>NC_079213.1:4111418-4168918 GCF_029633865.1 Lampris incognitus
CTGCCTGGTTGACTGCCGGTTGACTGCCTGGTTGACTGCCTAGTTGACTGCTGGTTGACTGCCTGGTTGACTGCTGGTTGACTGCTGGTTGACTGCCTAGTTGACTGCTGGTTGACTGCCTGGTTGACTGCTGGTTGACTGCTGGTTGACTGCCTAGTTGACTGCTGGTTGACTGCTGGTTGACTGCTGGTTGACTGCCTAGTTGACTGCTGGTTGACTGCCTGGTTGACTGCCGGTTGACTGCCTGGTTGACTGCCTAGTTGACTGCTGGTTGACTGCCTGGTTGACTGCTGGTTGACTGCTGGTTGACTGCCTGGTTGACTGCCTGGTTGACTGCCGGTTGACTGCCTGGTTGACTGCCTACTTGACTGCTGGTTGACTGCCTGGTTGACTGCCTGGTTGACTGCCTAGTTGACTGCTGGTTGACTGCCTAGTTGACTGCTGGTTGACTGCCTGGTTGACTGCCTAGTTGACTGCTGGTTGACTGCCTGGTTGACTGCCTGGTTTACCGCCTGGTTGACTGCCTGGTTGACCGCCTGGTTGACTGCTGGTTGACTGCCTGGTTGACCGCCTGGTTGACCGCCTGGTTGACTGCCTGGTTTACCGCCTGGTTGACTGCCTGGTTTACCGCCTGGTTGACTGCCTGGTTTACCGCCTGGTTGACTGCCTGGTTTACCGCCTGGTTGACTGCCTGGTTGACTGCTGGTTGACTGCCTGGTTGACTGCTGGTTGACTGCCTGGTTGACTGCCTGGTTGACTGCCTGGTTGACTGCCTGGTTGACTGCTGGTTGACTGCCTGGTTGACTGCTGGTTGACTGCCTGGTTGACTGCCTGGTTGACTGCCTGGTTGACTGCCTGGTTGACTGCCTGGTTTACCTTGTTGCTGTGGTGTAACATGTAAATGAGACTGACGGTTTGTGTGCAGGGTCGCCACGTTAAGTGGATGACGCAGCATAAAGATCCAGGATGACTCCACGACATGTGTGTTGTTGTCATGACTCCATAGATTTGAAGTGTATTTAATGAGTTGTGTTGAAAGGCAGGGTTTGCAATTAGTCATGTTTCCAAAACACTTCCTTTATCCCTTCCTCCTCCAGGCACCGTGCACACACACACACACACACACACACACACACACACACACACACACATACACACACACACACACACACACACACACACACACACACACACCTCGCTCCCTAGCCAGACTGGCAGTGCAGAAGAGGGGAGTTTAGGAGGCAGAGGACTGAAGGTTTTGTTCATAAAGGTTCCCATGAGGCTCATTAACGGTCACATTAATCTGCCTCCTCTCCAACAACACACTTATCCAGCCCACCGACCCACAACACACTCATCCAACACACCGACCCACAACACACTCATCCAACACACCGACCCACAACACACTCATCCAACACACCGACCCACAACACACTCATCCAACACACCGATCCACAACACACTCATCCAACACACCAACCAGCAACACACTCATCCAACACACCAACCCACAACACACTCATCCAACGCACCGACCCACAACACACTCATCCAACACACCGACCCACAACACACTCATCCAACACACCAACCCACAACACACTCATCCAACACACCGATCCACAACACACTCATCCAACACACCAACCAGCAACACACTCATCCAACACACCGACCCGCAGCACACTCATCCAACGCACCGACCCACAACACACTCATCCAACACACCGACCCACAACACACTCATCCAACACACCGATCCACAACACACTCATCCAACACACCAACCAGCAACACACTCATCCAACACACCGACCCGCAGCACACTCATCCAACGCACCGACCCACAACACACTCATCCAACACAACAACCCACAACACACTCATCCAACGCACCGACCCACAACACACTCATCCAACACACCGACCCACAACACACTCATCCAACACACCGACCCACAACACACTCATCCAACACACCGATCCACAACACACTCATCCAACACACCGACCCACAACACACTCATCCAACACACCGACCCACAACACACTCATCCAACACACCGATCCACAACACACTCATCCAACACACCGACCAGCAACACACTCATCCAACACACCGACCCGCAACACACTCATCCAACACACCAACCCACAACACACTCATCCAACACACCGACCCGCTACACACTCATCCAACACACCGATCCGCAACACACTCATCCAACACACCGACCCGCAACACACTCATCCAACACACCAACCAGCACCACACTCATCCAACACACCGACCAGCAACACACTCATCCAACACACCGACCCACAACACACTCATCCAACACACCGACCCACAACACACTCATCCAACACACCGACCCGCTACACACTCATCCAACACACCGACCAGCAACACACTCATCCAACACACCGATCCGCAGCACACTCATCCAACACACCGACCCGCAACACACTCATCCAACACACCGACCCACAATACACTCATCCAACACACCATCCCACATCACACTCATCCAACACACTGACCCACAACACTAAGTGGGTCAACAGACTAAATGACAGCTAACCAGAAGAATTAAGCTAACCAGCAGATGGAGGTCTGGGTGTGGTGTGCCTGTGTTTGGCGCCGCGTAAACGTGTGTGTGATTTTTCTCATGGCGGATAAGGGGGTCAGGGTAAAATGCTTTGCTCAAGGGAACGTTGGCAGTGGTGGTTGAGGGAAGTGGGCAGCGTAGCGTGTCTCCCAGGTCAGTTGGATTTGGGCCGACGTGTCTGGAATTGTCAGTCACAAACTGGAAATTCCTAGTTTGCCCTCATGTTGTGTTGAAAGCTTTTCATGTTAAACCTGTTCCAAGATACAGACGCGGGTAGAAAGAGTGGTTTTGATGGAGATCCAGTGAGACAGACACAACCTGATCTAGAATAATCACTTACAAGCCCGAATGGTGGACAGTTCAGGCTTTGACTCGACGCTGTCCTGACATGTAAAGTCTATCAGGAGTTACACCTCTAAATTTAGTCCATGAATATTGACCCGAGGAGGGGTGTGTGTGTGTGTGTGTGTGTGTGTGTGTGTGTGTGTGTGTGTGTGTGTGTGTGTGTGTGTGTGACTGATGGTAGGGCAAAGAAGCATGTGACACTGAAACAGTAATTGACGGACAGATAAGCGAGCTCCATTGGTTGATGACAGGTCATGTGACAGGGTGGAGTGATTGCTTATTGGAGTACAGTAGGTAGTCAGAACAAAGGACAAACCGGGAACGGTGCATGTTGGTTTTAGTTTTATTTATTTTTGCATTCATCCGTTCATCCGTTCATTCATTTATGAATTTATTTATTTATACCTGTGGTCAGTTTGGACTGAAGAGGTCACACGCTGTGTCCAGATGAACCGATTGACCTTTCTGTGACTTCCCTACCTGTATTATTGAGCATAAGACGTACTTATTTATTTGTTTGTTGGTTTGTGTTCCGCTGCCTTTCATGTCATGAGATAAATTGTCCACCCATAAGCCTCGGCTTCCTCTGAACTGACCTCGCGCCCAGAGCCTCTACATGACAGCAGTTTGGATTTCTCCTCTGAGCTGCCCGTGTCAAAACAATGGCGGATTCATCTTGGCAAATAAAAGCCTCTCTAAAAATACCCCCATGTCATGCAGCATAGATGAGCGCTCGCTCTTGGCGCCGCTGTCGAGAGAAGCCATCGAGGCGGGGAGAGCAGAGTGTTTTGACAGCGACAGGCTCCCGTTTCTCTGCAGAGGGACATGAATAAGTGAAAGGGTCCCGCTTTTAGGATCCTGCTGTGTGTGATGCTCGCTCTCCCTCTCTCTCTCTCTCTCTCGCTTTCTCCCTCTCCTCGTCTCTCTCTCCTTGTCTTTCTCCCTTTCTCACTCTCTCTCTCCTTGTCTTTCTCTCTCCCTCTGTCTTTCTCTTTCAGTCATTCTCTGCTCTGTGCTCTCTCTACCGCTCTCTCTCTGTTTGTCTTTCTCCCTCTCTGTATCTCTCTCTCTCTCTGTCTCAAAGTCAAATTCAAATTCACATAGCTTTATTGACATGAACAAAACATACGTTGTTGCTGAAGCAGTTTGCAGAAGATTCAAACGTTACATCACATATTAATACACATTAAATTCACATTACATCACATATTAATACACATTAAATTCACGTGACATCACATATTAATACACATTAAATTCACATTACATCACATGTTAAATACACATTAAATTCACATTACATCACATATTAATACACATTAAATTCACATTACATCACATATTAAATACACACTAAATTCACATTACATCACATAGTAACACATTAAATTCACATTACATCACATATGAACACATTAAATTCACATTACATCACATATTAATACACATTAAATTCACGTGACATCACATATTAATACACATTAAATTCACGTGACATCACATATTAATACACATTAAATTCACGTGACATCACATGTTAATACACATTAAATTCACGTTGCATCACATGTTAATACACATTAAATTCACGTGACATCACATGTTAATACACATTAAAATTCACGTTACATCACATATTAATACACATTAAATTCACATTACATCACATATTAATACACATTAAATTCACGTGACATCACATATTAATCCATAGGTGTCATCACATAGGCAGGTTCCATATGTTTGCCTCCTGAAGCAGTCAGTTTTGTTATTGCCATACAGTACAGTGCAGTAAGTGTAGTTCAGTTTAACACAGGGACCTGATAGCAGGGATCTTGGGGATCTTATGATGGTTGTGAGTCCCGCAGGCTGTGGCAGCAGATACGTATTTAGCTGCCAGAGGAGGTGTTGCTCCTTCACCAGGAGAACTGCCAGGTTCTCCTCTGGGCTTAACAGTAGCACGTTTGGAAGTGGAAGCGTCTTACTGAGGAGAACTTCTCACAGCGGAGGAGGAGGAGGAGGTGCGTCTCTGTTTCTACCGCTCTTGCCCCCTCTCTGTCTATCTCTCTATCTCTCTATCTCCCTCTCTTGCTCTCTCCCTCTCTCTCTCTCTCTATCTCTGTCTCTGTCTATCTCCCTCTCTGTCTCTCTTGCTCTCTCCCTCTCTCTCTCTTGCTCTCTCCCTCTCCCTCTCTCTCTCTCTCTCTCTCTCTCTCTCATCTCTCTCTTCTCTCTCTCTCTCTCTCTCTCTCTCTCTCTCTCTCTCTCTCTCTCTCTCTCTCTCTCTATCTCTGTCTCTGTCTATCTCCCTCTCTGTCTCTCTTGCTCTCTCCCTCTCTCTCTCTTGCTCTCTCCTCTCCCTCTCTCTCTCTCTATATATCTCTGTCTATCTCTCTCTCCCTCTATCTTGCTCTCTCCCTCTCCCTCTCTCTCTATATATATATCTCTGTCTATCTCTCTCTCCCTCTATCTTGCTCTCTCCCTCTCTCTCTCTTGCTCTCTCCCTCTCCCTCTCTCTCTCTCTCTATATATATATCTCTGTCTATCTCTCTCTCCCTCTATCTTGCCCTCTCCCTCTCTCTCTCTGTTTTGCCCTCCCTAGTTTGTCTTTCTCTGAAGCTTTGGGGGATTGCATAAAAGTTTGTGTATTTGCCTGTGTACGATTGCGTGCTGGTGTATCTGTATCCACATGTGTGCTTGTGTGTGTGTGTGTGTGTGTGTGTGTGTGTGTGTGTGGTGTGTGTGTGTGTGTGTGTGTGTGTGTGTGTGTGTGTGTGTGTGTGTGTTTGTGTGTGCGTGCATGCATGTATGCCAGTGTGTGTGTGTGTCTGTTTCCATGCGTGAGACTGTGTTCTGTTGCCTGGTCTTGTCTTGTAAAGGTTTGTGTAGTACTTTGTGTGTGTGTGAGTGTGTGTGAAGTGTGTGTGTGTGTGTGTGTGTGTGTGTGTGTGTTCCCCTGGAGCAGTCAGTGTGATCAGGTCTGTCAGAAGAAGTTGCGTGGTGGCTCTGCATGTCCTGGCTGTGCTGCCCTCAGCAGAGAGCAGATTTGGAGGAAGAGGTTTTACAGTCAATGACAAAGCTGCTTCTTATATAAGGTGAGAGAGAGAGAGAGAGAGAGAGAGAGAGAGAGAGAGAGAGAGAGAGAGAGAGAGAGAGAGAGAGAGAGAGAGAGAGAGAGAGAGAGGAGAGAGAGAGAGAGGAGAGAGAGAGAGAGAGAGGAGAGAGAAGAGAGAGAGAGAGAGAGAGAGAGAGAGAGAGAGAGAGAGAGAGAGAGAGAGAGAGAGAGAGAGAGAGAGAGAGAGAGAGAGAGAGAGAGAGAGAGAGAGAGAGAGGAGAGAGAGAGAGAGAGAGAGAGAGAGAGAGAGAGAGAGAGAGAGAGAGAGAGAGAGAGAGAGAGAGAGAGTACATGTTTAACTATCCTAATGTGGACCAAATCTCCTCATTAGGATAGAAAAACCAGAAACCACCTACCTTGTGTGGACATTTTAGAGGTCCTCACAAGTATAAGGGTCTATTTTAGGGTTAGGACTTAGTTTTAGGTTAAGGTTAGGGTAAGGGTTAGGGTTAGGTTAGAATAAGGGTAAGGGTTAGGGTTAGGACTTAGTTTTAGGTTAAGGTTAGGGTAAGGGTTAGGGTTAGGTTAGAATAAGGGTAAGGGTTAGGGTTAGGACTTAGTTTTAGGTTAAGGTGTAGGGTAAGGGTTAGGTTAGAATTAGGGTTAGGGTTAGGGTTAGGCATGTAGTTTGCGTGGTTAAGATTAGGGTTAAGGGCTAGGAAATGAATGTAGTCAATGAGGGGTCCTCATAAGGATAGTGAAACGAATGTGTGTGTGTGTGTACATACATATGTAGTATGTATATCTATGGTGGATGGATGGATGGATGGATATGGGTGTGTATATGTATATTTGTGTATATATATATGTACGTGTATGTGCATATATATATATACACACACACACATATATATATATACATACTTACACACATATAGTATGTCTATATATAGATATGTATATATGTGTGTGTATATATACATATATGTGTATATAAACATATATGTGTGTGTGTGAGTGTATAAGTGTATATAAATACATATGTATACGTATACTAGATCTACATTAGGTCTGTGTATGTGTGTGTGTGAGTGTGTATATAAATATATATGTATATACTGAATCCATATAAGTGCTGTGTGTGTGTGTGTGTGTGTGTGTGTGCATGTGTGTGTGCAGCACAGGTGTGTCAGAGACGAGGTATTTTTCACATTGTAAGTGAAGGTGAAGTTGAGGCTTGCAGCGTTGTGGGTGTTGTGCAGCGTTGTGGATGTTGTGCAGCGTTGTGGGTGTTGTGCAGCGTTGTGGGTTTTGTGCAGCGTTGTGGGTGTTTTGCAGCGTTGTGGGCTTTGTGCAGCGTTGTGGGTGTTGTGCAGTGTTGTGGGTCTTTAGCTGTGCTGGAGTCTCTCGTCAGTTGTCGCTGCTCCTCCGCCAGGTTTTCTCTCGGCGTGGTGAAGAGCGTCCTGCCGAGCAGCCAAATTTAGCCTGCGCTGTCGCTAATTGGGAGAAGTTTCAATGCAGACACAAGAGCTCTGTTGTGTGTCTGTGTGTGTGTGTGTGTGTGTGTGTGTGTGTTTGTGTACAGCGTGTGTATTTGTGAGCATGCTTTTAAGCTTGAGTTCTCACACAATGTGTGTGCGCACATGTGAAAGTGTATCCTCACTCGTGCAGGTGTGTGCATACTAAAGTACTTCCTCACGGAAAAACACAAAAGTTATTTTGGAGGCAGAAAAACACATGCACACACGCACACACACACACACACACACACACACACACACACACACACACACACACACACACACGCACGCCCCCCAAACCATGATAAGCATGTCTTTTCTGTCTTGGGGAGAAAAGTGCTCGGCTTTTCTCGACTTTTCAGCCGTCGATCTGAAGACGTCTCCCGTTGTCGATGTCTTCCCTCCGTATTCATTAAATATTTCTCCAGTTTTCCGCTCAGGAGAGACGGGGGTGGGAGTGGTGGGGGGGGCCTGCCTGCCTGGCGCTCTCACTAATTACTCTCTGAATTATTTAACAGTGTCATCGGGCTGACGAAGCGCCGCCGCTGAAATCAGGACACGTTCTGCCCCGACCTCCTATTCAGCACCGTGTAAACACTGACTTTATGGTGAATGGCAGGGTTTGTGCGCTCCGTGTGTGTGTGTGTGTGTGTGTGTGTGTGTGTGTGTGTGTGTGTGTGTGTGTGTGTTTGGGGGTTGTTGGATATTCGGAGATTCTCATGGTCTTGGATTTCAGCATGCCAACAAGTCTCGTTTTACTGTGTGAGTGAATCTACTTGGCAACAATAAAACCTGACTTAGAAAACGTCACAGTTAGGGGGCGTCTGGGTGGCGTGGCGGTCTAGTCCATCGCCGGTTCGAATCCCTGTCTTACCTCCGGCTTGGTCGGGCATCCCTACAGACACAATTGGCCGTGTCTGCGGGTGGGAAGCCGGATGTGGGTATGTGTCCTGGTCGCTGCACTAGCGCCCCCTCTGGGAGCTTGTTTAGGGGGGAGGGGGAACTGGGGGGAAGAGCGTGATCCTCCAGCGTGCTACGTCCCCCTGGTGAAACGCCTCACTGTCAGGTGAAAAGAAGCGGCTGGTGACTCCACATGTATGTAAAGGACCTGGGCCTGGGAGTAGGAACGCTGTGTACGCCGGCCTGATTAGGATGGCCAGGGAGTCTGTGTACGCCAGCCTGATTAGGATGGCCAGGGAGTCTGTGTACGCCGGCCTGATTAGGATGGCCAGGGAGTCTGTGTACGCCAGCCTGATTAGGATGGCCAGGGAGTCTGTGTACGCCGGCCTGATTAGGACGGCCAGGGAGTCTGTGTACGCCGGCCTGATTAGGACGGCCTTGGAGCAGGAACGCCATGCACATAAACCTGATTAGGACGGCCTTGGAGCAGGAACGCCATGCACATAAACCTGATTAGGACACGTGCTACACATGCAAAACAACACGAGGAAAACATGATGACGGTGACAAAGGGAAACCAAAAAAGAAGATCAAGCCTGTCTCTGAAAAAGAACCACGCCTTGCTGTTTTAGTATATATCACTATGTGTTTCTGTTATTTGGCGGACGACTCCCGGTTGCACCGAGGGTACGTCTCCAGCGCTGCAGCATCACCTGTGAACTATTTGTTGTGTGCCAAATAAACCATCACGAGCCAGCAAGAAGCCGTCTGACTTCTTACTTGCCTATGTCGACCTGAATCAAAGAACCGGGCGAGCCTTCTGCAAAAGATAAGACTCAACATATGGGAGGAGGCATGTGGTAGTCTGCAGCCCTCCCCGGATCAGCAGAGGAGTTGGGGCAGCAGTGGGGTAATTGGCTGGATACAATTGGGGAGAAAAAAAAGGGGGGGGTGAAGACATGCATGTTAGGGTTAATACTCCTGCCTGTGCCCCTGAGCAACGCAGTGGAAAGAAGAAGTGGAGTTGGTCCCGGGTGCTGCAGCTTACTGCAACCAATCCGTCGATGTGAGTAAAGCCACACTGAAGTGTCCCGTTCAGCAGTCCGGGTGTGGGCGCAGCCTTCGTGAAAGCTTCTTCTGGTCATCAAGATGTCGGGTCTCCTCCATAAACCCTCGGCAGTCTCATGATGACTGGTAAAGCTGGGTACCGCAGCCCCCTCCCAGAACCATGTGGTGTCTCCAACCACCATTAAAGCCCTGCCACCGAACACCGGCTGTCTCTGGGAATTCTTCTGCTCTGTCGGGGAGCTTTGCGTGGCGTCCTGATACATGCCGTGTGTTTCCCTGGCGCGGAAAAACACAACCACGTGTCAGTGTTTTCAGCACAGACGAGCGTTAAAGCCAGCCGGGACTGTCAACCTGTTAAATCAATATGAAAAAGTACATTTATTTAAGTAAATTAATTGATAAGAAAATAGTAAATGTGAAAGCTGGTTTCTCCAGACAGGGCCGCACATCGGGGGGGGAACGGGGCCCAGACGCCAGGGTGGCGTGGAGGCCAGCGTCGTCCTGTTCATCCTGCATATAGGTAGTGATGGTGGTCATACCTGCCCCTGAGTGTAAACTGGCTGGACAGACAGACTAAAGACATCATCCCCGTGCACTGGCCTGTCTCCAAAGATCACAGCACATAAAATGTGTGAACAAAGTGTTTTCATCAGGCAAGTCAGTTCCCCGCCGTCAGTTGTCTTTGGAACAATAAAGTGAAATTATCCGTCAAGTTTTGTTTTTTGTTTTCTTCCCCCAGTTCTCTTTACGTGAACTGATTTTAACTGAGTGGGGTGCTCTTTTTTCTTTTCTTTTTAGGATTTTTTCTCCTTTTTTTTCTTCTTCCAATTGCACTTGGCCAGTTACCCACGTTTCCTGAGCCGTCCCGGTCCAGTCGCTGCTCCAACCTCTCTGCCGATCCAGGCAGAGCTGCAGACTACCACGTGCCTCCTCCCATACATGTGGAGTCACCAGCTGCTTCTCTTCACCTGACACTGAGGAGTTTCTCACCCGCAGACACGGCCAATTGTGTCTGTAGGGACGCCCAACCAAGCCGGAGGTAACACGGGGATTTGAGCCAGCGATCCCCGTGTTAATGATAGACCGCTATGCTACCCTGAAAACAATCTTAAAATGTCCCCTCTCCTGTGATATGAACATGCGCCACCCTATGGGTTCATTTGAATCACGCAGGTTGTGGCTTGGTGACTCGGTTCAGCCTCGGTTGAAGACCAGAATCGACGAAGGTCCTTTTCTGGATAATGTGGTTATGAGGGCCAGAGAGCCCTGCGGGGTGGTTGATTATGAAAGTGTAATCTCGTTAACTGACATGTGCTGTGTGTGGATAAGGTCAGTAGAGGCTGTAATGATGCAGAAGGAGACTTGGTATTTGGTTGTTTCCTGATGGCCGGAGACACGGGAACACAACAACACCACAGCAGCAGAGTCAGGACTCACTGCTGGGTCAGCCTGGAAGACACCACACTTCAGGTCTTTGCTAGAACTGCATCTTTTGCTCTGGAAGAATGAGAAGAATGAATAATTCAGCCTCAACACTTCTTCTGGTGGATTGTTCTCATAAAAGCAAAGCAGCTGGATGCTGAACATCAGCGGTACAGACAGGGTTTTAGGGAGGCGCGGGACAAAACACAGACTAGACATCAGACTGCTTTAGTGGTTGATACACTTACCTAACAGCCTTCCAGGTCCTAGCCTCAATCCAGACCTTGACATGTTCTTTACATGTTCTTTACATGTTCACATGGACTTCCTCCCACACTCCAAAGATCCATCCATCCATTATCCGAACCGCTTATCCTGCTCTCAGGGTCGTGGGGAAATTGGAGCCTATCCCAGCAGTCATAGGGCAGCAGGCTGGGAGACACCCTGGACAGGCCGCCAAGCCATCACAAGGCCACACACACACACACACACACACACACACACATACACCTAGGGACAATTTAGTATGACCAAGTCACCTGACCTACATGTCTGTAGACTGTGGGAGGAAACCGGAGCACCTGGAGGAAACCCACGCAGACACAGGGAGAACATGCAAACTCCACACAGAGGACGATCCCAAGGTTGGACTACCCCGGGGCTCGATCCCAGGACCGTCTTGCTGTGAGGCGACAGCGTTAGCCACTGTGCCGCCCTATGGGTGAACATATCTGTTTCAGTATAAGATCCCCAAACCGAGGGCATCCAGCCTCAAGTCGAAGCTCGCCAATGCACCGACTGTCTGGTATTGTCGTTGAGAAAAAGATGTTTGAGCAGTGGTAAAAACACCGTCTTTTGTTTGAGGCATCTCGGCACTTCCTGCCCGTGCTCCAAACGCGATGTGATGTGACGTCATTTGACTCACACAAAAGACTGGGTGTCTTTTTTGTGCAGAAGCATTGTAGCATTCTTAAAGGGAAATTTCACCGATGGTTTTGTGTCTGTGTAGTCAGTACTGATGGGTGATATCGTAGATTGGAGAAGTAAAGTCTTCCCTGTGTACTATATTGACGGGGAATTGGTGATTTCCTGCTCAGAGTCTTTCCCAAAGCGCCTGCACGTACCAGAATGCATTGCTGCATGCTAGCTTCCGTATCGTCCTCCATAAAATCTTCTATGCTAGTGTTGTGTGATGTCATTTCTACATCAGAGGTGAGATAACGAGGGTGTGTTTCTGATCAGTGTGTTTGGGGTAGATGACCGCATTAGAAACCCTGCTAGGCTGCCGTGTTTCAGGCCGCCAACTGATGTCACAATACGTCACTCGGCGACCTGAAGAAAACGGTTTCACCGCCTACAGAGATGCAGAAACGATCAGGAACAACTTCAGGCAGTGTTCATGGGCTATCCCTGTGGCAGATAGACGGAGATAAAACGGAAAATCTGTGAATTTTGCCTTTAACTCAAACAGAGTGCGTGTCTATAGGATTTCTAGAAAAGAGCGTCTGAATCCAAGGTTGTCTGGTAATATCAAGTGGATTAGGACATAAAGAGATTTAAGTTGTTTGTCTTTGTAGTGCCGGATCTAAAAACTAACTCCGGTTGTTTTATTCGTTTTGTCCTCTCGTTGCTCTTTCCTCAAAGCCAGCTCATCTGGCTCTCTGGCGTACTGCTGGGCTCTTTGAACTGAGGCTGTAGTCTTTGTTGTTCGGATGAATGTATTAATGCCGTCTCTTTCAGATGTGCTCTAACTCTGTTTAAAGGGTTTTCCCAGCCAAACCGGGTTTTCAGTTTCGACATTTGATTCTCGCTCCCTCTGCAGCATTCCCTTTCACGGTGACTCGGGATGTTTTCCTGTTGTTTTAAAATGAGCTAGAGAACCTGGCCGGTGAGCCGTGGGACAGCGGAGGTCTAGAAGGTGACCAGCGGTTTGCTGGTTGAAATCCCCAAATACGCTTGGTGGGAAAAAGGGAAGGAGAAACATTCTCTCATTTCTCAACAACCACTGCGATGCCCTTTAGCTAGGCACTTAACCTGCAGTGGCTCCAGTGGAGTTGGTCTCTGTATGGTTTGAGCAATTTCTGAAAAGGGACACACAGCAAACACACTTGAGTCAATTTAGAGTTACATCTCATCATCATCAGCCTCTTCTCCGGGGTCGGGTCACAGTGGCAACAAGCTAAGTAGGGCACTCCAGACGACCCTCTCCCCAGCAACACCCTCCAGCTCCTCCTGGGGGATCCCAAGATGTTCCCAGGTCAGACTGGACATGTAGTCCCTTCCAGCGAGTTCTGAGTCTACCCCAGGGTCTCCTCCCAGTTGGCCATGTCCAGTAAAGGAAGGCGCCCAGGAGGTATCCTAATCAGATGCCCGAACCACCTCAACGGGCTGCTTTCGACGCAAAGGAGCAGCGGCTCTACTCCGAGCTCCCTTCGGATGTCCAAGCTCCTCACCCTATCTCTAAGGCTGAGCCCAGACACCCTATGGAGGGAACTCGTTTCAGCCTCTTGTATCCACGATCTCACCCTTTCAGTCACTACCCAAAGCCCATGACCATAGGTGAAGGTTGAACTTAGAGTTACAACACTACAAATAGAAAGTCCTTCTTAGATGTGAAGCAATTCATTTACCCACCTTCCAACTCCCTCACCTCACAACAGATGTGATCCACATCTGTGACCGTGTCTATTAGTTAACATGTTCCGTCACCGGTGTATCTCAGACAATAGCTATTACTGCTTTCATGGTCCCTGTCACTTTCCTTGTGAAAATGATAGGGTGCACAGTGTTTTCCGTCTTCATCATAGCAGCCAAATGAGGAAGAAGAAGGCAGGTAGTGTTGAGTGTGAAGAAGTGAAGGTGTTGTGTCTAACCAGCAGATATGACGGAACAAGGTGGTGGAAGACCTTTACCAACAGATAGTACTACATCAATAAGTACAACTCAGGTTCAACCAGGTTTTATGTTTGTTTCTGATGCAAGAGCCCTGCTGACTCTCGTTCAGTCTGGATGGAGCTCGGACACTCACCTCACCACCACCTACATAGGGGACAGTAAAAACTAAAACGACGACCTTCGGGATCGTAGTTTTGAAGAGAAAAATACAACTTTTAACCTTGTCTTGTGTCTCCTTCTGAAGCAATCGCTCATCATCAGAGCTCCCGTGTCGCTGACGCGAGGGGCGGAGCCTCATAAATTATGTCCCGCCGTGAGAATGTGCGGAGAGACACACGCATTCATCTCACGTATTATTCATGACATCACTTCCAGTCAGCCTCTGTGTCTGCATACCGCTCCAGAGCCCAGCGCTGGTCCTCCGCCGGTCCTCCGCCGGTCCTCCGCTGGTCCACTTCAGGCTGATTTTGATTCTCCGTTGTCATCCTGCAATTAACGAACCCTCCCTAACCTTCTGCTGACAACATGCCCGACCACGTCTCTGAGCGCTGACGGGCCCTCCCACGAGAGGAAGGAGGAGGAAGTAGGAGAAGGAGGGGGTGATGTTCTGCTGCTGGAGGGGTGGGGGTTAAGTAGAAGAGGGAGATATAGACTTTTCTCTCTCCATCTCTCTCTTGGTCTCTTGTCGCACCATCTCTCTGTTTCTCTCCTTAGTTGTCTCTCTCTGTCTCTGTGTGTGTGTCTCTCTCTCTTCCTCTCTCTCTCAGTCGTGTCACAGCTAGCTCTTTAGTCAGCCAGGTGGGACTCTGCCTCCTGTCGCTGGGTGGAGGTGGTTGGTTGGTCAGACAGAAAGACACACAGACAGAAAGACAGACAGAACAAAAGCAGGCAGTGCAGTGCAGTGCGAAACAACAGGCAGCGACAGACCCGGAGGAGGTGAGTTGGTCTTGGCCGGCTAGAAAGCATTTCACACACACACACACACACACACACACACACACACACACACACACACACACAGATTATTCAGGTTTGAAGATAACCTTTACCACCTCCTGTACTGTATGCAGGATTACATGACAGACAGATTCTATCTATATATGTGAGATCATTTTGATATAATTTTTTAAAGTATATAGCTAGAAAAGCGATTCCATCTGTATGTGTCATAGCTCTATGATATATATATATATATCTCGCTTCTATGCACCCTATGCATTGCCTTTGTGCACTGTCTTTGACACCTATGTTCTATCGGACTTGAACCTAGTTTTGTGGCACTAACTTGTGTTGTTCTCTCCTGACTAGATCATTGTGTTGTTGTCTCCTGACTAGATCCTTGTGTTGTTGTCTCCTGACTAGATACTTGTGTTGTTGTCTCCTGACTAGATCCTTGTGTTGTTGTCTCCTGACTAGATACTTGTGTTGTTGTCTCCTGACTAGATCCTTGTGTTGCCGTCTCCTGACTAGATCCTTGTGTTGTTGTCTCCTGACTCGATCCTTGTGTTGTCGTCTCCTGACTCGATCCTTGTGTTGTCGTCTCCTGACTCAATCCTTGTGTTGTCGTCTCCTGACTAGATCCTTGTGTTGTCGTCTCCTGACTTGATCCTTGTGTTGTCGTCTCCTGACTCGATCCTTGTGTTGTCGTCTCCTGACTAGATCCTTGTGTTGTCGTCTCCTGACTAGATCCTTGTGTTGCTGTCTCATGACTCGATCCTTGTGTTGTCGTCTCCTGACTAGATCCTTGTGTTGTCTCCTGACTAGATCCTTGTGCTGTTGTGTCCTGGCTAGATCCTTGTGTTGTCATCTCCTGACTAGATCCTTGTGTTGTCGTCCCCTGACTAGATCCTTGCTTGTGTTGTATTAACTCTCAGATGTACTCCACTTTGGATAAAAACATCTGCTAAAGGAAATAGTAATAGTAATATAGTATATGTTATGTATAATCCGGTGGTTCAAGTCATTCTTTATGAGACGGTACAAGCCTGTTTCATGCTATGTGCAGTCATCAGCTGTCAGCAGAGCTAAACAGCAAAGAACATGACATACATGTAATTGTCTCAGTGGGGAAGGGGAAGGTGCCTACATTCAAATGCATGTGATCGCTAACTGTCCAGTGGGGGTGGCATACAAAGTTAATGGCATTTGTCTACTGGCATTATCTATTTATAATTACAAAATAGATGCTTATATGTGTGTCTGCAGCTGCTGGCCAATTCATTCCTATTACTATATATTATCTATCTATCTATCTATCTATCTATCTATCTATCTATCTATCTATCTATCTATCTATCTATCTATCTATCTATCTATCTATCTATCTATCTATCTATGCCTATATATCTATCTATCTCTCTCTCTCTCTCTCTCTCTCTCTCTCTCTATATATATATATATATATATATATATATATACACACACACACATGCACATATATAATATATGTGTGTGTGTGTTCTGTATGTGAACTGTGATTGAAATCAGCTTGTTCATGTTTCTCATTATCTCGTTACTGATCTGCTGCAGAATTAGCTGCCATAGCGCTATCTAATGATAGCACAAAGTGAAGCCAACCATGCTTCCATCCAAACATCCAGATGGACTTGGCTGTCTCTTAAACCTGCCAGCACAGCACACACACACACACACACACACACTGTGTGTGTGTGTGTGTGCTGGGAGGATCATGAGGAGTGACATCAGTTTAATTGTGATGAGTCAGTCTGCAGCCTGGATCTTTCACATAGAAGTGATTTCCTCTGTGAGTGTGGCAGCTTGTTAAAGACGCAGAAGAAGAGTTGGGAGGTCATTTAGGAGCGCTTGCTGCTGCTTTCCAAAGTGTAATTGCAAGAGCTTTTGGGCTGAATGGCATTAGCAAGGATTAAAGTACCAGGAAATGAGGGTGAGCGCCCGCCACTTAACAAAGCACCAGTTTTATTTTTTAAATATGTGTATATGGAAGATTTCCTCTTTGTGTGTGTGTGTGTGTGTGTGTGTGTGTGTGTGTCTGCCTGTCTGCCTGTCTGTCTGTCTGTCCTGGGAAATGAAAGACAGAGACAAAAAGAGAGAGAATTCATTCCCACTCTTGTAGGCCTGTGTTGACGTCGCATGGTCATATCTATGAGGTGCAGGAAGTGGAGGTCTATGTATGAGGTGTGTGATGTCTGGGCAGGAAGTGGAGGTCTATGTATGAGGTGTGTGATGTCTGGGCAGGAAGTGGAGGTCTCTAGTCTGCCGTTCAGGATATTACAGGGGGTGGTGTGCAAGGTCACGATGAGTCGTAGCACTGAAAGTGAGCGTTCATCCTCAGGCTGACCTGACAGTCTGTTACTTTCTCATTTTACATTCAGCTGTGTACTAGTTGGTACTTTAACCCTGCTTACAGTGAGTATAGTCGTACAGTAAGCTTCACCGATGACCGACCAGTCGTATGAGGGTCAAGGGTCATTCCACTAAATAAGAATCTGCGTTGGTGTAGAGGAACAACAGGACATGTGGACCCTGTTTCAGCCAATCCTTCGATCAATCAATTGATTGGGGCATCCGGGTAGTGTGGCGGGCTATTCCGTTGCCTACCAACACGGGGATCGGCGGTTTGAATCCCTGTGTTACCTTTGGCTTGATCAGACGTCCCTACAAACACAACTGGCCATGTCTGAGGGTGGGAAGCCAGATATGGGTGTGTGTCCTGGTCGCTGCACTAGCGCCTCCTCTGGTCGGTCGGGGCATCTGTTCGGGGGGGGGGGGACTGGGGAGAATAACGGTATCCTCTCACGCACTACGTCCCCCTGGTGAAACTCCTCACTGTCAGGGGAAAAGAAGCGGCTGGTTACTCCACATGTATGGGAGGAGGCATGTGGTAGTCTGCAGCAGCCCTCGCCGGATCGGCAGAGGGGGTGGAGCAGAGACCGGGACGGCTCGGAAGAGTGGGGTAGTTGGCCGGATATGTCCATCCATCCATTATCGAAACCACTTATCCTGCTCTCTCAGGGTCACGGCATGCTGGAGCCTATCCCAGCAGTCATTGGGTGGCAGACGGGGATAGACCCAGGACAGGCCGCCAGGCCATCACAGGGCCCACACACACATTCACACCTAGGGACAATTTAGTACGGTGATTCACCTGACCTCCATGTCTCTGGACTGTGGGAGGAAACCGGAGCCCCCGGAGGAAACCCACTCAGACACGGGGAGAACATGCAAACTCCACACAGAGGACGACCCGGGACGACCCCCAAGGTTGGACTACCCCGGGGCTCGAACCCAGGACCTTCTTGCTGTCAGGTGACCACGCTAACCACTGTGCCACCGTGCTGCCTGGCTGGATACAACTGGGGAGAAAAAAAGCCACAAAAAACAATCGATCAGTCAGTCAGTCAGTTATTGGTTGAAGTCAGTCAGTCAGTGTGTAGCACATTTCACACAGGAGAACGCTGCAGTGCACTGTATTTAAATCAGCTGTCACTTCACGCCTGACATCGAGGAGACAATTAAAAGTATTCCAGGCTGACCTTCATGGGGTGTAGATGAACACACTACTGTAGGGGTCAAATGTGACAAAACTCATTTGCTCTCACACACACACACACACACACACACCCCGGCGTCAGCCTCCGCCAGCAGAAGCAGGTTTTACTTCACATCTTGCAGCTCGGTGGAGGAGTGGCTCTGGCAGGGAGCAGTGTAGCTGTGCCAAGGTCAGTGAAGGAGGGACGTTTGAGACTGCTTTGAGACTGGTTTCAAGGCGTCCTGTCCGTCCAGATAATCCCTCCATTCATTCTCGTCAAGGCACAGACAAATCATTCATGGAGGCAACCTTGGACTGTCAGTGCAAGTTGTGTTCACCCGCTGCTGCTCGGTGCTTCTGCATTACTTCAGTCGTTTGTCGTGATGTTTTTACTGGAGTTTACCTTGTGTGTGCGCACGTGCGTGGATGGATTGAGTCCTGACCTGCTGTCTCACTGTTGTGTTGCTGTGGAGGTGGATGTGTGCTGCGTTTTGTGTGTTTCTGGTCCTTTTGTGAGGCAGTACTCATCGTGACTTAAGAGGAAGAGGCTGTTTATGTTTGTGTCTGTCATGTACAGGAATCCACTTGTCCAACCCTTAGAATGTTGCCCCCCAAAAAAACAAACACCGGCTCCCTTCATCACACCCCTCCTTCCTCTTCATCCATGTGTGTTTACAGTGGTCATGCTTTGTTCGTGCTTCTTAATGTGTTTCCTCCTCCTCCTCCTCCTCGCCCGTGTGACGAACAAGACCGAGTCCGTTCAATATTAGATGAGCGGGGTGCGCACGGCTGAGCGGAGCCGAAGTACAGGAGCTGCTTCCAGCAGACCGGACGAGGGCGACTCAGATGTGACGTCTTCAGAGGGCAGTGAGCTGTTGAACTCTGGGTAATGTGTTGTGAGAGGGCTGCTGTGTGGGAGAGACAGGAAGGAAGGTGTTGGCGTGGCTGGCGTGTTTCTCTAACGAGGACAGACGCCACGAGGGACATAAGAGGTGTGAGTTTGTGTTTTCAGACGGGTCTTGTGAAGGATGTTCGATGGGTAGGTTGTGATGTACTCACAAGTGCGTGTCTTCCCTCTGAAGCCTGCTTGTGGGTGGGAGCCAGTCTCCTGCATCACCAGCTCCTCTAACTCTCTGGATCTGTCGGTTGTTCGTTGTCGCTCATGGTTTATTAACGAAGCACCGGAGAGAAGGTTGGGCTCGCCCTCCCTCACCGCTGCTGGGGGTTATCGGGTTTAACTGCCCCCCCCCCCCCTCCCGTGAGAACTGCGGTGACATACTTTGAGATGGCTTTTCGATCTTGGGGGAGGAGCTTAAACCAGCCAGCTGCCTCCGTCACAACCATGCATTAAGAGTCGCCCGGCGAGGAACAACCTGCTGAAATATTTAGACCATTACAGTCAGGCGGGCTGTCAGGACGCCGTCCGCAGGGGTCCTAGTGCAGCTTTTCTGGTGGGTTTGTTTTTTACTGTGAATGTCTTTATTATTTAGCCGAGAACACACCAGAGGATTTAAAGGTCGTTTCTAAGCTGAATGGGCCGTGACGACCAGTATAGATGGAAACCAAGTCCACCAGATGCAGGAGAGAAAGACTGGGTTCTGCATAGTTCATCAGAAGAGAAACGTCCTCATTGGGGGAAGACAGGAGCCTCCACATTGGGGTTTACAGGAAACCTACACACACAGACCAATATCTACTTTTTGACTCACACCACCCTCTGGAACACAAACTGGGCGTCATCAGAACTCTGCAACACAGAGCTGACAAGGTGCCCAGCAGCACTCAGGCCCAACGAGAAGAACACAAACACCTGAGGGAAGCTCTAAAAAGCTGCGGCTACCCCAGTTGGACCTTTGTGAGAACTGCAACACGTTCCAGAAAGACCAACCGGGTGAGCGATGAGGAGAAGAGGAACAGAAGGAATAGCACAGTCCTCCCGTATGTTTCTGGGGTCTCCGAGAAACTCAGGAGAATTTTTAACAAACACCGCATCCCGGTATACTTCAACCCCAGCAACACACTCCCACAAAGACTGGTTCATCCCAAAGACCGTGTACCACACACCCGGAAAAGCTATCTGGTGTATGCTGTACAATGCAATGAGGATTGCACTGACCTATACATAGGAGAAACCAAACAACCACTACACAAACGGATGGCCCAACACAGAAGGCCAAACTCCTCAGGACAAGACTCAGCAGTCTATCTACACCTAAAGGAGAAGACACACTCCTTCCAGGACAGCAACGTACACATTTTGGACAGAGAAGATAGATGGTTTGAAAGAGGGGTGAAGGAAGCCATCTATGGGAAACTGGAAAAGTCATCCCTCTACAGAGGAGGAGGTCTGCGACACCACCTATCTCCCACTTACAATGCCGTCCTTTCATCTCTACCCAGGAGACTCAAGAAGCCTAGCCTCCAAGAACAACAGTCGCTCACTAACGGCTCCAACCACTCTCATGACCACTGAATGGAGCACTAACGAAGTCGAAACTAACACCTCCAACGACCATTGCTGCTTAACATCTGATCACAAAAGAGCCATTGACATCAATAGCTCTGATAACGACTCCAAAGAGACTAAATATCTGAGTTTCATCACCAGCCGGTCAGACTAGCTTGATCTAGTCAGAAAGGCACGAACTGAGGAAGCCTCTTGGATGAGAGACGAAACGTCTTCACGGATATATACCAAGTCCAGTTGCACTTAATTCAATTCCTTTGGATAACCATGACCTGGATGAATGAGAACATTCACAGACATCAGAAGAGAAGTTTTATTATGGATGCGATACATGAGTCATCCTATTCATAATATCAGAACCGACTGAAGTGGAGAATGAAGGAGGAAATAGTCCTTTATTGGACCAGCTGTGTAGATCATTCAGAATATGTTGCTGTGCGAATGGGCGACACAGTGGCGGAGTGGTTAGCGCGGTCGCCTCACAACAAGAAGGTCCTGGGTTCGAGCCTCGGGGTTGTCCAACCTTGGGGGTCGTCCTGAGTCGTCCTCTGTATGGAGTTTGCATGTTCTTCCCGTGTCTGCCTGGGTTTCCTCTGTGTGCACCAGTTTCCTCCCGCAGTCCAAAGACATGTAGGTCAGGTGACCCGGCCGTAATAGAATGTCCCTAGGTGTGTGTGTGTGTGTGTGTGTGTGTGTGTGTGTGTGTGTGTGTGTGTGTGTGTGTGTGTGTGTGTGTGTGTGTGTGTGTGTGTGTGTGTGTGTGGGCCCTGTGATGGACTGGCGGCCTGTCCAGGGTGTCTCCCCGCCTGCTGCCCAATTACTGTTGGGATAGGCTCCAGCATCCCGCAACCCATCTCAGGGTTGCGGGATAAGCGGCTTGGATAATGGATGGATGGATGGAATGTCTTTATGATTGTAATAAACAGCACCGGTGTGGCACAGATGTTCACTACGTTGTGTCGTCTTCACAAATGCTGCTAGAGACTGATAATGTCAGGGACCATTGTAAAACACACAAACTCAAAGAAAGCGATGACATAATCAATTTGTGTCATGTGACTATAGCAGCCAGTCTGACCAAAGTCTCTAGAGAAGCCGCCATCTTCGAAACGCTGCTGGGCATTAAGTTGTTGACCAACAAGGTAGACCCCGGTCTTTTACAATGGGGAGTCATCTGTATGTCAAGTTCTGAGACACGTACCTTCATTTGCATTTCATACTTAGGAAGATTGGTAAATGGTACACAACATTGGAGTGTTAAAAGTTTGATTCAAAGGAGGCCATACAGAAAAGGGTATTTTTTTTTCACTTTACTTATACGTTGTATGCGTGTTATATCCGCCGCCTCAGGAGTCATTGAGATTAGCATGTGACCTGTAATAACAGATCTGTCTGTGTGAATCTGAATGTGCAATCGGTGGATTTTCTTGTGATTTGCAGACTAAGGTGTGCTTCGATTGGCCAGTTTTGCTGACAGCATGACATAATCATCATCATCAACAGTCACTCGAAGCGAGTATGACTGTCCTCTCCGTTGTCTGCTTGTGGGTCTTCAGGTGGCTATAGAGGCCAATCCATGATCCACATACTCTGGTGCATTGGGAAAGCGGAAAGTGGTGGTGGTTGACCCTTTTTCTCTGCGGCACATTGGAGTTCCATTTCATTCAGCTCCTTCCTGCACAAATTTCTTTCAGGAGCGCCTATCCAGTGCAGTGTGTTCCCAGTTGCTCCATCTCATCTCATCTCATCTCATCTCATCTCTTCTTCAGCCACTTCTCCGGGGTCGGGTCGTGGTGGCAGCAAGCTAAGTAGGGCACTTCAGCCGTTCCTCTCCCCAGCTCCTTCTGGGGGATCCCAAGGTGTTCCCAGGCCGGATTGGACATGTAGTCCCTGCAGCGAGTTCTGGGTCTACCCTCCGGTCTCCTCCCAGTTGGACATGCCCAGAAAACCTCCAAAGGGAGGCGCCCAGGAGGCATCCTAATCAGATGCCCGAACCACCTTAACTGGTTCCTTTCAACGCAAAGGAGCAGCGACTCTACTCCAACCTCCCTCTGGATGTCCGAGCTCCTCACCCTATCTCTAAGGCTGAGCCCAGACACCCTACAGAGGAAGCTCATTTCATCCGCTTGTATCCGCCATCTTACCCTTTCCGTCACTACCCAAAGCTCATGACCATAGGTGAGGGTTGGGACGAAGATTGACTGATAAATTGAGAGCTTTGCCTTCCGGCTCAGCTCCCTCTTCACCACAACGGTCCGGTACAACGTCCGCATTACTGCTGATGCTGCACCAATCCACCTGTCAATCTCCCGCTCCATCCTACCATCACTCATAAACAAGACCCAGTTGCCCGATGTGATGAGGAATTTCTTCAGACTGGTCTTTATATTGTCTTTGAAACGTTTCTTTTGCCCGCCGGGAGCTTGCTGACCTTCCTGCAGCTGGGGGTACAGGATCTGCCGGTTGTTTTGGAAACCCCCCCCCCCAGTTTTATCTGGCCAATTATCGTACTCTTCCGAGCCATCCCGGTCGCTGCTCCACCCCCTGTGCTGATCTGGGAAGGGCTGCAGACTACCACATGCCTCCTCCAATGCATGTGGAGTCGCCAGCTGCTTCTTTTCACCTGACAGTGAGGCGTTTCACCAGGGGAACCTCACCCCCGAACAGGCGCCCCGACAGACCGACCAGAGGAGGCGCTAGTGCAGCGACCAGGACACATACCCACATCTGGCTTCCCACCCGCAGACACGGCCAATTGTGTCTGTAGGGACGCCGGAGGTAACAACGGAGATTCAAACCACCGATCCATGTGTTGGTAGGCATCGGAATAGACCGCTACACTACCCAGATGCCCAGGATCTTCCAGTTTTGCTGACAGTATGACATCACATGGTCATACATTGTAAGTGCCGCCATCTTTATTATTTCGAATTGTTCTATTCCAAACTGATAGAGAGTACCATCTGCACTGTAATTCATACTATTACAAGTTCAATTGTCTCTGGTGACATGTTGGTCTAGAAGGCTGTCGGTGTGTGTGTGTGTGTGTATTAGCTTCAGTTTTCTCTCCGATCTGTCTGTGTGCACACGCCGTCTTCCTGACCGGCGGTCTCGCTCATTGTGTCGTCTCATTGTCACGAGCAGCGACTAAGCTCGTTAACTGACATGACTTCGGAGAAAGGATTACAATAAAAGAAACACACCCGAAAGCCAATGGGTGTGTTTGCTTTGTAATTAAGATTCCCCGCTAAGCCTGGGGGGCTTCAATTAGTTCATTTCTTGGCGAGGAACGGCCCAAGAAAATGTTCTAATCATATTAACCACAGTTCAAACTAATTAGTGTTTTTTTTTTCCATTTCTGAAGAAGGAGATGTGTCACTATTGTGCCGGAGAGGAAGGAGGGAGGCTTACGATGTGTCACAGCAAGGAAAAGAAAGAGGAAAATTAATTTTCATGTTTGGATGAGTCGGAAGGCGGTGGGCTTTGTGACAGCCATCTGTTGGTGTTCCCAAACATCTTGAGCGTGTTCACCACGCTCCGCTTTCACACCGCGGACACCTTCGGCGGTAGAGGTTATCCAGTCCGTTTGAGAATAGCTATGTTTGAAACATAACATGAAAAGAAAAAAGGAAGAACTAGAAGACTGTTAGAAGGTAGAAAGCGAGATGAGTAGACGGAGGAGCGAGACGGGATTAGAATATGCAGGTTTGCATCTGGACATCTGAATCCAAACCTGCGTTTGATGAATCAGGCGTAGCTGCTAGCATTTAAGCAAACCTGCATCCTATTTGAAATGAGTTCTGTTACTTTTTAAGGGAAAATACAAAACAAAAAGAACAGAATTAGCGTTGCTTTATTTCCTCATGTGTGGACAGAGCGGTACTTTTAATTATCATATCAGCCAGCACTCTCCCTCTACCAGTCATGGTGCCAACATTCAAGTTTCCCACTCTCACCTCCACACTCTTACCCTTCCTCCTCCCCCGCTGCCTCTGGACATGCCTTCCCCCTCTCCTTCTCCTTCACCCAGCTGTTGCATAGTTTCCACCGGCACCCTGCTGGCCTACAGTACCGGTGGTGGTCGTTGGTAACCCGGGCCGTGACCGATCCGGTATGGAAATCTTATTTATGATCCGCATATTTGATTCGGCAAAGATGTTACACCGGATGCCCTTCCTGACGCAAACCTCCCCATTTATCCAGGCTTGGGACCGGCACTAAGAATGCAGTGGCTGGATTACTTCTTTTTTTTTTTTAAATTTATTTCTAGTTTTTCCCCTTATCCCACCCAATTAACCCAATGGCATATGGCCGGAACGCTTGTCGAATAATTCCCCTGGCTCACGTTTCCACAGGAAGGAGATAGTCCTAACACCAGCTTCCTTCAAACTCATGTCGGCTGCTCTCGCTATTTTAAGCCTCGCATGGGTTGCATTACCTTTAGGCCAGGAAGGAGACGTAGGGATGCAGTGGTTAGCGCGGTTGCCTCACAGCAAGAAGGTCCTGGGTTTGAGCCCCAGGGTAGTCTATCCTTGGAGGTCGTCCTGGGTCGTCCTCTGTGTGGAGTTTGCATGTTCTCCCCGTGTCTGTGTGGGTTTCCTCCCACAGTCCAAAGACATGTAGGTCAGGTGAATCACCGTACTAAATTGTCCCTAGGTGTGTGTGAGTGTGTGTGTGTGTGTGTGTGTGTGAATGTGTGTGTGTGTGTGTGTGTGTGTGTGTGAGCCCTGTGTGATGGCCTGGCAGCCTGTCCAGGGTGTCTCCCCACCTGCTGTCCAGTGACTGCTGGGATAGGCTGCAGCATCCCGCGACCCTGAGAGCAGGATAAGCAGTTCGAATAATGGATGGATGGGCTATTTCAAATTAGAAACAGAGTTGGTGAGGCAAAAGGTGCAAGATAACGTTTATGTAGCCTAAGTAAACATGAAATTCAATTTCTCCAATACTGATAGCAGAACTGTTAATGTCGGAGATTATCAGCACTCATACTTCGTTTCGGTACCCATTCCTAGTCTGGAGTGCCACCAAGTCCTCTGTGATTGGTTCGTTTCATTGCCATATCGTTGGTTTTGTCCCCTCGCTGTCCGTCACCATCAGGTAGCAGGGCTGCTCCCCGAGGATGGGATACGGAGTGGGATTGAGGTGTCGGGGGTGGTCAGTTTGAGGTCAAGGTAAACTTCCGCCCGTTGCCTTTGAAAGCTTTGACTTGCCAAGCGTAAGGGTAACTTTACATCAAGTTGTCAAGTGGACCCGGTGAACGGTCCCTGTCACGCCAGCGCTCTGACCCTCCATTTGCTAATGAATTATGCGAGTCAGTGAGCAGAATGAGAGGCTGCTGTTAAACACCGCAGAAACACAGACAAACTTACAAAGTCACTGGATTAGCGAAGTAAGGCTTCTAAAGAAAAGTAAACTCATGGTAGAAATACATTTAGGGGGATAGATTTTGATGTAAACGAGTGATTCATGCTAATGACATAAAATAAAGAGTCTATCCAACTCAGAGCTACGTGTCTGGAAGTCAGTTTTAATCAGGATGTCCTCATCATGGAGGACTCCATGTAAACTATGTGAAGGTGTCAGAGAAATCCCCCGGATGGCTTGTGTAAACGCTCTGCCGTCACGTTGGCTCAACACACGGCCAGTAAGAGTGGGAGCACTGGGATGACAGCTCATCGCATCAAGTGTTTCTTAAAGGACAGTGTTAGTCTGATTCATAATAATAACTTTATTTATATAGCACTTTTCTAAAACAAGGTTACAAAGTGCTTTACAAAGAAATAAAACCAGACAAGGCAAAAATAAGAGTAAGACCAAATAAGTAAGAGTAAAAATAAAAACAGTTTAAATAAATAAAAACATATCAAACATATGTAAAAGCTTTCATAAAAAGAAAAGTTTTAAGACGAGATTTAAAAGAAGCTAGAGACTTGGTTTGTCTTACTTCAACTGGAAGAGAGGTCCATAGTGTGGGGGCTCTAACAGCAAAAGCCCGATCACCCTTTGTAACAAACCAAGACCTGGGAATAACCAGCGGGGCTCCATCTGCAGATCTTAATGGTCGAGAGGGTGTATACCAGGTCAATAAATCACACATGTATGTAAGAGCAAGACCATTTAAAGCCTTAAAAGAGAGCAATACATTTTTAAAATCAGTTCGAAATATAACGGAGCCATAGTAGGGAGGCAAGCACAGGAGTGATATGGTCATGTCTCTTTGTCCTGCTAATGAGCCGAGCAGCAGCGTTTTGTACCAACTGCAGACCGTGGAGAGAGCCCTTGCCGATACCTGAGTAAAGTGCATTACAATAGTCAAGCGGAGAATAGATAAAAGTGTGTACAACTTTTTGCACATCAGCAATTGATAAAAATTACCTAATTTTGGAGATTAACTTGAGCTGGAGAAAGCATCACTGAACAGTATGTTTGATATGATTATCAAAACCAAGGTTAGCATCAAATATTACCCCAACATTCCTAGCAGCCTGCTTAAGACTACCTGACAGACCATCAAGATTAGTAACAGAAGGGCAGATGGCATTTTCGGGACTGAACAGAATGACCTCAGACTTATCATCATTTGAGAACATTTTTGGACATCCAAGATTTAATGTCAGTGGCAAGTTGTGAGATTTGCCAGGGTGCTAGGGTCTGTGGGTTTTAGTGACATGTATAACTGCATCATCAACATAAAAATGGTAAAGCACATCATGATTTTGAATGACCTGGCCAAGGAGCAGCATGTATATAGAAAAGAGAAGGGGGCCAAGAACTGAGCCTTGAGGGACACCACAACTTAACTGAGCCATCGAGGGAGTAGAGTTATCCAGAACAACAGAAAAAGTTCTGTTGATGAGGTAAGAGTGTAATAAGCTAAGAGCCGAGCCTTTGATGCCAACCCAAGTCTCTGGCTCTCTTCCCAGTCACTTTCCACCATATGGTCTGTGGAAGTTGATTTGGGCATGGTGTGTTTTGTCTCTTCTGTATTAAAGAGTGACATTGGTGGAGTTTCTCAGCATTGAGTCTATGTGACGTCACGCATCACTCTTCCATCATACTGCATGGTGCACCCTAGTGACATTACAGCAGACATACAGTAACTCTCACTACTGTATCACTGATAGACAAACAGGACTCAGGCTTTTCTTACAGGATCTCAATATTACAAAATACCAACCCAGCCATGCCTTTAATTCCTGTTTACATATTTAACTGTATTTTATTTACCGTGCATGTGTAGACATTATATTTTCTATTCCATTAATTGGAAGGAAGACAGGGGTGAGTGCTTGTGGTGCTTGATGTCAGACTCTCGCCACAAAATGGGCAAAGTGTGTCTTTTGGGTGAAACTGAGCTTTGTCAAACAGTATGGTCACAAATTGAAATGGTTTCAGTTTTGCCCTGACATGGAACATACATATTCTTCGATGATAGGACCCATCTCCGCTGTCCACATGTGGGTCTGAACGGCAGCAGGAGGGTGATGGTGGTCATTTATTCTGCCGTGTGACATGTTATTCAGTGTAAGACCATCACTTACACCGTCATCCCGTAATAGCTTTCAAATAGAGGCAAAAACTGAAATGGGAAAATGACATATTGAGTTTGGCAAAATGAGAAATTGACCATTAAGTTCATGAAGGAAAAAAAAAGTATTGACCTTCTTCCTTGCTCTCATTGTTTTGATTTTTTCATCATAATGAAATGATGGAAAGCAGCAATTTCTGCATAATAGCCCCACCTTAGAAAAGGCTGATGAGAAATTGGGGGTAATTAATTTTTCTTCTTAAAAACGATTCTCACCGTTGTATTGGAGAGATACTGGAGTAACAGTTTTACATTTTACTCAGGTCAGACTCATTAGTCATTTAATACAATAAAAAGTGTATTTAACAAATGTTAAATGGATTGACTTGTGGCATCCAGGTGGCATAGCAGTCTATTCTGTTGCCTACCAACACGAGGATTGCTGGTTTTAATCCCCGTGTTACCTCTGGCTTAGTCAGGTGTCCCTACAGACACGACTGGCCATGTCTGCGGGTGGGAAGCCGGATGTGGGTATGTGTCCTGGTCGCTGCACTAGCACCTCCTCTGGTCGGTCGGGGTACCTGTTTGGGGGGGGGGGCTGGGGGGAATAACTTGATCCTCCCACGCGCTACGTCCCCCTGGTGAAACTCCTCACTGTCAGGTGAAAAGAAGCAGCTGGTGACTCCACATGTATGGGAGGAGGCATGTGGTAGTCTGCTGCCCTCCCCGGATCAGCAGAGTGGGTGGAGCAGCGACCGGGACGGCTCGGAAGAGTGGGGTAATTGGACAGGTACCATTGGGAATTGTTGAAAAGGGGGGGGGGGGGTCCAAAAAAAAGAAGAAGTGGACCTGTGGTTGTTGATGGGTGGGTCCTGACAGCGGAACCAGTTCTGTGCTGCATCAGTGGAGGTTTGGGTTTCAAGGCCATGTCTCTGTAGACTTGCTGAGACGCTGCAGATCCCTCACAAGTGAAAACTGATGACATGTTCCCTTTTCTCCCACACTCAGGCATCGCTCGCTGTTCACCGCTGTCTCTTTGAAAATGGTTGAACTGTTTTTTTGGGGCTCCTCTCCACCACCGCCACCACTGCCACGACCAGCACCACTCCTCTGACTCTGAAAGTACAGCATTAAACTTCTAATTACAGCATATGATGAAGCAAATGAACGGCATGCATGTTTCTGAGGGTTTTTTTGTGGAACAGCTGTTATTGGTATTGATTTTTTTTTTCAGAGCTAACTTGAGAAAATCGATCGCTCCATTATCTCCCTCTGATACCGCCATCCATCCTCCTCCCGCTCTTCACCCACGCATTTCTGCCCAGCCAAGCCACCGCTCGCTCATTTTTAAGTTCATTTCATTTTTAAATTCATTTTTCCTTCGGCCCGCAGATTTCATCTCGGTCTTGGATGAATTATAAATGGTGGGCCTGAGTTGATGGCAGCTTGGTGGAAAGGCGTAATTAGCTTGGAGGGGTCCGAGATGTGGGGCGGGACTGTTTGAGTACAGGGAGGCTGGTTTATATGGGAGACAGACGGAGATACTTTCTGAAAGATGATGAAGGTAAAACTCAGACATAAATGATATCGTTACTGTTTGTGTCCTGTCTGTCTTCATCTCTCTCTCTCTCGATCCAAATGAACTCGAACATTGCAAAATAATCCTGTGACAGTATGACAACAAACAATGAAGAAGTAAGAAAAACTTGTGTGCACTTGTAAGCATGTTGGCATTGCAATGTCTTTTTAATTAAGTTCCCTGTACATTCACAGAGCCCCCCCTGCTCTCTCTCTCTCTCTCTCTCTCTCTCTCTCTCTCTCTCTCTCTCTCTCTCTCTCTCTCTCTCTCTCTCTCTCTCCCCGTAATACACGCACACATACATACACACACACACACACACACATATATATATATATATATATATACATACATACATACATAAGCACTGTCATCATAGCTGCAGTTCATAGCTGTAGCTGGTTTCCATGCCAACAAACTGTACCAAGTAATCTACGTGTGTGTGTGTGTGTGTGTGTGTGTGTGTGTGTGCAGACTGACTAATGGCATACTAATTGTGTGTGTGTGTGTGTGTCTGTGTCTGTGTGTGTGTGCGTGCAGACTGACTAATGGCATACTAATTGTGTGTGTGTGTGTGTGTGTGTGTGTGTGTGTGCAGACTGACTAATGGCATACTAATTGTGTGTGTGTGTGTGTCTGTGTCTGTGTGTGTGTGCGTGCAGACTGACTAATGGCATACTAATTGTGTGTGTGTGTGTGTGTGTGTGTGTGTGTGTGTGTGTGTGTGTGTGTGTGTGTGTGTGTGAGAGAGCGAGAGAGAGAGGGAGAGAGCGGGAGAGAAGCACAGTAAACGACAACAGGGCCAGTTTGCTAACTGATTGTAGTTAAAAGTGATTTCCCGGAGGGGAAATGAAGAAAATGGTTTTTGCAAGGAAGTCAAATATATGGTCAGAATTGATGCACCTTACTTTTATTTTAATTTTATTATGCAGCATGGTGGTCCAATGGTTAGCACTGTGGCTTCTCGGCAAGAAGGTCCCGAGTTCGAACCCCAGGCCGTCCCAGGTCATCCTCTGTGTGGAGTTTGCATGCTCTCCCCATGTCTGCGTGGGCATAGGTGGTTGATTACACAACCATAGCAAACCTGTGTATAGTGGTGACGTAGCTGTTGTGCAGACATGCTTTCCTCCAATGTCCTGCTGTTCCATTTACTTCTTCTGGGTTTTTTTTTGTTTGTATTTTTTAAAAGTTTTTGTGTGAGTGATGTCTGCAAGTGCTAGAAGCTGCTGTGAACCAGAGTCAGATTCCTCGTGTGCACAGGCACACTTGACCAGTAAAGTTGATTCGGATTCTGGTTTCTATATTTTATTTATTATTCTTTTTACTTTGTATTCAGCGGCACGGTGGCGCAGTGGGTAGCACGGTCACCTCACAGAAAGAAGGTCCTGGGTTCGAGCCCCGGGGTAGTCCAACCTTGGGGGTTGGACTACCTGTCCACCTTCCCAAAGTCCAGCCCAACCTCCTGTTCAGCGGGTCAGTCCGGACTAAGACAGTTTGCATGTTCTCCCCGTGTCTGCGTGGGTTTCCTCCAGGGGCTCCGGTTTCCTCCCACAGTCCAAAGACATGTAGGTCAGGTGACTCGGCCGTACTAAATTGTCCCTAGGTGTGAATGTTTGTGTGTGTGTGTGTTTGTGATGGCCTGGCGGCCTGTCCAGGGTGTCTCCCCGGGGGCCTGCCGCCCAATGGCTGCTGGGATAGGCTCCAGCATCCCCGCAGTCCTGAGAGCAGGATAAGCGGTTTGGATAATGGATGGATTCTTTTTCCTTTTTATTTTTACTATTTACTGTTAATGTTTCCCTCTTGCACCAACATACCAAGTCAGATTCCTGGTATGTTCTTGTACTTGACAGTAAATATGATTCTGGTTCTGATTCTGAATCCTCTGTGCTGTGCCAAACAGAGAGCGAATGGAAACCATCGCTGCCTGAACGTTACGGCCTTCATCCAGGGTGTTCAGACTCTCTCAGCATTCAGAACCATGCCGACATGGCTTTGCCAGTTAGCATCAATTTATTCAATCCCACGATGAGACTTAATGAGAGACCTGATGAGTAACGAGCTTGAGCCCATTACAGAAAAGAACTCAATCACCCACAAGTCAGTGGGTCTCAGATAAGGATTCAGAATGAGTCACAGCCGTTCGATTAGCCTAACGACACCGTTAAGCAGGATGGATGAGCCGGGTCTGGATGTTCATTGGACGATGAGCGTGTCAGTCACTAGCTCATTGCTAGTCACTACAGGCTTCAGTGTGTCCTTTGTCAAGTCCCGCCCCTCACCCACGCTGCTTTGGTTACTGTTGCTAGGTTAAACAAACAATAGCCTGAGAGAGTCCGTTTCCATTGAAAACACCTGTTGGTTTAATTGGCTTTCACTTCTGTTTACTTGAAGCATTTCTTTTAAAAAAAAACAGTGATTAATAACCGTTCAGGTGGAGTTACGGTCATACTGCACGAATTTTAAGAAAACTTGTGAAAAGTCGTAGGTAATTTTTGTGACGTCTAACTGATGGTCGCCGCCTTGGGTGCTAACGCTAATGCTAACTGTCTCCAACCCACAGAACTACCTGTCCACTATCTGTCTGTGACCAGTTTTGGCGTCTGAAATAAGTTCTCAGTGTCGCCAGCAGGGCCGTCAGTGTGCCGCGGCGTGTTGTTTACATGAAAACACGTTCACCACCTCTACTCGCTGAATAACTGACCTGGGTTAAAATGGAAAGGGTGAATGGATGAAAACTTTAATGTCATTACACAGTCCTTCCTCGCATGTCAGTCCATGCTTTGGGCCTTTTCTGGAATACGGACGAGCACTTTGTGGTGCAAAAAGAAGACAACGTGCACGATGGCGATATAGAAGAACATAGTGAGGGCAATAAAAAGATGTGTTAAAACTGGAAAATAATCAAAGACAAATACTAATGTCTTCCTCCTCCTCTTCCCCCTGAACTGTAGCTGGGACGACAGCAGTTCAGTGAGCAGCGGTCTGAGCGACACACTGGACAACATCAGCACCGATGATCTGAACACGCCTGCCTACGCCGTCGCCGGCTCCTCATCTTCACGCAAGAACAAAGGAGCACAGGTGGGCCAGCCTGAAAGTTCCCGCCGAGAGAGAGCCGTCCCTGCGCCAGGCGCCAATCAATGATGTCACCGCACGGGCGTCCGGGTAGTTTAGCGGTCTATTCCATTGCCTACCAACACGGGGATCGCTGGTTCGAATCCCCGTGTTACCTCCGCGTCCCTTCAGACACAATTGGCCGTGTCTGTGGGTGGGAAGCCGGATGTAGGTATGTGTCCTGGTCGCTGCACTAGCGCCTCCTCTGGTCGGTCGGGGCGCCTGTTCGGGGGGGAGGGGGGGGCTGGGGGGAATAGCGTGAACCCCCCACGCGCTACGTCCCCCTGGTGAAACTCCTCACTGTCAGGTGAAAAGAAGCGGCTGGTGACTCCACATGTAGCGGAGGAGGCATGTGGTAGTCTGCAGCCCTCCCCGGATCAGCAGAGGGGGTGGAACAGCGACCGGGACGGCTCGGAAGAGTGGGGTAATTGGACGGGTATAATTGGGGAGAAAAGGGGGGGGGGGTCAAAAAGATGTCACCGCACAAATATGATGTTGTCGTCTTTTCATAAGTTTGTGTCCAAATTATTGTAAACCGTCAAGTCAAGTAGTTTTTATTTGTCCCCAGAGGGGCAGTTGTGTAGTAGCGGCAACATTCAAACACACAAACACTCCACACAACACATAAGGCAAATAAATACAACATGTAGTGAGGAGAACAAAGCCAACAAAAACCGGTGCAGCAGTAAACAGTGTTTATCCAGGTGGCGCTGTCTTACCATTATTATACTGGTGCAGCCCTGGAGATTTACATAGAAAGAAGCGTCCTTCTCGGTATTTTCAGTTCCTGGTGTGTTTTAGATGATCGCATTTTTCCATCACACGCAAGTCTCCTACAAAAGCCAAGTACACAAGGTGCCATGAAGCAGTAGACGTCGATGAGCCTCGTTTGAGCCTTAACGGACAAGTTCCTCATCATGCTCGTTATGTGTGTTTGCTTGAAATGGAGACCAGTCTGGATGTAAGCCCTAAAACACAGCCGGGGGAGTTGGCAGTCGAGGAAAAAGGCGTTGGGTTGTCAGTCCCCCGGGGTTACGGTAAATTTAGCCAAGTACCTTTGGCCCCTCATGAAAAGACTCAACACACCAGGCCCCTGTGGGACTTTGGTGTTGCTAATGAGACCCGCCATCTGTCCAGGTAGCATAGTTACCGCCTCCGTGTGTGTTCCTCTCAAAATAGATGACTTGGCTGGTTTTGAAGGCAGCACCTCCCCTCCATAATTCACACATACACACACACTGTTAATGAGAATAGTCATAGAAATACATTTTATTTGTTGTGCTCTTGTTTTATTTTGGGGGGGAGATTTTTCTCCCCAAAGTGCTGCAGAATGCTCAGGTGTGTATTATGAATCGAGTACAAAAATGCATAAACCAAAGAAACAAAGTGAAGAAACGTCCTGTTGGAAGTTCTACAAAGATGAATAACGACAGGCACATAAACCAAACACAAGGCCAAGAAAAGTTCTTTTTAAACACACCCTCGCACACAAACTTGTTATATATTCCTTTGTGTTAAATGTGTATGTCCTTTCAGGATGAACTTCTCAATGGCTGTCAACATTTTGATTCAATAGTTTTTCATTGCAAAGTTGTGAAAGGGCACAAAAACAAAAGGGGCAGAACAAACAAAACAAAACATCATCTGCAAAAACAGAAACCCTGTCTAACGTGATGAAGGCTGAAGCTGTGTTGCCGTGCGTACATGTCTTTACACTGGTGAATTTCTCCCTGTTTTTGTGCTCCTGGAACCTCCTCAGACCCAGAGAGGGAGTCGGTCCCGGCATGCGGAGCAGGAGGTTGGCTCCAGCTGGGCCGGAGCCGAGGACCTGAAGAAGGTCGACGAGGAGCTGGACGCCAACATGGACCCCACCTCTCGCTGGAAACATTCCTCCTCCTCCTCCTCGCAGCCGCAGGGCCAGTATGAGGACCCGGGCCAGAAGGCGTCTCAGACGGGCTCCTGGAGGAGAGGCGCGACTGCCCAGGTTGGCATCACACCTCCCAGGACTAAGAGCTCCACCGCCTCCCTCAAAACACCCGGTATGAGTAACAAACTGTATTCTATTTCCTTTTTTTTTAATGTTTGAAACGTTTTGCAATCAAGCTTTATCAAAGCTAAAATATATTCAATATATCCTTTAAATTTGATTTAATATACTTTTATTTAATATACATACTACCAAATGTTTATTGCTTTTATTTACATTTGCAAAAAAGATTAAAAAAAAGCAAAAACCTGTTATGACAATAAAGAATCAATGCATAAATTTGTTATGACTCAAATAATATAACTCATACATATTAAAACCAGTAAAAATCATAATATAACTCTTAAATATTAAAACCAGTAAAAATCATAACATAACTCTTAAATATTAAAACCAGTAGAAATCATAATATAACTCTTAAATATTAAAACCAGTAAAAATCATAACATAACTCTTAAATATTAAAACCAGTAGAAATCATAATATAACTCTTAAATATTAAAACCAGTAGAAATCATAATATAACTCTTAAATATTAAAACCAGTAGAAATCATAATATAACTATTCAATATATAACCAGTAGAAATCATAATATAACTATTCAATATATAACCAGTAGAAATCATAATATAACTATTAAATATTGAAAACCAGTAGAAATCATAATGTAACTCTTAAATATTAAAACCAGTAAAAATCATAACATAACTCTTAAATATTAAAACCAGTAGAAATCATAATATAACTCTTAAATATTAAAACCAGTAAAAATCATAACATAACTCTTAAATATTAAAACCAGTAGAAATCATAATATAATTATTAAATATTAAAACCAGTAGAAATCATAATATAACTATTCAATATATAACCAGTAGAAATCATAATATAACTATTAAATATTAAACCAGTAAAAATCATAATATAACTGTTAAATATTAAAACCAGTAGAAATCATAATATAACTATTAAATATTGAAAACAGTAAAAATCATAATATAACTGTTAAATATTAAAACCAGTAAAAATCATAACATAACTCTTAAATATTAAAACCAGTAAAAATCATAATATAACTGTTAAATATTAAAACCAGTAGAAATCATAATATAACTATTAAATATTGAAAACAGTAAAAATCATAATATAACTGTTAAATATTAAAACCAGTAAAAATCATAACATAACTCTTAAATATTAAAACCAGTAGAAATCATAACATAACTATTAAAAAGCAGCAGGCGTTGCTTCAGAGTTGAGAATATACAAACAAAAGGGTTCCCCGCAGTCCTGCATTCAGAAGCAGGAGCTAGCCTTATGTCGCTCTCCAATGTAGGTTGATGTATTTTTCCAGCTAGACTCCGTCTTACTGCTGTATGGGTAGTCCACTGCATTTGATTCGTTCTATGTGATTGTTATCAATGCAGAAACAAAAATGTTGTTTTAACCGTTTTGCTAATATCTCTCAAGTGTGTGTGGTTAAAACATTTCATAAGTGAACTGTGTCTTAATAGTTTCATCTCACTCTCGTTGAGCCACAGTACATGAATATACCACATTTAATTTGTGGGAGAATGAATGTATCGTTGATGTGTTATGTTGTGTATTGTGACCATGGAGTTACATTTAACTCCAAGAGCAAGTTTCGCAATCTACAGTCTTGACAAAAGAAGACAGTTTGTAAGCAAATATCAAAAGAAGCCTTTCAGATTTTTAATTAAATCAAAACATGTTTTGTTTCACGCAAACAGTTTTTTTTTTTTTTTTTTTTTTATAAGAGCAGCCGTCTGTTTTCTTTCAGATGATGAATATCTAGTGTAGCTGTATGAGGTCTTCAGTTAGGTTTACCAAGGTGACTCTGCAGCATCAGTCAGATCTTCTTCACATTCATTCAATCTGGGCGATGGCTGAGATGAATTACAATGCAACTGGCGCCTCTTGACATATTTTGGTTTTTGGGGTTGTATTCCCTGTTGTAGTCGCTAAAACCTGACCGCAGAGACTTTGCTGTCACTCCCAGGATTTTTGGCAGATCAGCAGATTGAATGGTTTCAGTGAGAAAAAGCAGAGATCGGTTCCTGGCTGTTGTCCAGAATGTGCAGTAATCTGATGCTTTCTATCCGGAGACATGTCAGTGTATGAGAATAGATGAGAGCAGCTTCTCCAATCTGGAAGGTTTTCACTAATTGGTGCTTTATTCCACTTGACAGGAAAAACAGACGATGCCAAGGCCTCTGAGAAGGGCAAGGCCCCGTCTAAGAGCTCAGCGAGCATCCAGCGCTCGCCCTCAGATGCTGGCAAGAGCAGCGGCGATGAAGGCAAGAAGCCGCCTTCTGGAATCGCCCGCCCACCCACTGCTGGCTCCTTCGGCTACAAGAAGATCCCGGGCCCTACCGGCACCCTTATCACCTCCAGCGGAGCCTCCCTGACGAGCGGCTCTGCCACCCTGGGCAAAGTGCCCAAGTCCTCGGCTGCCCTTGGGAAAGGCCCTGGCCTGAGCGGAGTCCGCAAGACCAGCCTAGATGGCTCGCAGCCCCAAGACGATGGTATCCTGCTGGGCTGTGGAGGCTCCAAAGTGCCCCTGCAGTACCGCTCCCTGCCCAGGCCAGCTAAGTCCTCCAGCGGGGCGGCGGCAGGGCGCAGTGGGCACCGGTCAAGCTCCAGCAGCATCGACTCCAATGTCAGCGGCAAGTCGGTCGGCGGGGCAGCAACTCCGGCCGGGGCCAAGCGGCGGGAGGCCGGGAAGGTGGGCTCGGACCGCTCCAGCCCCATCACTGTCAACCAGACAGACAAAGAGAAGGGGGCAGTGTCAGACCAGGACCCAGCAGTGGGGGTGCTGTCCACCTCCCCAAAGTCCAGCCCAACCTCCTGTTCAGCGGGTCAGTCCGGACTAAGACAGCCTGGCTCCAAGTACCCCGACATCGCATCACCCACCTTCCGCAGGTCAGATACGCAAAACACACCGACGACTTCTCTTGTGTCACTGTCCCCACCTCATGTTCTTTATTTCATCATACATTGAATTCTGTCAGTCAACATAAATTCATTGTGTTGGGAATAACACAAGCTGGTAGAACTGTATGACTTCAAGTGCGTTAAAAATTCAGTCCAACGATTTTAATTCAGTCAGACGAGATTTATTGTATAATATTGATGTTAGGGGTGTCATTTTTTTCCTTTTCAGAAGTATCATTTGATTTGTTTGAACTGTTTTAGCACCCCCCTCTCTGAACACAGCCACTTCCTAGCAGGTTGAATTCTCACAAGAGTTTTTACTTGGGGCTTTTTACACAGCGTTTTCAAGGCGGGAACGTTGCACCATTAAGCCGCCTCGCCGTTTGTGTAAAAGGTACAAAGACGGAATGTGGGATCATTGTTCTTCCGGCATTAAGCCGGCAGCAGAGGGAGTCACAAAGCCGAATCGACGTCTGTGTAAAAGGGACAGCCGGCAGGACGGAACAGCTGACGCTGTTGTGTTACACATCGTGACGCCGCTGCTTGCAGAACGCCAGCATAATATGTAAAATCACACACTAGGGTGCGATTATGCTGCCTTTGTTTGGTTCAATGTAAAAGAACAAAACCAGCGTGAAGACGAGTCTTCGTTACACCATTATCGCGGAATCGCAGTAAAAACAATACCTACTGATAGCTAGCTAGCTCACTAATATGCATGAAGTTGCTAGGCAACGATTCAGAAACAGACCAACTCACGATGATAATTCATTGAACGTCCAATCAAATTAGAGTATTTTTCCCCCCTTTTCTCCCCAATTGTACTTGGCCAATTACCCCACTCTCTTCCGAGCCGTCCCGGTCTCTGCTCCACCCCCTCTGCCGATCCGGGGAGGGCTGCAGACTACCACAGGCCTCCTCCGCTACATGTGGAATTGCCAGCCACTTCTTTTCACCTGACAGTGAGGAGTTTCGCCAGGGGGCCATAGCGTGTGGGAGGATCATGCTATTCCCCCCAGTCCCCCCTCCCCCCTGAACAGGCACCTGTACCGACCAGAGGAGGCGCTAGTGCAGTGACCAGGACACATACCCACATCCAGCTTCCCACTTGCAGACATGGCCAATCGTATCCATGGGGACGCCGGACCAAGCCAGCGGTAATAATGGGGGTTCGAACCGGAGATCCCCGTGTTGGTGGGCCATGGACTAGACCACATGCTACCCTGACGCCCTGCAGTTCTAATACTTTGAGTAACTTAACATTAACAAACCCTCTGTTAGAAAATAAACTATGATTAGAAAACATGGTTTTCATTGGACTGGATCTTCAAGAGGACTGGATCTTCAAGAGGTTTAGGTCTTCCTTTAAAGGGTTAAACCGAAGTTACGCTCAACTGACATCTGCGATCCATTTATATCAGCACTGCAGGGATTAAATTCCATCCTTCATCATTGCAGTGTTTTCCATCCAGACTTGGAGAACTTCCTTCTCGGGATAATGAAGTGCTGTTTGTGATGTACAGTACCGTCTTCCTCGCTCCCCGAGTCTTAACAGATAGTGTTTTTATTTTTGTCAGCGATGTCTGCTTAACAGGCAGAGTCTCAGCTTGCTTTCAGTTTGGTTGGAAGAAACTCATCTCTGCCATTTTTAGAGACGTTAGACGCAGAAAATGAATATTTGACACTAGATGAATCGTATTTCTGCACTGGCATAGAAACCAAAAGTTACTCCAAGTTTACTGAGCTGCACAGCGGCAGGGTGTCGTTTCAGGAATCACTTCCCCGTGCTTAGGATTACCCGCCGCATGAGAAGCATGTCTTCACCGTGTGGAAGTGAAGATCTGATGGCTTCTCATTCAGGGCTGGCAGGTTTAACTTGCCCGAGTTGATTAGAACTGACAGGAAACAAGAGCGCCACCAATTTCCTAACTCGTTAGGAACACCCGTGTGATCTGTCAAGGTGTTTATCTGCCGACTCCTTCTTCTTCTTCTTCTTCTTCTTCTTCTTCTTCTCCTTCTTCCTCTAAAGTGGTCTCTGGAGAGCAGGAGGGATAGAACGACAGATTTGTGTGGAAGTGCGATGATAGAGTGAGACTGCTTTACAGTCAGCAAACACACGGCTTGAATGGCCAACGTGCTTTTTTTTTGTTTTTTTGTTTTTTACATCTTTTCCCCCCTTTTTTCTCCCCAATTGTATCCAGCCAGTTACCCCACTCTTCCAAGCTGTCCTGGTCTCTGCTCCACCCCCTCTGCCGATCCGGGGAGGGCTGCAGACCACCACATGCCTCCTCCAATACATGTGGAGTCACCAGCCGCTTCTTTTCACCTGACAGTGAGGAGTTTCACCAGGGGGACGTAGCGTGTGGGGGGATCACGCTATTCCCCCCCCCCCCGAACAGGTGCCTCAACAAACCAGAGGAGGCACAAGTGCAGCAACCAGCACACATACCCACATCCGGGGTGGGGGGGGGAACTGGGGGGAATAGCGTGATCCTCCCATGCGCTACGTCCCCCTGGTGAAACTCCTCACTGTCAGGTGAAAAGAAGCGGCTGGTGACTCCACATGTATGGGAGGAGACGTGGTAGTCTGCAGCCCTCCCCGGATCAGCAGAGAGTGTGGAGCAGAGACCGGAAAAGTGGGGTAGTTGGCTGGATGCAGTTGGGGAAAAGGGGGGGGGGAATCCCCCCAAAAAATAAAAGTCAGAGTTTTCTCAAAAAGCCAGCAAAGCCGATCCCTTGTGCTGGAGTCCATCAGAATGAGGAAGAGTGTTTGGAATTATCCATCAAAGCTCTTTTAAAATCTGGTGAGGAGATTGGTCGTTAACGCAACCCCTGAGGTCAAACCCACAGCATAATAAGGTTCCTTTTTTAATGAATAATTATAGTTTTTTACATCAAAAAGCATCACGAAAAGACTTGACAGCATCTCCAGTGTTACGGCACAGTGAGAGAGGATTACACAAGAAGTGGGACAAGATCCTCAGTGTGAGGTCATGTTCGATCCCAGTGTAGAAGAGGTTCACGGTAATGACATCATGAAAGAAGTGAGATGGGGTAATGAGGTGGAGGGGCAGTATGGCCTCAGTTGAATTGTCTCAGCAGTAAATCAGTAATGTCATCAGGTAAGTCATCTTAACAAAGCTGCCATTTTGAATTGGGTCCTTAGTCACAAGAGTTTGCCAGTCGTTTTCCAGATTCTCCAGAGCATCTTAGAGTGACAGCAACCACCTCTCTACCCCTCCTCAGATTATTTGGTACCAAAGCCAGCAGCAAGGCCAGCTCCCCGGGTACGCCGGACTCGGGTAAGTGTCCATCAGCACTGGGAAGCCCACATGGCACACTGGCACGGCAGGCAAGCCTGGACTCCCCCTCCTCTGGCACTGGCAGCCTGGGCAGTGCCAGCTGCATGAGCGGCGGCAGCAGCCCGCTTTATGGGAAAACGCCGGACCTGTGCACCGACTCGCCCGCCTCCAGCCCGGCCTCGGGCCTCTCCCTCCCCTCCAATGCCCGGCCGTGGCCCGCTTGCAGCTCATCAGCGGGCAGCAAGGATACGCTGAGCTGCCAAAGCATGATGAGCCTCCACACCAGCTCCGAGTCCATTGACCTGCCGCTGGGCCACCACGGGCCAAAGGTCACACGGACCGGCAGCGTCAAGTCCACCCTGTCCGAGGGGTGAGTACCGACCGCCACTAGGACACAACCAACTTGTCTCACAGCACTTTAAAGGAACAGTTTGGCTTTTTTCGAAGCTCATCTATATGTTACTCTCACAGCTCATGTAGTCCATAGGTAGGTTTTATTTTCACATCCATCCTTTTCTTCACACTGGACACACAGGCCAGCGAGTCCTCTGCACTTCAGCGTAGTCAAGGACAAATCCACAATCCTCCTGCAGCGTGAGAACACGCTCCACGGCCCAGACGGGGCTAGCAGGACACTACAGCAGTCTGTTATTGTGAATTCAAGAGGTTATTCTGAAACTTTACTGAGGGCAGCGTGGCTCAGCAGGTAGAGTGGGTCATCTAGTAATCAGAAGGTCGCTGGTTCGATCCCCCGGCTCCTGCAGAGAGCGTGTCAGTGTGTCCTTGAGCAATACACTGAACCCTTAGCTGCTCCTGATGAGCAGGTCGGCGCCTTGCATGGCAGCCTCCACAATCAGTGTGTGAATGTGGGGCATCCACTGTAAAGCACTTGGAGTGGTCGGTGGACCAGAAAAGCTCTTTATAAATGCAGAGTCCATTTACCGCTTACTTTCACTGGTGGTTATGGTGTTGCTTCCTACTACACAGCCTACAAGACATTACCAGCAGGAGGCGCTCCACCACGACAAAGCAAAACATCCATCCATCCATTATCCAAACCACTTACCCCCTCTGCTGATCCGGGGAGGGCTGCAGACTACCACATGCCTCCTCCCATACATGTGGAGTCACCAGCCGCTTCTTTTCACCTGACAGTGAGGAGTTTCACCAGGGGGACGTAGCGCGTGGGAGGATCACGCTATTCCCCCCAGTCCCCCCCCCCAACAGGCGCCCCGACCGACCAGCGGAGGCGCTAGTGCGACGAGCAGGACATATGCCCACATCCAGCTTCCCACCCGCAGACGGCCAATTGTGTCTGTAGGGACGTCCAACCAAGCCGGAGGTAACACAGGGATTCGAACCGGCGATCCCCCTGCTGGTAGGCAACGGAATAGACCACCACACTACCCGGAGTGTGTTTTTACACTGAAGGAGGATTGTGGATTCGTCCTCCACTAATTACAGGGAAGCCTAGATGAGAGTCTGTAGCTGTGTGTCCAGTGTGAAGAAGAGGGTGGATGACGGAGGGGATGACGCCTCCCTGTGGACGACGTGAGCTGTGAGGAAACATAATCAAACAGAACATCCACAGTGTTCTTCAGAGCCCAGCTCACCTCCCTGTTAACGGATGGTTCTGCCTCATAGCGACAGGACGAGGTCGACAGAGAAAAGAAAATATACCCCATAACTCCCTCACCCCCCCCCCACCCCACCCCAACCCCCCCCCCCCACAGAGACACAAACAGGTCAAGAGTAAAAGAACATGTTAAGCAAACTAATCACATAATCAGACGTGATCAGTAAGTATAAAGCATGTTATGATGCATTAATGTTCTCCTCATGCATTACCTGTGTGTGTGTGTGTGTGTGTGTGTGTGTGTGTGTGTGTGTGTGTGTGTGTGTGTGTTTCTCTGAGGTCATTTATGGAATCAAAAGAGAAACAGCAACATTCAAAGACAGTTTTTTGGTGTTTGTGTGATTGACTCGTCCTCTGTGTTTTTAACAGCATGACCCTTGACAGAAACACGCTCCCCAAAAAGGGACTGAGGTACTCTTCATCTTCATCTTCATCTTCACTCATCTTTTTTTCTCCACCACTCATTCACGCCTTATGTATGCACGTGCACATATACAGATCAGCTGATATTGTGTGTGTGTGTGTATGTGTGTGTGTGTGTGTGTGTGTGTGTGTGTGCGTGTTCATCCTATTCTTACTCTCATCTTGTTCACGGGGAGAAGTGTTCAGCCAGAACAGCGGCCACGTTTCCATCACTATAATAACTCATTATATGCAAAATAGTGACTGACGCAGCGATCCACCAGTCAGGGCTCAGGAAGCGCTCCACTTCCTGTAAGATGCGAGCAGCCCGGTACCCTTGATGGAGGACGTGTAACACAGATTCACTTCGTCAGTACTCGTGTTAATTCACAACAGGAGACAGGGCCTGCGGGCCTGCGGGCCTGCGGAGAAGTTGTGTTGTGGCGTTGCAGCGACTCTGAAGCAGTCACATGACTGATGAGAGGCGACAGACCCACACACACACACAGCCGCCTCCTGCTTTCAGAGCTCTGTCCATTTCACATGGTGGATCTTAACGATGAATCAGTCACGTCGCACGTTTAAAATGATCCATTCAGGCGTCCGGGTGGCGTGGCGGTCTATCCCGTTGCCTACCAACACGGACATCGCCGGTTCGAACCCCCGTCTTACCTTCGGCTTGGTCGGGCGTCCCTACAGACACAATTGGCCATGTCTGCGGGTGGGAAGCCGGATGTGGGTATGTGTCCTGGTCGCTGCACTACCGCCTCTTCGGGGGGGGAGGGGGGACTGGGGGGAATAGCGTGATCCTCCCACGCGCTACGTCCCCCTGGTGAAACTCCTCACTGTCAGGTGAAAAGAAGCGGCTGGTGACTCCACATGTATGGGAGGAGGCATGTGGTAGTCTGCAGCCCTCCCTGGATCAGCAGAGGGGGTGGAGCAGAGACCGGGACGGCTCGGAAGTGTGGGGTAATTGACCAAGTACCATTGAGGAGAAAAGTGTGTGTGGGGGGGGGGGGGGGTAAAAAAATCCATTCTATGTTATCATGTAATGTTTTTTTTTAATATTTTCCCCCTTTTTTGCCCCTAATTGTACTTGGTCAATTACCCCGCTCTTCCGAGCCGTCCCGGTCTCTGCTGCACCTCCTCTACTGATCCGGGGAGGGCTGCAGACTACCACATGTCTCCTCCCATACATGTGGAGTCACCAGCCGCTTATTTTCACCTGTGGGGCTGTAGTGTGTGGAGGGATCATGCTATTCCCCCCCAGTCCCCCCCCCCCCTGAAGAGGTGGTAGTGCAGCGACCAGGACACATACCCACATCTGGCTTCCCACCCACAGACACGGCCAATTGTGTCCGTAGGGACGCCCGACCAAGCCGGAGGTAACACAGGGATTCGAACCAGTGATCTCCATGTTGGTAGGCGACGGAATAGACCGCCACGCCACCCGGATGCCCCGTTATTGTGTCATTTTAACAAAAAGTGGTTCCAGCACAACAACACCTACATTGTCTCCCAGTGTAGCGCGCTCAGCGTCCTACGGGGTGGAGGACTCTAAACAAGCGATGTCACTGCTGAAGAGACGAGCTGCAGTCAGGAGTAACCACGCACACCGGTGTGAAACTGTCGTCACAACGCCAGTAAAACCTGCCGCTCCTGCAGATAACACTCACTCCTGAGGGAGCATTCTCCTCTGCAGGAGGGACACGGGGTTGGAGACCGTCGGTTTAGAATCTCCGTTGCTGAGAGGGGTGGAGGTGATGGACGTCACGTTTGAAACCTTGGGTTTCTTCCTCTCGGTGACTTTCCTAGCAGAAGATTTTATGCCCTTCTGTTCTCGTCTAAAATTGGTCAGTAATTTCGTTTCGCCCGGCCCCTGTTTTTCCCTCACCAGAGGTGTTTGAAACCAGTCGCTGACCATCCAGCCATGCAGACAAGCTGAATTGGTCTCGCTCATGTGTTAAATATCCTTATTTTGTATGCGTGACACACGGAGTCAAATTATGACTCTGAGATATGTCTTCTCACTGTCTCTCTCTGTCTCTCCCCCTTTCTCTCCCCCTCTCTTGCTGTCATCCCCCCCACTCTCTCTATGTCTGTCTCTGCCTCCCCCTGTCTCTCGTCTCTCTCTCTACCCCTTCTCTCGCTCCCTCTGTCTCTCTCTCGCCCTCTCTCATCTCTCCTCCCCTCTCCTTCTCCCCCTCCCCATCCTCTCTCGCTCTCTCTTCCCCGTCTCTCTCTCTCTCTCTCTCGCTCTCTTTTCTGTGGGCGTTTAATTCTACCATTTCAACTCTGCTGTGTCTGTCTCACATAACTTCTTCACACTCTCGTGTGCAGAGAACGTGAGCAGGCCAGCATGCAGAAGTGGAGCCAGGTCAGATGTGACAGGCTTAGAAATGGGGGCGCCGGCACTAAAAAGGGGATGAACGTAAACGCAATTATCGTCGGATGTGGATTAAATATGGCTGCCTTTCAGGCCCGACCGATAAGGGAGGCCTCCTGCTGCTCGGGCCGTTTTTTTTAGAGCAGCAAAAAAAAAGGCGGAGGGAAGGTCAGTGTACTTGTCAGCTTTGGTAACAGGACACGCCGCTCGGACGCCAATTTAACACGCTCCGTTATGCTCCTGGCTTGTTGTGTTTGTAGAGGAATAACCCGGCTGCTGTTGTGTCCAGTTTGCAGATGATGAACGATGAACTTCTCACTTATTATTCTCCAAAACATCTTCAAATGAATCCTGTCATCTAATAAACAAGGCTTTGATTCGTGTGTGTGTGTGTGTGTGTGTGTGTGTGTGTGTGTGTGTGTGTACATGTACGTGTTTGCTCTGCACAGTATATGGATGCAGTTGCATGCATTCATCTCTTCTACATACATGATTTATCCATGTTTACGGAGTCACATGACCACAGTATATCATAACATGACATTGCATCACATGACCTGGTTGCTTTGTGTCATCAGGTGTTGAGCCAACACTGTTCAGTGTCTTCTGATGACTAGCTTTACATGCACACATTTAATGCAAATACTGCCAGTCCTCCACCTAAGGCAGTAATGCGTTTATTTACATAATTATGTAAAGTGCTTTGTGCCCATACAATCCAGTCACATCGTGTAATCCAAAAAAAACTTTAAAAAAGTCCATGTACCTTAATAAAGGCGGCACGGTGGCCCAGTGGTTAGCGTTGTCGCCTCACAGCAAGAAGGCCTTGGGTTCGAACCCCGGGCTTATCCAACGTTGGGGTCATCCCAGGTCGTCCTCTGTGTGGAGTTTGCATGGTCTCCCCATGTCTGTTGTGGGTTTTCTCCGGGTGCTCCGGTTTCCCCCACCGTCACAAAGACATGCATGTTAGGGTTAATACTCCTGTCTGTGCCCCTGAGCAAGGCAATGGGAAGAAGAACTGGAGTTGGTCCCCGGGTGCTGCATGATGGCTGCCCACTGCTCCTAGCTACATAGCTAGGATGGATTACATGCAGAGAACATTTTGCCCACAGGGATTAATAAAGTATCTCCAAATCAAGTCAAATATATGTTCAGCGTAAATATCCCGAAGTTGATCTCTTTTGAGCTCAGTTCTCCTGACAGGGCCACGTGACTGTGTATGCAGATGACGAACCGCTCAACGTGATCCCACTTATTAGAAGTCTGTACATGTTGTGACTGGTCTCTGTATGGTCACACCGGCCTCATACTAGCTCGTCAGAAGGTGTACACGGGGCTTTTATTGCGTTAGTTGCAATAAAAGTTGCATTCTTTTGTGTGCATACAAGCTTGGTCAGTAGTTGCTATAATAAACTCTGTTGGCATATTGTGAAATAAACAATGTCCACCTTTTTTTTTTTGTGGCACTAACCAAAAAACTTTACTGAATATTGTCAGCACACCTGTTTACAAAATTGACCCGACTGCCGCCTCCTTTTGTTACACTTGTGTCCGTCAGCGTAGTAAAGAAACCTGGGATAACTGTAAATCTGTTTTACAGTCTACCCGAGAATACCTTTTCAACATTTCCCTACTTGTCGTTATTGGTGTAATATCTATCTGAGTATTTACATTTGTATTTACTCATCCAGCAGACACTTATCCCAAGTGACTAACAAGAAAGTCAGTTATTAGCAGATAAATTCTTAGCAACTGGCATCTTGGAGCACTACATAGCTCAGTATAACAGTCAAATTGCCATATAATATTGTCATAAATTATTACATAATATGAAATTATCTGTCAAATGTTGCTTAGTGGAGTGTTTGATCGTGGAAGAAGTAGAGACCATTGCTAAAGGCTGATTGGCGGATTGCTACGTCAGTCATTACTGTCCATCAGTTCTTGGACATGACTGATGAGTAAGGAGAAGGCCAGATTTAAGACAGAGCTGACTGGCTGTGTGGTCCCTGCAGGTACCAGGCCTCCAACAGACAGACGTCCCACGATGAAGGGAAGGAATGGCTGAGGTCTCACTCCACCGGCGGGCTGCAGGACACGGGCAGCCACTCGCCGCTGTCGCCCTCCGGAGCTTCCTGCACCGCTGCGGGCAAATACCACTACTCCAACCTGCGTAAGTTGTTTCAACACACATGTACCGTCTCTGTTATAGTTATTATGGTTATTTCAGTCAGGAAGGTTTGGTTTGTTCTGGTAAGTTTGGTCTTGAAAAGAAGTTTGACTTTGGTGTTTAAAGGAGAATATCAACGAGTTATGTTGGAGGAGTTGTTTCAGAGAATATCTGAAGCTTGACACCTGCATGCCTGATTAATGTACATGTACAGTCATTATACACAGGTCAGTTACACACAGGCAAATATTCCTCTTGGACCAAATGAGCCACTTCTGATTCTACCTGTTTGTTCAAGAGCCCCGCCCCTTTAGTAAGGGCGGTTGTGATTGGTGGATGGTGAATACGGGGCTGAGGTCAGTTTTCTGACTGGACTTGCTCCGCCTATGTGTCTTTGCATGTTCTTATCTCCGCCCAGTGAGCCCCACGAACATCAGTCAGTACAACCTGCCACCGGGGAGCGCCAGTATGAGCCGTTCCAACAGCATCCCAGCCCAGGACTCCTTTGAGCTGTATGGCGAAGGCCACCCACTAGGGGGCAGTGCCACCTCCCTGGAGGACCGCCCACGAGCCATCAGTCGTTCGGGATCCTTCCGGGACAGCACTGATGAAGGTAGGACACACTCACGCACACACACCCTCACTCATAGACAGAAACAAAAACAGATACACACATATATGCAGACACACACAGAGGCAAACACAACACATAGTAAACATACACCCGGACAAAAACGCAAACAGATACACACATGTTTACACACACACACACACCCACACACAAAGAGAAGGGTTTCACAAAAGATCTAGATTTCTACAAACAAGTGAGTTTGCTTGCACACACACACACACACACACCCAAAGACACCTACAACAACACATACACACTTTCGCCCTCCCGACAACATCTTCACACTTCTAATGCATAATGCTCCATAAATGAGCCAGATGTCCTAAAAACAGTTCTCCAGACACCTGTGGAGATGTTTTACACAACCAGAACACTTTCAGGAGACGATGCAGGGCAAGAGGAGATGTTTCAGAGGGATTACACAACAGATGAAATGTGTTGTAGACTTCACCCTCAGTCTCTCTGCAATACCTCTTCACACGCACACAACCCTGTTCAGTCACACAGAAAATGGAATTGGCGTATCTCGACCCCTAATTTCGGGGTTAAAGCATTCATAGGAGGTCAAAGGTCATGCTCAGAAGAGCTTGATATGACATTGAGATCGTTTTTTAGTGTTTGTGCATCATTGACTAACACAGCTGGTGGCTGACATGATTGTGCAGTACAGCATTTTCCTGGTCTAAACTCTGGGCTGTCCTGCTGCCTCCGTTAACTTGTGCAGAAGCAGTAACAAAGGCAGGGGGGTGTGGAGAAGTTATGCGGCATTGTGGTTAATTATGCTCCACTTATCATGAAGCAAAAAACATCAGAAACCTTTTTAAAAAGTCATCATTTTTGTTGTGTCTCTGCAGTCCATGGGTCGTCGCTGTCGCTGGTGTCCAGCACCTCCTCACTGTATTCTGCGGTAAGTAGCTGCTGGTCTTTTCTCCCCATTGCAGCTTACAGACTGGGATGAAGCCTGTTCAAACCAGTATGTTGCAGTGTAGTCCGGCTGGACACGGTGTTAGCCGCAGCTGTTAGCATCTCTGTGCGTGTGGGATCTGACTGCAGGTGGTCTGGTATTAACTGGCTCTTCACAGGCTGGCAGAGGAAACTCTAGTCAGGGCGGCATCCTGTTTTAGAAGTGGACTGAGTGTTGTTCTTAAGTTACTGTCTGAGGTACCATCTGAAAATGCCGTCTTTCCGAAGATGGTTGCTTCCTGTGCAGTCCGTGGCTGAATGTGTACTGTTGCTTACAAAGGGGCATCATCTCTTTTTGTTTTTTGGAAATGTTTACCCCTTTTTCTTCCCAATTGTACTTGGCCAATTACCCCACTCTTCCGAGTCATCCCGGTCTCTGCTCCACCCCCCTACCAATCCGGGGAGGGCTGCAGACTACCACGTCTCCTCCGATACATGTGGAGTCTCCAGCCACTTCTTTTCACCTGACGGTGAGGAGTTTTAGGGGGAACGTAGCACGTGGGAGAATCACGCTATTCCCCCCAGTCCCCCCCCCCCCCGAATAGGCGCCCCGACCGACCAGAGGAGGCGCTAGTGCAGCAACCAGGACACATACCTACATCCGGCTTCCTACTTGCAGAGACGGCCAATTGTGTCTGTAGGGATGCCCGACCAAGCCGAAGGTAGTGGAGATTTGAACCTGCAATCCCCGTGTTGCTAGGCAATGGAATAGACTGCCACACCACCCGGACGCCCCCTGTTCGGTATTGAGAAAGCTAGCGTCAGCCGACTGCCATGCACCAAGCAATGTAATCCTTTACCAAGTCATAGCCACCAAAGGCGAGGACACGCCGGAGGATTTAAAGGCCGTTTGTAAGCGACTGGACCGTGACGACCAGCATAGACGGAAACCAAGTCTACCAGACACAGGAGAGAAAGACTGGGTTCCAGCATAGCTCATCAAAAGAGAAGTTTTATTATAGATGTGATACATGAGTCATCCTATTCAGACAGGCCACAAGTCAGTCAGAGTAGACAGACTTGAAGAATGAAGGAGGGAATAGTCCTTTATCGGGCCAGTTGTGTAGATAATTAAGACTGCGTTGGTGTGCGAACTGGAGAATTAAAGAGGCTATGTCAACAAAGCGACCGGCTCGGGTTCAGGGAAGATCACAAGCAGCAGTTAAACAGATGAACAGGCGAGGGATACCCATAAAGGAGTTCAACAGAATTATCCTTCTTTACACAAAGCTGATGGAGGAAGTTCACAGATGACTGATTCAGTTCAGTGATTCAATACACAAAATGATGGTGCAAAGGCTTACGGGGACAGTGAGGCGGGCAAGGGTCAAAACCAGAAAAAGGCCATCCAGACAAATCTGACAAGGAGCAAGAATCACAAGTCCAATAACAGGCAAGGTTCAGAACAGGCAGGTGACCTCAGATAAACAGAACAGCAGCTAAAGAGCTCAACATGGCCGCTCAACACCCTGGCAACGAGCGATGGAGGTGGAGGTGTAAGCAGGGCGGGGCTGACTGGGTGTCAGGTGAGGAGTGGGCGGAGGAGGCCAGGTAACTGCAGGACTGATGGTAAATGGGAACAGATGTGTAGCTGGGGGAAGGAGGGAAAGTCCGAGGACATCTGGTGGACAGCTTGAGGATGGCAGGTAAAGGAAGTACGGCGTGTGTATGATGACACACAGAAGGACTGAGACAGGAAATACACCAGAACCGTGGGACTCTGACCTTCAGGTGGTATTTATTTCTCAAGATGTATATATTTGTTAAACACCCCCCAGTCTTCCTCCTGCTGCTGAACCTCCCTCCTGCTCTCACAAAGTAAAAAAAAGGAAAAAAAAGTCTGTGGCTTTGTGCATCCAGACTTGATTTGGCAGACGTGACTTGGTGGGACACGCCGCCAGTTGGGCTCCAGCTGGTCCTCAGATTGGTTCTGGGGGAAGAATTGATTCAGGCCGTCTCCCGTCAGCCCGGATGAAACTCGGCTTTGAACGAATGAAAAACGTCCAACTATTTACCCCCCGGGCCTTTACACCCCTGTTAGTTATGATTGGTGGTGGACGTGCTGTGTGGTTAATGCCTCACATCCTCTGGCGTTAGAAATGTTTTTATCTGATGCCTTTTCCAAGTGATGTGATCACCAGCATATTCTTTAGTGAATGTAGTACTTCCATAATCAAGTCCTTCATAACTAAGTACCGTTTGTTTCTGCACTAAAGATTTTAAGTTTTAAGTGATGCTTCAAATGTAGAAAATATAAGTTTCCCTTTATTCCCAACACGGCAAACAGGGAGGAATGTCAGGAACAGTTCAGGGACGTAGCAGATGGGCAGTGTAAACGCAGTACAACTTGTAGTAAGCAGGATATGTGTTGTAGGTGTCCATGGCTATATCCTGGATAGCAGCTGTTTGGATGTGACATCTGTTCTAGTCGTTAGTGGTCTGTTGTTTCGTTCTTTAATAACGTGTCGTTTCTCTCTACAGACGGAGGAGAAAGCACATTCTGAGGTAAGCATGTTCTGATAAAGTGAAGTCGTGTGTGTGTGTGTGTGTGTGTGTGTGTGTGTGTTTGTTGGTATGTGAATCATTGAATGAGTTTATTTTAGCAGTGCCTTGCTTCATAGTTGCACAGTTCTGCAGGGTTTCAGCTGGGAGCTGACCAGCACCACCACAGTCGACTAACTTTGGTGACTGGGCATCTTCAAAATGTATTTGGGGGTTCAGTGCCTTGCTTAAGGGCCCAGACACACCAACCCAACTAGCGGCGACGGAGGCCGACTGTTGCATCGCCTCACGTCGCCTGCCGTCTGGGCCAGAACATAGCACTTGAACACACCGCCAAGACGACAGCCCACAGCCAACTAACATGTATGTCTTGCGCCGATTCGCTAAGCTGAACAGCCAATCAGAGTGATCTCTCTCACCGACGGGCTCCGCCCATTCAACATGCTGAATCAGCTGAAAACCTGCTGACGGGTCCGACTAGTTCCGACGGTGCGGGTCACAGACGCTCACCGACCGTCCGACACTGGCCGACGGCCTGGTGTGTCCGGGCCCTCGGGGCAGCTGGGTGTCGTTTGTGTTATGGAAAACTGAATATTTGCTCACGTGGAGCAGATTTTTCGAGCTTTCCCAGGACTCAAAACCAGCAACTCCAGGCCGTCATCAGCCTTTGACAGTCCTGATCAAAAATCACGCCGGTCAAGTGTCCCGACAGGCCTGTTATTTGCAAGTTTATTTCATTAAATCATTTTTTGGCATCGCTGAATCTCAGTGTGGACATTCCCTTAGTTTAATATCAGTGTGCAAGTAAATTTTTTTTTTTCATCATATGGTTTAGCTTATGCACCTGATTACAAACCCAGTTTTGGACTAATTCACACCGAGCAGTGCAAATTATTTTCTGTATTTCAGTGCATTAAAACAGTAAAATGATTTTTCTTGTTGTGGCTTTAATGAAGATTGAATCTGCATCAGTGTACTGACTGCAGATTAGGTTGCATTTAGTAAAACATGGCTCACAAATCCTGCATACAGCCAATCATAACAGCATCAGCAGAAGGGTCTGCCCCTTTAGCATGGGGGCGGTTGTGATTGGTTAATGGGTGGCCAGTCAGGTCAGCCGTCAGCAGGAGCTCTGTTACTAGACGTTAATCCGTCCAGTCACCATATGGACAGATTATTTAGTCACATGTCAGTCAAAGTAAGGACGGCCATGTTTGAGCTGTTCAGCCCAGAACTGGCGTTGCTGTTTATTCACCAACATTTATTTATTTAATTGTTGATTGATTGATTGATTGATTGATTGATTGACCAACATGGGACAAACTACAGCTGAAACACCTCATCTGAATGAGATTATCATAAAGAACCAAACAAGACTTCCTGTTTGGTGACATTTAGAGTCATACTTTAACACAGAGTGTGTGTGTGTGTGTGTGTGTGTGTGTGTGTGTGTGTGTGTGTGTGTGTGTGTGTGCAGTTTTATCACTTGATGGTTTGTCATCTTTATAATCTTTGAATCCCGAGGTGCATGGTCAATTTTATTTTCATTTTCTTGTTTCCGTCGGCTTTACTCAAATAGTATTTGAAAATGCCTGGCGGTGTTTGTTTTCTCTGACCTGGCGTGCCGGACGGGTGGTGTTTCAGCCTCCAGGGCAGTTCAGTCGGTGTCACCGAAGAAGAAAAAAAGTCAACTAAACGTATCCAAACGCTGCGCGTTGAGCATGCTGAATGTTCTGAATCTGGTTTCGGCGTCCTCGGTGCGAACCGGCGCCCCCGGCACATCGAGTCATGTGACACAAACCGACGCCCCCGGCACATCGAGTCATGTGACACAAACCACGGCAGGCATCTGTAGACGCTATATGATGGAGGTTGGGGGAGGGCTTTGAGCTGGAAAGTGCGAAGCTCATCTGTGATGGTAAATGTCTCTCCGTTTGCTGTTGGGTGGAGACAAACAACCTCAAGTTAATTTCTTCCCTTCTGTTTTTTGTTTTTTTTTTCAATCAAGGGCCAAACTGTCCAAAATTCCACGGTAATCCCCCCTTTCTGTTCACATTTCACCCCAACAATTTCCCACAGCATTACTGTAGCACCAGGCTAAACTGTGTGCCTTCTACATCACTGTTGCCCAAAAGGGGCTTTTAACCTGCAGGCAGTGTTTTTATTTTCTGTCCATTCTGCTTTTTTGTTGGTTTTGCTGCTGCCTCGTCTCTGTCCCGAGAGGTGAACTGACGGGTTGTTGTTCTTTTTCTTTCCAATCCGTGGAAACAGCAAATCAGGAAGCTGCGCCGAGAGCTGGACGCCTCTCAGGAGAAGGTCGCCACCCTGACGTCTCAGCTGTCCGCCAACGTGAGTTTGTTTACCACAGAGGACGGCGTCGAAAGCCGCCACCTCGTTTGCATGTTAAACCCGCCGCCAAAGAGGCTCCTGGAAGCAGCCTCGTCTGTCTGTTTTGTTTTTTTTTGTTTTTTTTTTTTGGAAGCCTTTGGAATTTAAATGTGCGAGTCGCCCACTAATTCCTTCTCTCCCAGACATGAGAGCATTTGAAGGCATGTGTGTGTGTGTGTGTGTGTGTGTGTGTGTGTGTGTGTGTGTGTGTGTGTGTGTGTGTGTGTGTGTGTGTGTGTGTGATTGTAAGAGTTTGCCATCAATGGAAAGGTTTGGAGTTAGAAGCCTAAATGACACAGCTTGTCTGCGGCGTGGTGAGGAGAGCTGATTGAGGAAGAGAGCGAGGGCGATGGAGGAGGAGAGAGAGACGGATGAATAAGTGAGTTCAGATGTGAGGACGCCATGCGTGGGTGAGGGAAAGAGAGAGGGAAAGAGAGACCCCGACCACCAGATGAGGCTGTGAAGGAGACTTTTAGACTCCTGCATTCATAACATCCCCTCCTCACCAGCTGTCTGATGGCATGTGGGGGCAGACAGGCTCCTTCAGGAGGTCCATCGCCCTTATCACAAAGTTCTCCACAGCAGAAAAACTGCACAGAACAAGGAGGCCCCTGAGATACAGGAGTCAAGGTGTAGTCAAACAAGGAGGCCTCTGGGTGACAGGAGTCAAGATGTAGTCAAATAAGGAGGCCCCTGAGATACAGGAGTCAAGATGTAGTCAAACAAGGAGGCCTCTGAGATACAGGAGTCAAGATGTAGTCAAACAAGGAGGCGTCTGGGTGACAGGAGTCAAGATGTAGTCAAATAAGGAGGCCTCTGAGATACAGGAGTCAAGATGTAGTCAAACAAGGAGGCCTCTGAGATACAGGAGTCAAGATGTAGTCAAACAAGGAGGCCTCTGAGATACAGGAGTTAAGATGTAGTCAAACAAGGAGGCCTCTGAGATACAGGAGTTAAGATGTAGTCAAACAAGGAGGCCCCTGAGATACAGGAGTTAAGATGTAGTCAAACAAGGAGGCCTCTGAGATACAGGAGTCAAGATGTAGTCAAACAAGGAGGCCTCTGAGATACAGGAGTTAAGATGTAGTCAAACAAGGAGGCCTCTGAGATACAGGAGTTAAGATGTAGTCAAACAAGGAGGCCTCTGAGATACAGGAGTCAAGATGTAGTCAAACAAGGAGGCCTCTGAGATACAGGAGTCAAGATTTAGTCAAACAAGGAGGCCTCTGAGATACAGGAGTCAAGATGTAGTCAAACAAAGAGGCCTCTGAGATACAGGAGTCAAGATGTAGTCAAACAAGGAGGCCCCTGAGATACAGGAGTCAAGATGTAGTCAAACAAGGAGGCCTCTGAGATACAGGAGTCAAGATGTAGTCAAACAAGGAGGCCTCTGAGATACAGGAGTCAAGATGTAGTCAAACAAGGAGGCCCCTGAGATACAGGAGTCAAGATGTAGTCAAACAAGGAGGCGTCTGGGTGACAGGAGTCAAGATTTAGTCAAATAAGGAGGCCTCTGAGATACAGGAGTCAAGATGTAGTCAAACAAGGAGGCCTCTAAGATACAGGAGTCAAGATGTAGTCAAACAAGGAGGCTTCTAAGATACAGGAGTCAAGATGTAGTCAAACAAGGAGGCCTCTGAGATACAGGAGTCAAGATGTAGTCAAACAAAGAGGCCTCTGAGATACAGGAGTCAAGATGTAGTCAAACAAGGAGGCCCCTGAGATACAGGAGTCAAGATGTAGTCAAACAAGGAGGCCTCTGAGATACAGGAGTCAAGATGTAGTCAAACAAGGAGGCCTCTGAGATACAGGAGTTAAGATGTAGTCAAACAAGGAGGCGTCTGGGTGACAGGAGTCAAGATTTAGTCAAATAAGGAGGCCTCTGAGATACAGGAGTCAAGATGTAGTCAAACAAGGAGGCCTCTAAGATACAGGAGTCAAGATGTAGTCAAACAAGGAGGCCTCTAAGATACAGGAGTCAAGATGTAGTCAAACAAGGAGGCCTCTGAGATACAGGAGTCAAGATGTAGTCAAACATCTCACCATTTTGTATGGACTCTGTGTGTGTGTGTGTGTGTGTGTGTGTGTGTGTGTGTGTGTGTGTGTGTGTGTGTGTGTGTGTGTGTGTGTGTGTGTGTGTCAGACAGAATACTGCAAAAAAAAAATTTAAACTTATCAAGTATCACTTATCAAGTATCGCTTATCAAGTACCGCTTATCAAGTATCGCTTATCAAGTACCGCTTATCAAGGGTCAAGATACTTATCAAGTACCACTTATCAAGTATCTCGATACTTATCAAGTATGGTACGCTGAAAGATGTGCAGCGACTCCTCTGTCCTGACATCAGTGGGGAGTTGATTCCACCACCGTGGGGCCAGGACAGAACAGAGCCGTGACCGGGTCGATCGGCAGCAGAGGCCTCTGAGCGACGGGGCAACCAGGCGTCCCGAGGCAGCAGAGCGAAGTGGTCGGGCGTGGGTGTAGGGCTTGACCATGGCCTGGAGATAGGAAGGAGCTGTTCCTTTCACTGCCCGGTAGGCTAGCACCAGGGTCTTAAACTGGATGCGAGCAGCCAGATACTTATCAAGAATCACTTGTCAAGTATCAAGATACTTATCAAGTATCACTGGCAGATATATTCTTGCTTGTTTCAAGAGGGGGTACTTGTTTCAAGAGGGAGTACTTGTCTCAAGAGGGAGTACTTGTCTCAAGAGGGGGTACTTGTCTCAAGAGGGAGTACTTGTTTCAAGAGGGAGTACTTGTCTCAAGAGGGAGTGCTTATTTCGTGATTATAAGACTTGTTATGAGAACTTCGAGAATCTGTCTCTGTTTAGAGTAAATATCTTGAAACAAGTACATGATCTTGAAGTGAGCAGCAGGCTGACGGGGTAAGAAAGTTGTGCCAGCAGTATTTTGAAATAGGCATGAAGAGACTTAAACCAGATGAAAGCTGTTGTTCCAGGGTAGAACATCCCTGATGTAATGACCTAGCTGCTAGAATAGAAAACCAGCAGTGCTGCTGGTACCTGAGGACCTGGTTGAGGACCACTGTCTCATCCCAAGGGCCTTTCAGTAGACACTATGAGGATCCCGGTGTTTTTTCTGTCTCTTGGGGTGCAGAAGCATGGACGCTGCGTCCCCTCTCCAGAAGTAGAGG
>NC_079213.1:4173918-4236418 GCF_029633865.1 Lampris incognitus
TACTTTGTCACGCAGGGTCGGCTGATGTTGGATAACCTTTTTCCTTGGATGAATAAAAGTGTCATTTAGACATTGTGTTTTGTGTTTACCCGGGTTCTCTTCGTGGTATATTACATTTTGTATGAAGATCTGAAATGATGAATTGTGAAAAATGTGGAAAAATGGAGGAAAATCAGGAAGGAGGGATATTTTTCCACTTTTTCACGGCACTGTAGAACACTGACATACTCATCAGAGCTGGAGCAGTTGGAGAACCAGCTGTCTAGTCTCCACCTATCTGTTTCTCTCCATCTGTCTATCCATCCACCATCCACTGATGTAGTATGTAGCGTGTTGCAGCTACGTGTGTGTGTGTGTGTGTGTGTGTGTGTGTGTGTGTGTGTGTGTGTGCACGCCATGCACGAGCAGTGTTGCCGTGCACTGATTTGAACATGTTCCTTCTTTCTTTAAGTGGAAACTGAACTCTGTACTTTGTCCATGCTGACTGCTGCCGTGTGTGTGTGTGTGTGTGTTTGCAGGCTCACCTGGTGGCGGCCTTTGAGAAGAGCCTGGGGAACATGACATGTCGCCTGCAGAGTCTCACCATGACCGCTGAGCAAAAGGTACTGGGAGTCGAACGAGGAACTCACCTGCTCCTGTCTCTCCATCACTCCCACTTCCTGTTCATGCTCTCATCATTAGCTGTCTCCTGTTTCTCTTTCCTTTCATTTCTATCAATCCTCTCCCACCCCCTTCCTCAGAGTCTGACGGATATTTGCCAGAGAGCTGCAGCTCTGACCTTTGACGTCCTCCACCAGTGTCGTGTGTAAAGATCACGTTTGTCAGAGAACCGAACTCACCTGTTTCCAAATCAGCTCTTCTCATGGCTTTACTTCAGTCGAGAAGGACCGTCATGTCATCAGTGACGTTATCTTTTTATGACAAGATTTCAGGCGGCACGGTGACATGGTGGTTAGCGCGGTCGCCTCGCAAAAGAAGGTCCTGGGTTCGAGTCCCAGGGTAGTCCAACCTTGGGGGTCGTCCCGGGTCGTCCTGTGTGGAGTTTGCATGTTCTCCCCATGTCTGCATGGGTTTCTTCCCACAACCCAGAGACATGTAGGTCAGGTGACTCGGCCATACTAAATTGTCCCTAGGTGTGTGTGTGTGTATGTGTACGCGCATGCCCTGTGATGGACTGGCGGCCTGTCCAGAGTGTCTCCCCACCTGCTGCCCAATGACTGATGGGGTAGGCTCCAGCATCCCCGTGACTCCAGTTGGGATAAGCTGCTTGGATAATGGATGGATGGATGGATGGATGGATGGATGGATGGATGGATGGATGACAAGATTTGCTCACTTTTTTGAAATATGAACGCTCACAATAAAAGGCATTAGGTAGATGAAATGTCCTCCCTGCATGCAGATGTCCCACCACCTGCATGCAGATGTCCCACCACCTGCATGCAGATGTCCCACCACCTGCATGCAGATGTCCCACCACCTGCATGCAGATGTCCCACCACCTGCATGCAGATGTCCCACCAGCCTCAAAGATAAACCATAAAGCAGAGTTTGACACTCAGTCATAATAAATACACAAAATGCATGAAGTTGGATGCTCTTTGCAGGTCTGGACTGGTTCCATTTACATGGCCATGTTTTGGAGGAGGAGCTCCATCTCACACCGGGACACAGAGACATGTCTCCGTCACACACACACACACACACAGTGCTGATGAGCTCCGTTGAATTTTAATCCTCTACAAATTAAAGTTGACGAATGTCTTTGTCCAACAAGACCGTCCCCAACTTTTTATTAAAGTCGGGAGCCCTGCAGTTCTTCAGATCACACGGGCCTGTTCTTCAGAGTCGGCAGCCCTGCAGGTCTCCGGACCACACGGGCCTGTTCTTCAGAGTTGGGAGCCCTGCAGGTCTCCAGACCACACGGGCCTGTTCTTCAGAGTCGGGAGCCCTGCAGTTCTTCAGATCACACGGGCCTGTTCTTCAGAGTCAGGAGCCCTGCAGTTCTTCAGATCACTCGGGCCTGTTCTTCAGAGTCGGCAGCCCTGCAGGTCTCCGGACCACACGGGCCTGTTCTTCAGAGTTGGGAGCCCTGCAGGTCTCCAGACCACACGGGCCTGTTCTTCAGAGTCGGGAGCCCTGCAGTTCTTCAGATCACACGGGCCTGTTCTTCAGAGTCGGGAGCCCTGCAGTTCTTCAGATCACACGGGCCTGTTCTTCAGAGTTGGGAGCCCTGCAGGTCTCCAGACCACACGGGCCTGTTCTTCAGAGTTGGGAGCCCTGCAGGTCTCCGGACCACACGGACCTGTTCTTCAGAGTTGGGAGCCCTGCAGTTCTTCAGATCACACGGGCCTGTTCTTCAGAGTCGGGAGCCCTGCAGTTCTTCAGATCACACGGGCCTGTTCTTCAGAGTTGGGAGCCCTGCAGGTCTCCGGACCACACGGGCCTGTTCTTCAGAGTCGGGAGCCCTGCAGTTCTTCAGATCACACGGGCCTGTTCTTCAGAGTCAGGAGCCCTGCAGTTCTTCGGACCACACGGGCCTGTTCTTCAGAGTCGGCAGCCCTGCAGGTCTCCGGACCACACGGGCCTGTTCTTCAGAGTTGGGAGCCCTGCAGGTCTCCAGACCACACGGGCCTGTTCTTCAGAGTCAGGAGCCCTGCAGGTCTCCGGACCACTTGGGCCTGTTCTTCAGAGTCGGGAGCCCTGCAGGTCTCCGGACGACACGGGCCTGTTCTTCAGAGTCGGGAGCCCTGCAGGTCTCCGGACCACTCGGGCCTGTTCTTCAGAGTCGGGAGCCCTGCAGTTCTTCGGATCACACGGACCTGTTCTTCAGAGTCGGGAGCCCTGCAGTTCTTCGGATCACACGGACCTGTTCTTCAGAGTCGGGAGCCCTGCAGTTCTTTGGATCACACGGACCTGTTCTTCAGAGTCAGGAGCCTTGCAGGTCTCCGGACCACTCGGGCCTGTTCTTCAGAGTCGGGAGCCCTGCAGTTCTTCGGATCATACAGACCTGTTCTTCAGAGTCGGGAGCCCTGCAGGTCTCCGGACTACACGGGCCTGTTCTTCAGAGTCAGGAGCCCTGCAGTTCTTCAGATCACTCGGGCCTGTTCTTCAGAGTCGGCAGCCCTGCAGGTCTCCGGACCACACGGGCCTGTTCTTCAGAGTTGGGAGCCCTGCAGGTCTCCAGACCACACGGGCCTGTTCTTCAGAGTCGGGAGCCCTGCAGTTCTTCAGATCACACGGGCCTGTTCTTCAGAGTCGGGAGCCCTGCAGTTCTTCAGATCACACGGGCCTGTTCTTCAGAGTTGGGAGCCCTGCAGGTCTCCAGACCACACGGGCCTGTTCTTCAGAGTTGGGAGCCCTGCAGGTCTCCGGACCACACGGACCTGTTCTTCAGAGTTGGGAGCCCTGCAGTTCTTCAGATCACACGGGCCTGTTCTTCAGAGTCGGGAGCCCTGCAGTTCTTCAGATCACACGGGCCTGTTCTTCAGAGTTGGGAGCCCTGCAGGTCTCCGGACCACACGGGCCTGTTCTTCAGAGTCGGGAGCCCTGCAGTTCTTCAGATCACACGGGCCTGTTCTTCAGAGTCAGGAGCCCTGCAGTTCTTCGGACCACACGGGCCTGTTCTTCAGAGTCGGCAGCCCTGCAGGTCTCCGGACCACACGGGCCTGTTCTTCAGAGTTGGGAGCCCTGCAGGTCTCCGGACCACACGGGCCTGTTCTTCAGAGTCGGGAGCCCTGCAGTTCTTCAGATCACACGGGCCTGTTCTTCAGAGTCAGGAGCCCTGCAGTTCTTCGGACCACACGGGCCTGTTCTTCAGAGTCGGCAGCCCTGCAGGTCTCCGGACCACACGGGCCTGTTCTTCAGAGTTGGGAGCCCTGCAGGTCTCCAGACCACACGGGCCTGTTCTTCAGAGTCAGGAGCCCTGCAGGTCTCCGGACCACTTGGGCCTGTTCTTCAGAGTCGGGAGCCCTGCAGGTCTCCGGACGACACGGGCCTGTTCTTCAGAGTCGGGAGCCCTGCAGGTCTCCGGACCACTCGGGCCTGTTCTTCAGAGTCGGGAGCCCTGCAGTTCTTCGGATCACACGGACCTGTTCTTCAGAGTCGGGAGCCCTGCAGTTCTTCGGATCACACGGACCTGTTCTTCAGAGTCGGGAGCCCTGCAGTTCTTTGGATCACACGGACCTGTTCTTCAGAGTCAGGAGCCTTGCAGGTCTCCGGACCACTCGGGCCTGTTCTTCAGAGTCGGGAGCCCTGCAGTTCTTCGGATCATACAGACCTGTTCTTCAGAGTCGGGAGCCCTGCAGGTCTCCGGACTACACGGGCCTGTTCTTCAGAGTCGGGAGCCCTGCAGGTCTCCGGACTACACGGGCCTGTTCTTCAGAGCGGGCTGACGCACGCTGCCTCTATCTGGTTGTATTCGTTCGTGGAGAGCGGGCTTCGTTTTGTGGCAGTGGCAGATGTCGCTGGAGGGGTTAATCCAGTGGGACAGCTTCAGCTTCCTCAATATGCCTTCAGCTTATCTGCCCTCTGCTCCGGGGGGACTTATCAGACCCAGTGATCTATAAACTGTCGTTTACTTTGGGTTGCCTGAACCCCCGATACATGATCCCTACCTCTATACACACACACACACACACACACACACACACACAGACACACACCGTCACCATGCAGTAGTTATCCAGAGGGGGGCAGACTGTGTGTACTCGTTGCTTTCCAGAGGGGGGCAGACTGTGTGTACCCGCTGCTTTCCAGTGGGGGGCAGACTGTGTATACCCGCTGCTTTCCAGAGGGGGGCAGACTGTGTGTACCCGCTGCTTTCCAGAGGGGGGCAGACTGTGTGTACCCGCTGCTTTCCAGAGGGGGGCAGACTGTGTGTACTCGCTGCTTTCCAGAGGGGGGCAGACTGTGTGTACCCGCTGCTTTCCAGTGGGGGGCAGACTGTGTGTACTCGCTGCTTTCCAGTGGGGGGCAGACTGTGTGTACCCGCTGCTTTCCAGAGGGGGGCAGACTGTGTGTACCCGCTGCTTTCCAGAGGGGGGCAGACTGTGTATACCCGCTGCTTTCCAGTGGGGGGCAGACTGTGTATACCCGCTGCTTTCCAGAGGGGGGCAGACTGTGTGTACTCGCTGCTTTCCAGAGGGGGGCAGACTGTGTGTACCCGCTGCTTTCCAGAGGGGGGCAGACTGTGTGTACCCGCTGCTTTCCAGAGGGGGGCAGACTGTGTGTACTCGCTGCTTTCCAGAGGGGGGCAGACTGTGTATACCCGCTGCTTTCCAGAGGGGGGCAGACTGTGTGTACTCGCTGCTTTCCAGAGGGGGGCAGACTGTGTGTACCCGCTGCTTTCCAGTGGGGGGCAGACTGTGTGTACTCGCTGCTTTCCAGTGGGGGGCAGACTGTGTGTACCCGCTGCTTTCCAGAGGGGGGCAGACTGTGTGTACCCGCTGCTTTCCAGAGGGGGGCAGACTGTGTATACCCGCTGCTTTCCAGTGGGGGGCAGACTGTGTATACCCGCTGCTTTCCAGAGGGGGGCAGACTGTGTGTACTCGCTGCTTTCCAGAGGGGGGCAGACTGTGTGTACCCGCTGCTTTCCAGAGGGGGGCAGACTGTGTGTACCCGCTGCTTTCCAGAGGGGGGCAGACTGTGTGTACCCGCTGCTTTCCAGTGGGGGGCAGACTGTGTGTACCCGCTGCTTTCCAGAGGGGGGCAGACTGTGTGTACTCTCTGCTTTCCAGAGGGGGGCAGACTGTGTGTACTCTCTGCTTTCCAGTGGGGGGCAGACTGTGTATACCCGCTGCTTTCCAGAGGGGGGCAGACTGTGTGTACTCGCTGCTTTCCAGAGGGGGGCAGACTGTGTGTACTCTCTGCTTTCCAGAGGGGGGCAGACTGTGTGTACTCGCTGCTTTCCAGAGGGGGGCAGACTGTGTGTACTCTCTGCTTTCCAGAGGGGGGCAGACTGTGTATACCCGCTGCTTTCCAGTGGGGGGCAGACTGTGTGTACCCGCTGCTTTCCAGTGGGGGGCAGACTGTGTATACCCGCTGCTTTCCAGAGGGGGGCAGACTGTGTGTACTCGCTGCTTTCCAGAGGGGGGCAGACTGTGTGTACCCGCTGCTTTCCAGAGGGGGGCAGACTGTGTGTACTCGCTGCTTTCCAGAGGGGGGCAGACTGTGTGTACCCGCTGCTTTCCAGAGGGGGGCAGACTGTGTGTACCCGCTGCTTTCCAGAGGGGGGCAGACTGTGTGTACCCGCTGCTTTCCAGTGGGGGGCAGACTGTGTGTACCCGCTGCTTTCCAGAGGGGGGCAGACTGTGTGTACCCGCTGCTTTCCAGTGGGGGGCAGACTGTGTATACTCGCTGCTTTCCAGAGGGGGGCAGACTGTGTGTACCCGCTGCTTTCCAGAGGGGGGCAGACTGTGTGTACCCGCTGCTTTCCAGTGGGGGGCAGACTGTGTGTACTCTCTGCTTTCCAGTGGGGGGCAGACTGTGTGTACCCGCTGCTTTCCAGAGGGGGGCAGACTGTGTGTACCCGCTGCTTTCCAGTGGGGGGCAGACTGTGTGTACCCGCTGCTTTCCAGTGGGGGGCAGACTGTGTGTACTCGCTGCTTTCCAGAGGGGGGCAGACTGTGTGTACTCGCTGCTTTCCAGAGGGGGGCAGACTGTGTATACCCGCTGCTTTCCAGAGGGGGGCAGACTGTGTGTACCCGCTGCTTTCCAGAGGGGGGCAGACTGTGTGTACCCGCTGCTTTCCAGTGGGGGGCAGACTGTGTGTACTCTCTGCTTTCCAGAGGGGGGCAGACTGTGTGTACCCGCTGCTTTCCAGAGGGGGGCAGACTGTGTGTACCCGCTGCTTTCCAGAGGGGGGCAGACTGTGTGTACTCTCTGCTTTCCAGAGGGGGGCAGGCTGTGTGTACCCACTGCTTTCCAGAGGGGGGCAGACTGTGTGTACTCGCTGCTTTCCAGAGGGGGGCAGACTGTGTTTACTCGCTGCTTTCCAGAGGGGGGCAGACTGTGTGTACCCGCTGCTTTCCAGAGGGGGGCAGACTGTGTGTACCCGCTGCTTTCCAGAGGGGGGCAGACTGTGTGTACTCTCTGCTTTCCAGAGGGGGGCAGACTGTGTGTACTCTCTGCTTTCCAGAGGGGGGCAGACTGTGTGTACTCGCTGCTTTCCAGAGGGGGGCAGACTGTGTGTACTCTCTGCTTTCCAGAGGGGGGCAGACTGTGTGTACCCGCTGCTTTCCAGAGGGGGGCAGACTGTGTGTACTCTCTGCTTTCCAGAGGGGGGCAGACTGTGTGTACTCTCTGCTTTCCAGAGGGGGGCAGACTGTGTGTACTCTCTGCTTTCCAGAGGGGGGCAGACTGTGTGTACTCGCTGCTTTCCAGAGGGGGGCAGACTGTGTGTACCCACTGCTTTCCAGAGGGGGGCAGACTGTGTGTACTCTCTGCTTTCCAGAGGGGGGCAGACTGTGTGTACTCTCTGCTTTCCAGAGGGGGGCAGACTGTGTGTACTCGCTGCTTTCCAGAGGGGGGCAGACTGTGTGTACTCTCTGCTTTCCAGAGGGGGGCAGACTGTGTGTACCCGCTGCTTTCCAGAGGGGGGCAGACTGTGTGTACTCTCTGCTTTCCAGAGGGGGGCAGACTGTGTGTACTCTCTGCTTTCCAGAGGGGGGCAGACTGTGTGTACTCTCTGCTTTCCAGAGGGGGGCAGACTGTGTGTACTCGCTGCTTTCCAGAGGGGGGCAGACTGTGTGTACTCGCTGCTTTCCAGTGGGGGGCAGACTGTGTGTACCCGCTGCTTTCCAGAGGGGGGCAGACTGTGTGTACCCGCTGCTTTCCAGAGGGGGGCAGACTGTGTGTACTCTCTGCTTTCCAGAGGGGGGCAGACTGTGTGTACTCTCTGCTTTCCAGAGGGGGGCAGACTGTGTGTACTCGCTGCTTTCCAGAGGGGGGCAGACTGTGTGTACTCGCTGCTTTCCAGTGGGGGGCAGACTGTGTGTACCCGCTGCTTTCCAGTGGGGGGCAGACTGTGTGTACCCGCTGCTTTCCAGAGGGGGGCAGACTGTGGTTACCCGCTGCTTTCCAGTGGGGGGCAGACTGTGTGTACCCGCTGCTTTCCAGAGGGGGGCAGACTGTGTGTACTCGCTGCTTTCCAGAGGGGGGCAGACTGTGTGTACCCGCTGCTTTCCAGAGGGGGGCAGACTGTGGTTACCCGCTGCTTTCCAGAGGGGGGCAGACTGTGTGTACCTGCTGTTTTCCAGAGGGGGGCAGACTGTGTGTACTCGCTGCTCCGGCGGCCGTCAGGAATCACGAGAGGGAAAAGGCCTCACTCGCCACTCCCTACACAAATCCAGACTTTTGTGATGTCGAGGCCGCAGTGAGACTGGATGGCTGATTTGGGATGCTATTAGCGTCACGTTGCCATGGAGACGACCGATCCCATCTTTGCAGCATTAACTTTTCATGTCTCTCAGATATTTCCACCGTTTGGTTTGTGTCCAGTAATGCTGGCCAAAGTGTCGACCTGAAAAACGACAGTTTAAAAGTTGTGATGCTCCGGCTCTCAGTGAAGGTTTGGGACGCTGTTCAGTGATGGAATGATGGTAAAAGCTCATCTGTTTTTTTCTTTTTCTTCTGCTGTTTCTCTCTCTCTCTCTCTTGCTCTCTTGCTCTCTCTCTCTCTTGCTGGCTCTCTTGCTCTCTCTCTCTCTCTCTCTTGCTGGCTCTCTTGCTCTCTCTCTCTTGCTCTCTCTGTCTCTTGCTGGCTCTCTCTCTCTCTTTGTCTCTCTCTCAGGAGTCAGAGTTGGCTGAATTGAGGGAGACGATAGAAACGTTGAAGACTCAGAATACAGATGCCCAGGAGGCCATCCAGGAGGCCCTGAACGGACCCCCCCACCTGCACAAAGGTAAACACACACACAAATAAAAAAAATACATAAAGTACATTACACACTACAGCAATCTAAGCTAAACGACAGTAAGCTACGCTGAACTGAAGTAATCTAAGACACATTTTACTGCACACCAAGTTCAAACACAACACGCTCAACTCAGTTAGAATACACTTCACAAAACTCAAATAAATTAACTCAACAACAACACATTAAACTAAGCTACAATACGGGCGTCTGGGTAGCGTGACGGTCTAGTCCATTGCCTACCAACACGGGGATCGCCGGTTCGAATCCCCGTGTTACCTCCGGCTTGGTCGGGCGTCCCTACAGACACAATTGGCCGTGTCTGCGGATGGAAAGCCGGATGTGGGTATGTGTCCTGGTCGCTGCACTAGCGCCTCCTCTGATCAGCCGGGTCACTTGTTCGGGGAGGGAGGGGGAACTGGGGGGGATAGCGTGATCCTTCCACGTGCTACGTCCCCCTGGCGAAACTCCTCACTGTCAGGTGAAAAGAAGCACGTATGGGAGGAGACGTGGTAGTCTGCAGCCCTCCCCAGGTCAACAGAGTGGGTGGAGCAGTGACGGGACGGCTCGGAAGAGTGGGGTAATTGGCCGGATACAGTTGGGGAGAAAAGGGGGGGGGGGATAAAGAAACTAAAAACAAAACTAAGCTACAGTACACTGCACTACATCAAATTAAGATAAACTATGATACACTAAACTAAAGTAAGTGACAGTACACCAAACTAAACGACATACAGTAAGCCACAGTAAACTAAACTAACTAACATGTACTGTGCTAAAGTACACCAGTGGATCTGACCAGCAAATCTAAACTTCAGTCAGGACAACCCATGTATTTATGAAGTACATTTTACTGCATTAGAGTGGAAATATGACTTTCAGCTTTAGCAGTGGCTCTGCTCTTCTGTGCAGGATGCCTGTAGGAAGAACTAATATCTGATCAACAAACAGGTCAAATTCTCCCATAAAACACAGAGAGACAGATTCGGGCAGGAGGATTTCCAGTTGGTGTTCTCTCGTGTAGGAAGTACAGGAGGTGTGTTGTGTGTTTTTGCAGACCTGCGGATCAGACGCCAGCACTCGTCAGAGAGCATGTCCAGTATAAACAGTGCTGCCAGTCACTCCAGTATGGGCAGTCTGGGCAAGGACGCCGAAGACAAGAAGAAGAAAAAGAAGAGCTGGGTACGTTTCAAACCGTCAGGGGAAGAATATAAGAACCGCTTAACCAGGGCTGTTAAATCTTAAAGTTAGACAAAGAGCAACGAAGCTTCTTAAGATGACATCGTTACTCAGTTATGTTTTATTTAATAATAAATCATTTCTTTCATGGGTTAACAGACAACTTGGTGATGTGGGAATACATTCAGAAAAAGTGCTCCCTTGTTTGTTCTGACATGGAAAACAGGATGAAGTTTGATTCCAAACTGGATTCTCACAAAATCCAGTTTGGAATTTTGACAGTGGATGGTCCAACTTTCTGTTGGACCATCGACTCACACACACACACACTCACACAAACACAGACACACACACACACACACACACACACACACACACACACACACACATACACACACAGTGGGTGGTCCAACTTCAAACCACTCAGCCCATCAAACCAGACCCCCCCCCCTTGTCGACACACACACACACACCTGTTGTATTCTGGCTGACTGAATGTTGGATTCTTAAAGCCACATTTCCATCTCTCCAGCTCTGTGAGCATCATCCAGGTCTCCTCCCTCTGCGCTGTTGCTAGGTGACAGAGGGGGATGTTGGTCACTAAGTGTCTGGGGTGCCGCGCAAAGGAGCAAAGGCTGACGGAGGGTCAAGTGTGGCCCTCGGCAACTCCACAATTATCGATTCGGACGGGAATCAGCGCCCTTTAATGTATGGCCTGGAGTGAGACAGGTGTGTGCTGGCACCGGTACTCTTCAACATGTACCTCCTATGTGTCACAAAACTTTTTCATAAAGATCTGAAAGACAGTAGTGGGATCAGAATAGACTAGATGGACCTCTTCAACAGCTGAAGGTTCCAGGCAACCACCAAGTTGTCTGCAGTACGCTGATGACTGTGCTCTTGTAGCTCACACACCAGAAGACCTGCAAACCATCCTTGCCACAGTTGCCTACAGCAGGCTGGGTCTATCAGTCAACACCACCAAGACTGAGATGTTATGCCAATGGAGGTCCAGCCCCCCACCCGCTATGCCTGTCTTCACTATAGAACACCGGTCACTCTCAGTTGCTCCAACTTTCAAATACCTGGGCAGCGACCTTTCTCAGGGCTGCAACACTGATCACGAAACTCGTAATAGAATCAAACAAGCCTCTGTAAGGTCTTCCAAAACAAACGCCTCCACTTGCACACAAAAATTGCCATTTACAAAGCTGTCTGTATCACAACTCTCCTATACAGCTGTGAAGCCCGGGCCACATACAGCCGCCACCTAAGGTTGCTGGAGCGGTTTCACATAAAGTGTCTGCAGTGAGTCACGGGGATCACGTGGCGTGACCGTGTTCCTCATGCTGAGATTCTTGCTAGGACAAACTGCAAGAGCACATAAGCCACGGTCACTGAACACCAACTGCGCTGGCTTGGGCATGTCCTCAGGATGTCTCGAGAACACCTGCCACGTCAAGTCCTGTATGGACAGCTTCATCTGGGCCGCAGATGGTCAGAAGAAGTGATACGAAGACCAGCTAAAAACATCGCTGAAGAAGTGTCGTATCGACCCCTTGAGACTGGAGCAAGCTGCCATCAACCGTTCCCGCTAGCAGGAGATCTGTCCCAGAGGTGTAGAACAGCTGGAAATGGAGAGGAATGTGAAAAAACAACAGAAAAGACCAAGGAGACACACAACCGTGCCTGTCCCCACTAACTCACACTTCATATGCCCAACATGCAATAAAACCTGTGGATCAAGAATTGGACTCTACAGTCATCAAAGACCACACCCTTAACGAGGAGGGATGTCATCATCAGACTTGATGGACTACCAGCAAGCAATCAAACCAGATCCAGTAACCAACCCTCCCTTGTTCTCACACACACACACACACATTTGTATCCTGGTTCAGCTGACTGAATGTGGTCGGTGCTCTTGGATTCTTAAAAACCACATTTCCGTCTCTCCAGCTGTGTGAGCATCATCCACGTCTCCTCCCTCTATGCTGTTGCTAGGTGACAGAGAGGGGATGTTGGTCGCTAAGTGTCTGGGGTGCCGCGCAAAGGAGCAACGGCTGATGGTGGGTCAAGTGTGGCCCTTGGCAACTCCACAATTATCGTTTGAAGAACAATTTAAATTTTCAAATCTGCTGTAAACTGCAGTGCAACACGAGAGGGTGGAAGCTGGAGGCTGGAAGACAGGTCGGATGCCCGTAAGGTTGCTGGTTCGAGGGAAACTCGAGAATCCCCTTTCTTGTTTTCTTGTGCAAAACATTTAGACAACAGTAAAGCAGCTCAGTGACTGGCAGTAATTCCTGTATTTTCCTCTCTCTTTTTTTTCTTTTAACTTTGAGGAAAATCAAAAAAACTATTTATCATACTGTTTCTCAGCACCTCGCTCTGCTCCAGTTTAACCAGTCTTATACGGGTGGACACTGGGAGCTTCCCAGTACAGCCACGGCCTTCTACTGATGGAGTCATTTCGCCCCCATATAAACAAACAAGGCTTTCTAACCAAAACCTTGTTTGTTTTCTGATGTTTTCTCTAACTACATTTTAGGGGTCGATCCATGGACTCAAACCTGCAGTCTTTTCAGCCACTCGTCCATTTCTGGATGGACAGTACATACACCTCCTTCATGTTAGTTTCTCACAGGAAGGTGAATCAGTTCATCCGGACACAACGTTCATAGAGAAATGTTTCATCTAACTGACCTCTTCAATCTCAGCTGACTGCAGGTGTCCCCACCCTTGTAAACAACAAGAGGTCGGGGGCGTCCGGGTGATGTGGCGGTCTATTCTGTTGCCCTACCAACACGGGGATCGCCGGTTCAAATCCCCGTGTTCCTCCGGCTTGGTCGGGCGTCTCTACAGACACAATTGGCCGTGTCTGCGGGTGGGAAGCCTGATGTGGGTATGTGTCCTGGTCGCTGCACTAGCGCCTCCTCTGGTCGGTCGAGGCACCTGTTCAGGGAGGGGGAACTGGGGGGAATAGCGTGATCCTCCCACGTGCTACGTCCCCCTGGTGAAACTCCTCACTGTCAGGTGAAAAGAAGCGGCTGGTGACTCCACATGTATGGGAGGAGGCATGTGGTAGTCTGCAGCCCTCCCGGATCAGCAGAGGGGGTGGAGCAGAGACCGGGACGGCTCGGAAGAGTGGTGGGGTAATTGGCCGGATACAACTGGGGAGAACAGAGGGAGAAAATCCAACAACAACAAAAAAGACATTTTAATAGTTTCTATCTTTGTTTCTCCAACCCTCCCTCCCTCCCTCCATCTTTTGATGCTTTCATTCAGTCTCTCATCTTCAGTCTAACGGTTCTTCTCTCTCTCTCTCTCTGTCTCACGCTCTCCATCTGTTTATTCCAATATCCCTCCCTCCCTCTTTATAGTGCTGTCCTTCATTCTCTAAAACATGCCGCCTCTCTTTTCTCCTTCCCTCTGTTCTCTTGTTTTGATTGCTATCATCCTCTTCACCTTTTCTTTCACCCTCACCAGTGGCAGCTGGGCCTCCTCAGCTAATAGCGGGTCCGTCTGACGGAGGCTTGGCTCCCTCCGTCAGACGGACGATAAATCCGCTGTTCTGTTGTTCTTTCTCACTCTTCTGGTTAGCACCTCCTCTCATCGACGCACGACACCTCATGCTCGGAGGGAGGAGAGCGGAGGGTAAAAATGACAGACTGTGAGGAGAATATGAGTAATAATCATCCCCAGAATCATCAGTAAAAAGACCATCTCGGTTTTCACACAGCTCACAGTTACAACAAACAGACTCATGACAAAACACGATGTGCTACCATCACGGGGATCGCCGGTTCGAATCCCTGTGTTGCCTCCGGCTTGGTCGGGCGTCCCTACAAACACAACTGGCCGTGTCTGTGGGTGGGAAGCTGGATGTGGGTATGTGTCCTGGTCGCTGCACTAGCGCCTCCTCTGGTCAGTCGGGGTGCCTGTTCAGGGGGGACTGGGGGGAATAGCGTGACCCTCCCACGTGCTACATCCCCCTGGTGAAACTCCTCCCTGTCAGGTGAAAAGAAGCGGCTGGTGACTCCACATGTATGGGAGGAGGCATGTGGTAGTCTGCAGCCCTCCCCGGATCAGCAGAGGGGGCGGAGCAGAGACCGGGACGGCTCGGAAGAGTGGGGTGATCGGACGGGTACAACTGGGGAGAAAAGGGGGAGGGGGGACATGATATGCTATGAGGTGTGCGTGAGCAAGTTAACGTGTTACTGGGAGAAAGAGGCGTTTACAGGCGAGAGTGGGCGGGGCCTGTGCTGTGTGTGTGTGTGTGTCTTGTGTGGCGGCCAGGGTTAACTCTGAGTGTGTTCTGCATCTTCAGGTGGCTGACTCCATCCCGGCACAGGTCAGTGGTCCCCGAGCGCATCTGCCGTTTGTCTGCAGTGGTTGTCAGTCATCCTCCTCTAACTCCCCCTTCCTCCTCTCGCTCCTCTCCCAACCCAGAGCAACTGCTCCCTCCCCTTTCCAGAAACGTCAGCATGGAAACAGCTTCCCTCTCCTCCCCCTCACATCTCCACCCTTCCTCCTGACTCCATTTTGACTGCCTGTTCGTTTTTCCAGGGCCTTATTAAACACCCTGGTTTTGCCCCCTGCCCCGTACCCCAAGTTGCCTTGCTTTCTGTCTCCTTGTTAATTTAAAAACAGACGGTGACCATTGCTTGGAAAAAGCACAGAGTGACTTCCTGGTCTGGCAGGATGTGACCTCACCGGAAGTGATGTTTCAGGAAGCGACGTCACACTGTGTCTTAGGGGTTGGGGCTGGTTGGCGAGACTGACTGTTTTTGTGTGTGTGTGTGTGTGTGTGTGTGTGTGTGTGTGTGTGTTGCAGTTACGCAGCTCCTTCAAGCAGGCTTTCAGTAAGAAGAAGACCAAGTCGCAGTCGGCGCATGACGAGACGGAGGAGATGAGTGACTCGCTGCCGTCCTCGCCAAAGCTCCAGCACGCCAACAGGCAAGGCAGTATCCCCACGCTGCGCACGTCCCCCTCCACCACCGAGTGAGTCCAAACACACACGTCCAAACACACACGTCCAAACAAACACACACACACACACAACTAGACACACAGATGAGACAGATTCATGAACCAACTTTAAGAAAAACAGATAGTTGGTTTAAGAGACAGATGGACGGGGGCGTCCGGGTGGCGTGGCGGTCTGTTCCGTTGCCTACCAACATGGGGATCGCTGGATCGAATCCCCGTGTTACCTCCGGCTTGGTTGGGTGTCGACAGACAAAATTGGCCGTGTCTGCAGGTGGGAAGCCGGATGTGGGTATGTGTCCTGGTCGCTGCACTAGCGCCTCCTCTGGTCAGTCAGGGTGCCTGTTCGGGGGGGAGGGGGAACAGTGTGATCCTCCCACGCGCTACGTCCCCCTGGTGAAACTCCTCACTGTCAGATGAAAAGAAGCGGCTGGTGACTCCACATGTATGGGAGGAGGCATGTGGTAGTCTGCAGCCCTCCCTGGACCGGCAGAGGGGTGGAGTGGCGACCGGGACGGCTCGGAAGAGTGGGGTAATTGGCCCGATACGGGGGGGGGGTCCAAAAAAAAAGAAAAGGAAAGACAGATGGACAGACAGGGATGGACGGCCGGATGAATGGACAGGTAGATCTAAAGGTGAGTGGACAGACAGATCATACACTCATACTGTACATAATGTACTGTACATTCTTCTCTCTGATTCCATTTTTACTCATTTTTAATCTTTACCTTTGTTATCTTTACTCTCTCTCTCTCTCTCTCTCTCTCTCTCTCTCTCTCTCTCTCTCTCTCTCTCGTTTGACCTCCCCGTACGCCCATCTCTTTCTCACACACGTCCTCCCACCTGCTATAGAAAGTGTGTTTGCAATACTAAGTCCTCCCCCATTTGGATGCCAAAGAAAAAGCAAAACGGTCATGTGGTCTACAAGCACCGATCCCGGTAACAGGCCGCTTGTGTGTGTGTGTGTGTGTGTGTGTGTGAGTGTGTGTGGGTGTGGGTGTGTGGCATGCTCACAGAGTGTGTGTGCAGTGGTGTGTGTTTGTGTGACTTCCTTTGCCGTCTGGGTGTCCTTTGGGAGCTCGACCTGCTTTGGGAGTTTTGTGCATGACAAGGTGGGTTGTGGTGGACCGTTCTGGACTGGAGACGTGACTTGAGACGTGGAGAGAACCGCGTGACAGAACAAGATGGGTTGTGGTGGACCGTTCTGGACTGGAGACGTGACCTGAGACGTCGAGAGAACCGTGACAGAACAAGATGGGTTGTGGTGGACCGTTCTGGACTGGAGACGTGACCTGAGACGTGGAGAGAACCGCGTGACAGAACAAGGTGGGTTGTGGTGGACCGTTCTGGACTGGAGACGTGACCTGAGACGTGGAGAGAACCGTGACAGAACAAGATGGGTTGTGGTGGACCGTTCTGGACTGGAGACGTGACCTGAGACGTCGAGAGAACCATGTGACAGAACAAGATGGGTTGTGGTGGACCGTTCTGGACTGGAGACGTGACTTGAGATGTCGAGAGAACCGCGTGACAGAACAAGATGGGTTGTGGTGGACCGTTCTGGACTGGAGACGTGACTTGAGATGTCGAGAGAACCGCGTGACAGAACAAGATGGGTTGTGGTGGACCGTTCTGGACTGGAGACGTGACCTGAGACGTCGAGAGAACCGCGTGACAGAACAAGATGGGTTGTGGTGGACCGTTCTGGACTGGAGACGTGACCTGAGATGTGGAGAGAACCGTGACAGAACAAGATGGGTTGTGGTGGACCGTTCTGGACTGGAGACGTGACCTGAGACGTCGAGAGAACCATGTGACAGAACAAGATGGGTTGTGGTGGACCGTTCTGGACTGGAGACGTGACTTGAGATGTCGAGAGAACCGCGTGACAGAACAAGATGGGTTGTGGTGGACCGTTCTGGACTGGAGACGTGACTTGAGATGTCGAGAGAACCGCGTGACAGAACAAGATGGGTTGTGGTGGACCGTTCTGGACTGGAGACGTGACCTGAGACGTCGAGAGAACCGCGTGACAGAACAAGATGGGTTGTGGTGGACCGTTCTGGACTGGAGACGTGACCTGAGATGTGGAGAGAACCGTGACAGAACAAGATGGGTTGTGGTGGACCGTTCTGGACTGGAGACGTGACCTGAGACGTCGAGAGAACCGCGTGACAGAACAAGATGGGTTGTGGTGGACCGTTCTGGACTGGAGACGTGACTTGAGACGTCGAGAGAACCGTGACAGAACAAGATGGGTTGTGGTGGACCGTTCTGGACTGGAGACGTGACCTGAGACGTCGAGAGAACCGCGTGACAGAACAAGATGGGTTGTGGTGGACCGTTCTGGACTGGAGACGTGACCTGAGATGTCGAGAGAACCGCGTGACAGAACAAGATGGGTTGTGGTGGACCGTTCTGGACTGGAGACGTGACTTGAGATGTCGAGAGAACCGCGTGACAGAACAAGATGGGTTGTGGTGGACCGTTCTGGACTGGAGACGTGACTTGAGATGTCGAGAGAACCGCGTGACAGAACAAGATGGGTTGTGGTGGACCGTTCTGGACTGGAGACGTGACCTGAGACGTCGAGAGAACCGCGTGACAGAACAAGATGGGTTGTGGTGGACCGTTCTGGCATGGAGACGTGACCTGAGATGTCGAGAGAACCGCGTGACAGAACAAGATGGGTTGTGGTGGACCGTTCTGGACTGGAGACGTGACCTGAGACGTCGAGAGAACCGCTTGACAGAACAAGATGGGTTGTGGTGGACCGTTCTGGACTGGAGACGTGACCTGAGATGTCGAGAGAACCGTGACAGAACAAGATGGGTTGTGGTGGACCGTTCTGGACTGGAGACGTGACCTGAGACGTCGAGAGAACCGCTTGACAGAACAAGATGGGTTGTGGTGGACCGTTCTGGACTGGAGACGTGACCTGAGATGTCGAGAGAACCGTGACAGAACAAGATGGGTTGTGGTGGACCGTTCTGGACTGGAGACGTGACTTGAGATGTCGAGAGAACCGTGACAGAACAAGATGGGTTGTGGTGGACCGTTCTGGACTGGAGACGTGACTTGAGATGTCGAGAGAACCGTGACAGAACAAGATGGGTTGTGGTGGACCGTTCTGGACTGGAGACGTGACTTGAGATGTCGAGAGAACCGCGTGACAGAACAAGATGGGTTGTGGTGGACCGTTCTGGACTGGAGACGTGACTTGAGACGTCGAGAGAACCGTGACAGAACAAGATGGGTTGTGGTGGACCGTTCTGGACTGGAGACGTGACCTGAGATGTCGAGAGAACCGCGTGACAGAACAAGATGGGTTGTGGTGGACCGCCCTGGTGTGGAGACGTGACTTGAGATGTCGAGAGAACCGTGACAGAACAAGATGGGTTGTGGTGGACCGTTCTGGACTGGAGACGTGACCTGAGATGTCGAGAGAACCGTGACAGAACAAGATGGGTTGTGGTGGACCGTTCTGGACTGGAGACGTGACTTGAGACGTGGAGAGAACCATGTGACAGAACAAGATGGGTTGTGGTGGACCGTTCTGGTGTGGAGACTTGACCTGAGATGTGGAGAGAACCGCGTGACAGAACAAGATGGGTTGTGGTGGACCGTTCTGGACTGGAGACTTGACCTGAGACGTCGAGAGAACCGCGTGACAGAACAAGATGGGTTGTGGTGGACCGTTCTGGACTGGAGACGTGACTTGAGATGTCGAGAGAACCGCGTGACAGAACAAGATGGGTTGTGGTGGACCGTTCTGGACTGGAGACGTGACTTGAGACGTCGAGAGAACCGTGACAGAACAAGATGGGTTGTGGTGGACCGTTCTGGACTGGAGACGTGACTTGAGACGTCGAGAGAACCGCGTGACAGAACAAGATGGGTTGTGGTGGACCGTTCTGGACTGGAGACGTGACTTGAGACGTCGAGAGAACCGCGTGACAGAACAAGATGGGTTGTGGTGGACCGTTCTGGACTGGAGATGTGACCTGAGATGTCGAGAGAACCGTGACAGAACAAGATGGGTTGTGGTGGACCGTTCTGGACTGGAGACGTGACCTGAGATGTCGAGAGAACCGTGTGACAGAACAAGATGGGTTGTGGTGGACCGTTCTGGACTGGAGACGTGACCTGAGACGTCGAGAGAACCGCGTGACAGAACGGCGCCGTGAGATGAATAAAAGAGAAATGGAATACGTTTCACCAGCCGAGCGAATTTTACTGCAGGGGTTTGACTTGGTGTGTCGCTCCTAAGGAAACACAACGGGACTTTAATAACACAACATTTGCAGTTGGGTACTACATTTCTTCAGTACTGACAGCAAAGTAAGAACCTAAAGGAAACATTAGTGCAGCCCGGGTCTCTACCGTGCCCCACTTACATATCAATTGTTGACCCAATAAGAGACAGAAATACATCCACATCTGAACTCGTCTCATCAGCATGGGTGGTTTGAAGCTGCAGTTGGTGACTCTGGAGAAAAGAACGAGGGAGATTTTGAACACAAACACCAGCACCCCCCTCCCCTCCTGCTCCTTCTCCAGCCCCGCCCCTCCTCAGGTAGCCCTTCCCCCAATCCAAACTCAGAATCGTTCATTTTCACCGGCGGTGGTGACAGAGAGATAACAAGCTAACGCTGCAGGAAACAGAGAGGCGCTCCGGTATTTGGTTTTGCTTGAATATGCAGTTGTTGGCGACGGAGGAACTGGAAATTTACTAGGAGTCGACTCCAACGCGGCCGGAGCTTCGCTGTCCGCCGTTGTTATGGATGTCTCGTGAACGCTCAGGAAACTCAGACAGCAACATGATTGACAGGACGTAGGGACAGCCCCTCAACCTATCAGGGCGGAGAGGCCAGACAGAGGCCCTGATTGGTCAAAGCTTGCGGGAGCGGGAGCATTTTCAGATTCCTGAATACAGAGGCGGGGGATAACACTGAGACCCCGACTTATTCGCAGACCACTTACATTACTGGTAGCTGAAAGGCTATTATGGCATTTTTACCAAATAAAACACAAAGTTACCAACTGTAACTTTAACTTAGCACCAAATACTAGTCACATGGTCACACAGTCACATGGTCACATGGTCTATGGCTGGTTGATAGTCACATGGTCACATGGTCTATGGCTGGTTGATAGTCATATGGTCACACAGTCACATGGTCACATGGTCTATGGCTGGTTGATAGTCACATGGTCACACAGTCACATGGTCACATGGTCTATGGCTGGTTGATAGTCACATGGTCACATGGTCTATGGCTGGTTGATAGTCACATGGTCACATGGTCTATGGCTGGTTGATAGTCATATGGTCACACAGTCACATGGTCACATGGTCTATGGCTGGTTGATAGTCACATGGTCACACAGTCACATGGTCACATGGTCTATGGCTGGTTGATAGTCACATGGTCACACAGTCACATGGTCTATGGCTGGTTGATAGTCACATGGTCACACAGTCACATGGTCACATGGTCTATGGCTGGTTGATAGTCACATGGTCACACAGTCACATGGTCACATGGTCTATGGCTGGTTGATAGTCACATGGTCACACAGTCACATGGTCTATGGCTGGTTGATAGTCACATGGTCACATGGTCACATGGTCTATGGCTGGTTGATAGTCACGCGGTCACACGGTCACATGGTCACATGGTCTATGGCTGGTTGATAGTCACATGGTCACACAGTTACATGGTCTATGGCTGTGCTGCTGAGTGAAACACACAGGTCTGGGCTGCTTTGTTGTTTCAAAAATTAATATGAATTGGACGGTTAAATACTAGTTATACTGTCACTATACCTGATATAAAACCTGCAGTTATACTAACTAGACAGCCAGTGCATGTTGTGTATCAGTAGTTGATGAAGATGATGAAGATGATGGTGTGCTTACGATTATAATAATAGTTATAAGAAACAGCTATTTTAAAACGCTTTATGAAGTAAATAAAGTAAATAGATAAGATGATAATTCAAACAGTGATGTACTGTCAGTGCAGTTACACAAAGAAACACAAGAATCTTGAAACAAGCATAAAATACAAATGTGTAAAAAAACATTTATGAAAAAAAAAGGTTTAAAAGAAGATGTTGTAGGGCATCCAGGTAGCATAGCGGTCTATTCTGTCGCCTATCAACACCAGGATCGCCAGTTCAAATCCCCATGTTACCTCCGGCTTGGTCGGGCGTCCCTACAGACACAATTGGCCGTGTCTGTGGGTGGGAAGCCAGATGTGGGTATGTGTCCTCGTCACTGCACTAGCGCCTCCTCTGGTCAGTCGGGGCGCCTGTTCAGGGGTAGGGGGAACTGGGGGGAATAGTGTGATCCTCCCACACAGTACGTCCCCCTGGTGAAACTCCTCACTGTCAGGTGAGAAGAAGCGGCTGGCGACTCCACATGTATGGGAGGAGGCATGTGGTAGTCTGCGGCCTCCCCGGATCAGCAGAGGGGATGGAGCAGAGACCGGGACGGCTCGGAAGGGTGGGGGGATTGGCCGGATACAATTGGGAGCAAAAAGGGGGAAATTTCAAAACAAAAAGATGACGCTGGTTTTGCTACCCTGAGCTCTGAGTGCCGCCCACCTTTCCAACAGGTGAACGAGAAGTTTTTTTAGTGTTTTACTGAAAGACAAAAACAAGCTGTCCGGACGTCACTAAACGCCGCCTCAGTCCCGCCGCTCATAAAGACGACGCCTGCAGACGGTGGCGTGCATGCTAGCATCAATCCGTGCACGTGTGCTGTGTCGTGCACCGGCTGCCGAGCGTTTGGCATGTTGTGTGTCCTCAGGGTTGACCCGGTCGGTGTCTGCATGTGTCAGACTGGTCTGTGGTTGGTGCTGCGGGTTTGACTCGAGTCCAGGACTGTCAAACTAACACAGCCTCCATGTTTATTTCTGACTCTTCAGTACGTCTCTCCATTCATAACGGTCGGTCATGTGGAAGCAGTGGTGCGTGTGAGGGCGCTCACTTGGTTTCCCTCGTCATTCTGTGTTTTGCTGATGATGAGCGCAAAGAGTCCCGTGATTCTCAGAAATGGGGGTTTATGTAATCAGGTGACTGAACGACTCCATCATGAAAACTGAATAGCCCAAACACCGGTTATCTAACTGGAAGCAGCTCATCCAGACCGAGGAAATAGATTTTGAAATCCATCTGTTTTCATTCCGCTTCCTCGGTTTTGACGTACACTGTGCAGCCGAGACAACACAACGAAACACACATGACATGCATTGGTTGAACAATGCAACTTCACATCACAGTAAGCAGAGCAAAATAAAATAAAATGAAATTCCATCATACGAATACAAATGCCAGAATTACCATAACAGCAAGGCTAACTCTCAGTCACCGCAGGCAGGCTCTCGGTTAGCAGCTACTTTAGCTCTCGGTTGGCATGGGGGCGCAGTGGTTAGCGCAGTCGCCTCACAGCAGGAAGGCCCTGGGTTCGAGCCCCGGGGTAGTCCAACCTTGGGGGTCGTCCCGGGTCATCCTCTGTGTGGAGTTTGCATGTTCTCCCCGTGTCTGCGTGGGTTTCCTCCGGGGGCTCCGGTTTCCTCCCACAGTCCAAAGACCTGTAGGTCAGGTGACTCGGCCGTACTACTAGATTGTCCCTAGGTGTGAATGTGTGTGTGTATGTGTGTCTGTCGGCCCTGTGATGGGCTGGCGGCCTGTCCAGGGTGTCTCCCTGCCTGCCGCCCAGTGACTGCTGGGATAGGCTCCAGCATCCCCGTGAGCAGGATGAGCGGTTTGGATGATGGATGGATGGATTGTTTCTAGGTAGAAAGGACCTTCAGCAGACCTTAAAGTAACTTTAGTCTATAAGTGGATCTAATGCCTCTTTTCCACTACATGGTACCGGCTCGACTCGACTGGCAGAGTGTTGTTTTCCATCACCATAACAGAACCCCTCAGTGTAGCTGGTCCGCATTGATTTTGGTACCCGGTCCTGACAAAGGTGGCGCCAGAAAAGTGGAAACAGTTACCAAAATGCCGGTACCGTCCAGTAACGGAAAACAAAAAAGTCGAGTCGAGTTGAGCCGGTACCATGTAGTGGAACAGGGGCATAAGTAACTTAAGTAACTTAGATATGTACTTAAAGTTACTTAGGAAGTACTTAAATTTAACTAAGTAAGAAAAGGAAATAAAATCTTGCAGAAGTGAGGTTCACATGAGAGTTGTTGTCGGACTGACAAAATACTCGTCCTTGATACCAGCTGACATGGCTTTTACTGATTACTGAACTGCAGTTTATTTGGGGAAATGTTAGTACTTTGAAATAGACAATTTTAGCCCAGTGGACTTCCAGTCATTCTGAGTCCGTCTGCACGTAGCGACGCCTAGCAGCAGAAGCTAGCTGGTTGTGGGTTCGGTGTAAGAGTGTGGGATGGAGGCGGTCAGCTCCCAGAGAGGCGATGGAAACACCGCCCATATAAGGCGAGTTTCCTGTGAAGGACTCCCGATGTCAAGAGACAGGATGTTATAACGGGGGTGTTTCCTTCGGCGTCCCATTTCGCTGGCGTGTTATGGACCCATATTGTGTCCGTAACGGCTCCGTCTGATGACTTTCAGTTTTCACCAACGACTCGTTTTCCCACAGACCTCAGCGCTCTCTCTATTTCTTTTGTATCCAGTCGTCTACCTCTATCTGCACTATGTTTGTGTGTTTCCATGTGTGTTTCTATGTTAATATTCAAACCCATGAGCTGACCGCCCCCCCACGCCTCGCTTCCCCCCCCTTCCGTCTGTGTGTAACCACGGTAACAGGCTGTGCGAGTGCACGGAGGCGGAGGCTGAGATCATCCTGCAGCTGAAGAACGAGTTGAGGGAAAAGGAGCTCAAGCTTACAGACATCAGGCTGGAGGCGCTAAGCTCCGCCCACCACCTGGATCAGATCCGAGAGGCCATGAACCGCATGCAGGTGAGGTCGGAGGTCAACCTTGCGTTGAGCGAGGGTGATGGGTTTGGAAATGAGAGGGACCTGGTTTCTACTATCACAATGTGTTATCGCCACACAGGACTCGTCTTTGTTGTGAGTCAGTAACCAGGTTTAACTCGTCACGTTTAAAATCCCCGAACAAAGCTTCATAAAAACCTTCAGCAGTAATGCTTCATTTGTAAATGAATAATTATGTTTTTATACTTAATCTATAACTGTTCTCAGTTGCCTCAAGAACTATAAACTCAGCTACAAACTGGTCCTTATTAATATTCATAACTGGTCCTCATTGATATTAATGAGCTGAACTTTGAGTGACAAGTGGCTGTGAGGGTGGGTGGGGTTTCATAATGTGATGAGTTGCTCTGACTGAATACATGCAAATGGTGTCTGATGACATCACGAGTATCAGAAAAAAAGATTGGCTGAGAGAAGCTGAATCAACAAACAATCAACAAAGTTTTACAAGGGGGCGTCTGGGTGGCGTGGCGGTCTGTTCTGTTGCCTACCAACACGGGGATCCGGGTTCGAATCCCCGTGTTGCCCCCCCGGCTTGGTTGGGCATTCCTACAGACACAACTGGCCATGTCTGCAGTTGGGAAGCCGGATGTGGGTATGTGTCCTGGTCCCTGCTCTAGCGCCTCCTCTGGTCAGTTGGGGTGCCTGTTCGGGGGGGGGGCACTGGGGGGAATAATGTGATCCTCCCACGTGCTACCTGGTGAAACTCCTCACTGTCGGGTGAAAAGAAGCGGCTGGTGACTCCACATGTATGGGAGGAGGCATGTGGTAGTCTGCAGCCCTCCCCGGATCGGCAGAGGGGGCGGAGCAGAGACCGGGACGGCTCGGAGGAGAGTGGAGTAATTGGCCAAGTACAATTGGGGGGGGGGGGGTCAAAAAACAAGAAGGGTAGTATTCTTCAGTTTAAAAGGACAGAACTAACGTGTCCCGTTCAGGAGGCGGCGCTGGTGTCATGACTCAGACTGGAAGTGTGTGTTCCTGCCGCTTCTTCCAAATGGCTCCGCCTCATTTTAACGCTCTCTTCTTTTCTTTCTCGCCGGCCGACAGAATGAGATCGAGATACTGAAGGCGGAGAATGACCGCCTCAAATCCAGCGGGAACGCCACGCCCACGGCCACGCCCACACCCATCAAGTCGGCCCGGCCGCCATCCGAGACCTCCAGCACGTCCTCGTCCTCCTCACGACAGTCACTTGGCCTGTCACTCAACAACCTCAACATCACAGACACCATCATGTCAGGTGAGCCAGTCACGTGAGCGAGGGTCCACAGCGGACTTAGTTCCCACCACGTTTCAGAGACACACAGAAGACTGCTCATTAGGATGGCTGCTAATGGGGAGTTGGTCCTGCGAGGTGGATGGACAGCAGGACAGTTTCACCTCCGCTCAAATCTTTCTCCATCACCTTTCAGAGGAGGCGACTGGATTCAGGGTCTCTTGTTCGCTGTGTAAACGCCACTGTGTTGTGTCACGAGCGCCGCCGCGCCCGGTTTAAGGTCGGCGGCGTCTCCGAGGACGCTCACCGTTCACCTCGCCGGCCGACGAGCCGTCTCTGTACGTCTCGCAGCACGCGGGACACATTTCTGTTTGTACTGAGCTGCAGGAAGTGATGAGCTACAGACACACACACTCTGCTGCCGGGCCCACAGCACAGCAGGGGCCTGTCAGACACACACACACACACACACACACACACACACACACACACACACACACACGTAAATCCCACTCAGGATCATGTCAGCGTTATTGTCGCACACACACCTCACATGAACAGATACACACACTTACACAAAAGCTGAATTATAGTTACACACTCACTAAAACACATATTCAAATACACACTTAAGAAATATACACATGGGGGCGTCTGGGTGGTGTAGCGGTCCACTCCGTCGCCTACAAATCCCCGTGTTACCTCCGCCTTGGTCGGGCGTCCCTACAGACACAATTGGCCGTGTCTGCAGGTGGGAAGCCGGATGTGGGTATGTGTCCTGGTTGCTGCACTAGCGCCTCCTCTGGTCGGTCGGGGCGCCTGTTTTTTTTTTGGGGGGGGAATAGCGTGATCCTCCCACGCGCTACGTCCCCCTGGTGAAACTCCTCACTGTCAGGTGAAAAGAAGTGGCTGGTGACTCCACCTGTATGGGAGGAGGCATGTGGTAGTCTGCAGCCTTCCAGGATCAGCAGAGGGGGCGGAGCAGAGACCGGGACGGCTCGGAAGAGTGGGGTAATTGGCCAAGTACAACTGGGGAGAAAAATGGGGGGGGGGGGGGCCCGAAAAAAAAGAAATATACACATACTTAAATACACATACAGACACATCTATTCACACAGACAGACACACACGTGCTGGTGGTGCTGGCGGTGCCAGGGATCCTCGGTGTAATTAACATGGAGAGAGCAGCTCCTCTCTGAGGACTCAGGTCTTCATTAATGAACGAAGTGATGGGCTGAGAGCAGGAGGAAGAGGAGGAGGAGGAGGAGGAACACGAGGAGTGGGGCTGAAGGCCTGTTATCGCCCCAACACAGAAGCCTGGGGGGGGGGTGTGGTAGAGGGCATCTTAGTCTCTGACATGAGTCTAGATGTAGTCTATGTCGAATTCCACAGATGCAAATGAAAACACAGTGGACGACCTTTCCCACCAGCACAGGAAATGAGACGGGAACCGAATCAGCCGTCGCCTTGTAAACTGACACTTCCTAACTCACACAGGTCGAGTTTGATGTCATCAGTGTCCCTGTTCGTCCGGACCTTCGCTGGGGTGTTGTTTAAATGGTTGGTCCCGCTGGTTTTCTGCAAGGACTGATTATGTCTGTCTGAGCCGCCATTTTGTCCGAGTACCAATTAAGACTCCCTCGTTTTCGTCATGAAACGAGGTCATAGAGGAATGTTTCCCATCATCGGTTCCATTAATGAAATTCACTGTTGCGCCCGTTTTGCCCAGCAAGTAGAACTGCTGACAAACAGAAAACACAGGAAGAGAAACAGCACTTTCCTTTAAACGGGAGTTATTAGTCCAATGAAGTAATGTAGGAGGGGCGAGGATGGACCACGCCCATTATATATATATATACACTAGTTATCATTTAATAATTTAATTAGTAGTTAATAGGTATCAGGTAATTATTTGGAACTGCCAGACAGTGGGAGTGAACAACCATTAGAAATCTAATTTCGGCGTCTGGGTGGCACAGCAGTCTATTCCGTTGCCTACTAACATGGGGATCGCTGGTTTGAGTCCCCGTGTCACCTCCAGCTTGGTCAGGCGTCCCTACAGACACAATTGGCCGTGTCTGCAGGTGGGAAGCCGGATGTTGGTATGTGTCCTGGTCGCTGCAGTAGCGCCTCCTCTGGTTGGTTGAGGCGCCTGCTCAGAGGGGAGGGGGAACAGCCCCCCTGTTCCCCAGAAGCAGCTGGTGACTCCACATGTATGGGAGGAGGCATGTGGTAGTCTGCAGCCCTCCCCAGGTCAGCAGAGGGGGTGGAGCAGTGATGGATGGATGGACGGGTCTCTAATTTCAGTGAATGAATTGACTGTTTTGTTGGCCGTCCTCTTCAGTGAACTGCCACAGCGGCTGATTTGTCTTTAGTTTCCAATTTATTTTGTGGTTTTTACTTTCTTGTCCTGTAATAGTTTTTAGAAAATGAGTGTAAAAAGCAGGATCTGGTAGATTTCCTGGGATGATACATTCTTGTACTTTTCATAAAAAGACAGAGGAGGGACGTCTGTCCTCCTGTTTCACGTTGAGTCAGTCGACATGAAAAGAGGATAAGTCTGCTATAAAATGGGGGAATCAGATTTTGTTAACTTTGTGCTTTCAGATATTCTCCTGGACGACGGCTACGAAGGAAACCTGCGAAAAGAAGGCCGCAGCGTTCGGATAGTGGTCACCATCAACAGCGGCTCCAACCAGACCAAGGTGATCAAATGAGATGAGAGGAAGAGGTCTTACATCATTTCATGTTGTCTTTTTTTGTCTTCAATACAAGTTTTGTTGATAGCCATTTACGTTCAAAACTCACACTCGGGGGGCGTCCGGATAGCATAGCGGTCTATTCTGTTGCCTACCAACACAGAGGGCTCGCCGGTTCGAATGCCCTGTGACCTCTGGCTTGGTCAGGCAGACACAATTGGCCGTGTCTGCAGGTGGGAAGCCGGACATGGGTGTGTGTTCTGGTCGCCTCCTCTAGTCGGTCGGGGCGCCTGTTCGGTGAGGGAGGGGGAACTGGGGGGAATAGCGTGATCCTCCCACACGCTACGTCCCCCTGGTGAAACTCCTCACTGTCAGGTGAAAAGAAGCAGCTGGCGACTCCACATGTATGGGAGGAGGCATGTGGTAGTCTGCAGCCCTCCTGGGATCGTCAGGGGGTGGAGCAGCGACTGGGATGGCTCGGAAGAGTGGGGTAATTAGCTAGGTACAATTGAGGAGAAAAAAGGGGGGGGATCTCCCCCCTCCCCCCAAAAAAGTCACCATATTGAGATTTTTTTTATATTCTTGATATTGTCAGTTGATTCATTTGACATTTGTGTCTCTAGGGTAAACAAAAACAGGACTACCTGATCGGCTCCATAGGAGTGAGCGGGAAAACAAAGTGGGACGTGTTGGACGGTGTCATCCGACGCCTCTTCAAGGTAAATACTCTTTCAAACCACTGACGGGGCTGTTTTAATCTATGAGAACCACTTCAAAACACACTGATCCTCTTTTAAAATACATATTATTTTAGATTTAATCAGATTTAATCAGATTAGAGTAGATAAAATTTGATTCCGTTAGATTAGACAGTTAATGAGCCCCTTGGAGAAACTGAATTTTTGCAGCAGCAAATTGATTAATCAAAACAGAATCATAAAACTAGACTTTAAGAGGTTCAAGTAACAAGGTACAGGTACAGGTAACAAGTCTGGTAGGAAATGACATCACTCATGGAAAAGACAAAATAATGTACGAGATAAATTAAGAGCTAAAGAAAGACTTCAGACCGGGCTCTAAACTGTCGGTTCTCCCTCCTTCCTCTCCCCCGGGCAGGAGTACGTGTTTCGGGTTGACCCGATGACGAGTCTCGGTCTGAACTCGGACAGCATCGTGTGCTACCGGATGGGAGAGGTGGTGCGCGCCCACGCCTCCGAGGTACCAGAGCTGCTGCCCTGCGGCTACCTGGTGGGCGACAGCAACGTCATCAAAGTCCACCTCAAAGGTACAGCTGGGAGAAAAAACAAACCAGTACACACATAGAATCAGTACACACATGAACGCAGTAAACATGAAATCAGTACACACATAAAAACAGTATATACATGAAAACACTTAATGCATGTAACCAGTATACACATACAACCAGCTTAACCATGTAACCAGTATACACATACAACCAGCTTAACCATGTAACCAGTATACACATACAACCAGCTTAACCATGTAACCAGTATACACGTACAACCAGCTTAACCATGTAACCAGTATACACACACAACCAGTTTAACCATGTAACCAGTATACACATACAACCAGCTTAACCATGTAACCAGTGTACACATACAACCAGCTTAACCATGTAACCAGTGTACACATACAACCAGCTTAACCATGTAACCAGTATACACGTACAACCAGCTTAACCATGTAACCAGTGTACACATACAACCAGCTTAACCATGTAACCAGTATACACATACAACCAGCTTAACCATGCAACCAGTATACACATACAACCAGCTTAACCATGTAACCAGTATACACATACAACCAGCTTAACCATGCAACCAGTATACACATACAACCAGCTTAACCATGTAACCAGTATACACGTACAACCAGCTTAACCATGTAACCAGTATACACGTACAACCAGCTTAACCATGTAACCAGTGTACACATACAACCAGCTTAACCATGCAACCAGTATACACATACAACCAGCTTAACCATGTAACCAGTATACACATACAACCAGCTTAACCATGTAACCAGTGTACACATACAACCAGCTTAACCATGTAACCAGTATACACATACAACCAGCTTAACCATGTAACCAGTGTACACACACAACCAGCTTAACCATGTAACCAGTATACATATACAACCAGCTTAACCATGTTAACCAGTATACACATACAACCAGCTTAACCATGCAACCAGTATACACAACCAGTTTAACCATGCAACCAGTATACACATACAACCAGCTTAACCATGTGACCAGTATACACATACAACCAGTTTAACCATGTAACCAGTATACACATACAACCAGCTTAACCATGCAACCAGTATACACATACAACCAGCTTAACCATGTAACCAGTATACACATACAACCAGCTTAACTATGTAACCAGTATACACATACAACCAGCTTAACCATGTAACCAGTGTACACACACAACCAGCTTAACCATGTAACCAGTGTACACACACAACCAGCTTAACCATGTAACCAGTATACACACACAACCAGCTTAACCATGTAACCAGTGTACATATGTAGCCAGTACACATGAACCAGTACATGGATGTGACTAGTATACAGATGTAACCAGTACATACTACATATTATTAGTACACACATGAAATCACTACATACATTGTTTGTAACCAGTATACACATGACACAAGTACACACATGAAACCAGTATAAAGTTGTACTCACTATACACATGAAACCAGTGTACATATAAAACCAGTAAAAACTGTCGGATTTCCACGTTATTCTGTTTGATATTCCAACGTTTGAGGGTCTCTAAAGGAAACAACAATTAAAGCTCAGTAGAGGGGATCGCCGGATCGAATCCCCATGTTACCTCCGGCTTGGTCGGGCATCCCTACAGACACAGCTGGCCGAGTCTGTGGGTGGGAACCTGGATGTGGGTGTGTGCCCTGGTCCGCTGCACTAGCTCCTCCTCTGGTCGGTCGGGGCACCTGTTCAGGGGGGAGAGGGAACTGGGGTGAAAAGAAGCGGCTGGCGACTCCACATGTATGGGAGGAGGTATGTGGTAGTCTGCAGCCCTCCCCGGATCGGCAGAGGGGGAGGAGCAGCGACCGGGACGGGTCAGAAGAGTAGGGTAATTGGCCAAGTACAATTGGGGAGAAAGGGGGGTGGTGGTAAATCAGCTTTTGGAGCTTTATGGCCTTAAGTCCTGGTTTAGTCCCTGTAGAGCCTCCTAATACGTCTTAAGATGTCTTATAGCATGTCTCTGCTCCAGTGGTAAAAACATGTGCAAGAACGTGTTTCCTCCTCTGTTAGGTGTGAAGGAGAACAGCATCGATGGTCTGGTCTTCGACACGCTCATCCCCAAGCCCATCATCCAGCGCTACCTCAACCTGCTGATGGAGCACCGCCGCATCATCCTGTCCGGGCCCAGCGGCACCGGCAAGTCCTTCCTGGCCGCCAAGTTGGCCGAGTACATCGTCCTCAAGATGGGCCGGGAGGTCACCGAGCACAACGTGGCCAGCTTCAACGTGGACCAGAAGTCTAGCAAGGTAGGAAGCACCAAAGGCGATGGAGAAGATCTCAACAGTTGGGTCAAGACAGCGGTTCAGGGTCTGAAAGTTGAAACCTGAACCAGACTCCCACCTGTGACGTTTGGACCCGTCCCAAACAGAAAGTCACTGCTAATTTAGTATCCTTAACTTTATCAGAACCTTCCTTCCAAATGAACTTGAATGAATATTATTCATAAAATACCCATAATTCCCAATATCTAATACCCGAATGGAGTTTTGTCTCCCAGTTTAGAATTGACCTCCTTTTTGTCCTTCGCTCGGCCAAACCCAGTTGCACGCCGATGCTGTTTAAATGTTCTTAGCTGTAGTTCTTCAAATCTGATAACCACACACAGACGTCCAAATGAAAGGTACAGAAATAGGTTGTCTTGCACAAAATGTCCACTTGCAGACTCCAGATGGACATTTTGAAGATCTGCCAGTGCATATGCAGAGTAAAAACAATGTGAAACGCTCATATTTTGTAACTTGTGTTTAAATGTGAAGCGTGATTTGTGTTTTCGGCGATGATAACGTTCAGTTTCCTTTGTGTTTTGAGCTTCTGTCGTAACGTTTCTCTCATACCGTGGTTAAATCCTACACTTCAGGATCAAACTACAAGGACTTTCCTTTCTGGAGAAACCAGGATGTTGTATATAGTCAAAAGTGTGCAAGCACTCAAGCCATTTTAGTTTGGGTGTGTCCGTTCTGGCCTTGGGCTGAGAAGTCCAGGGACGTCTTAAAGGAGCAATTTGGATTATTTTGACGTCTGTCTCTATTTTATCCTCACCGCTCATGTAGTCTGTCTGTAGGGTTCGTTTTCACAGTTGTCCGTCCTTTTCTTCATACTGGACACGCAGCGGCAGCTTGTCGTCTACACTTCAGTGTCATTAATGGAGTCCAGATCGACAATCCTGCATCCGTGTAAAGAAATACTCCGTGGTTCAGAAGACGCTAACATGATACTGCAGCACTGTCTCATGCTGATTTACAACGGTCATCTTAAACATTTACTGCTGTTTTTTTTCCCCTTCTTATTGTTGGATATGGTGATTTTCTACCACGTTACTTCCTACAAGACATTACCAGCAGGAGGCGCTCCACCACCACACAGCAGAGCAAATGCTAAGAGAGAATTTAACAATACAAATCGTTGTATAGCGGCACGGTGGCGGAGTGGTTAGTGTGGTTGCCTCACAGCAAGAAGGTCCTGGGTTCGAGCCCCGGGGTCGTCCCGGGTCGTCCTCTGTGTGGAGTTTGCATGTGTGGGTTTCCTCCAGGGGCTCCGGTTTCCTCCCACAGTCCAAAGACATGTAGGTCAGGTGACTCGGCTGTGCTAAATTGTGAATGTGTGTGTGTGTGTTTTGGCCCTGTGATGGCCTGGCAGCCTGTCCAGGGTGTCTTCCATTAATTACATTGAAGTGTAGATGACAAGCTGCAGCTGTGTTTCCAGTATGAATTGAAGGACGGATGACCGTGAAAATTAAACCTACCTATGGACCTCACGAACACTGAGGATAAAACAGAGACAGACTTCAAAAGATCCGAACTATTCCTTTATCAGGGTTGGGTACGATCCACAATAATTTACAGAATATAAATTCCTTCTCACGCCTTTATGTCTCGGTGGTCCAGGATCTGCGTCAGTACTTGTCCAGCCTGGCAGAGCAGTGCAACTCGGAGGAGACGGAGACGGAGCTCCCCACCGTGGTCATCCTGGACAACCTCCATCACATCGGCTCCCTCAGTGACATCTTCAACGGATTCCTCAACTGCAAGTACCACAAATGGTGAGTCGGACACAGAAACCTTCGTTCAGACGGCTCCATACAACCCTCCTACAACCACGGTCTTCTATGGGCGGCCATGATGGCGCGGCTATGGGCATTAGATGCCTTGTTGGCTGCACCGCACCAGCGGGGCAGCCCTCCCTCCACATGCTGCTGTCTGTGAGTGATGGAGTTTCACCGTCATGTGTATTTCCAAGTAAAACAGGATATTCAGGCGAGACAAACCATAGGGAGGGATGGGATTTGATTGGTCGGTGCAAAACGTGATGATATTATTCATCGGAGTGTCGCTCGCCCGCCCGCTGGGACGTGGTGACACAATCACCAAAACTTGACTGTGTTAGAGGCATTAAGATGATTAGATTTTGATGTAAAATAAGTAAAAAACTATTGTTTTTGTTTGGGGTTTTTTTGCACAAGTTGTTGAATAGGGGGCACATTATGACTGGAGAAATGAGCTAACAAGGGGAAAAAAGTTATTTTTCATGCCTTTAAGGGCAGGGCAGTGGTAGCTGGGCAGAAAGTAGAGGAACAAGGGCAGAGTAAGATTTGAAAATAACTAATAAACTTTGTAACCAGACACGTTATGATGGCAGAGTCACACGCTTTCAAACTTTATGATAAAAAATGAATAGAATTAATATGATGAAGATTTGAAAAAAAAACTTTCTTTCCAACTCTGGGCAGTGTGGAGTCAGACGCCCTCTGCTGGCTGACTGTGGCCACTGCGTCATTCAGAATATAATTATAGTAATGCAGTACTACTCCACACTCCTAACAGAAGTGCTTCTCGACACTTACTCAGCAGGGGTCCTTGGATTTTCAGGTGCCAGTAAACACGTTTTTTTTTTCCTGTGTGTTTGTGTCTTGTGTGTCCATCAGCCCCTACGTGATTGGGACCATGAACCAGGGGGTCTCCTCCTCGCCCAACCTTGAGCTCCATCACAACTTCCGGTTCGTAACAGATTCAGAAACCAGTTTATCCATTCTAGACCTTTCTGTGTGGTTTTATGTTCCCCAGCTGATGTTAATGATGAAGCAAAATCTGTTCCTCATGTTACCTTTATACGCTTTTATACACCTTTATATGCTTTTATACACCTTTATACGCTTTTATACACCTTTATATGCTTTTTTTATAGTCATCGCTGCAGTGATGTTAAAAACACACAGCGGTCCGTTCCCAGTTAGGGGTTCGACTACAAACAGACAGCCTGCTGTTTTCTTTCATCTGTCACGTGTTACCGGTTTCTTGACTTGGACTGGGAATGTCATGTTCTCCTCCGGGATTTAACATCTCACAGAACAAAACGTCGTTCTTCGGGGTTGCCAGTGACCCCGTAGAGTCCCTCCTGCTGGAGTCAGTCAGCGGTCTCCAATCAGGAGACGCTAACAGTTGTGTCTCTGCAGGTTTTTGTTAAATAATCTGCTCTCACTCTTCTTGAAGACGTGGGAATTACCAGAGAAATCCGGCTGCGTTGTGATTGGTCGAAATGAAAGCGTGCATACGGGTGACCGTTACAGCTGAAATGAACCATTAGAATATGAGAGGAGAGTGGACTTCCTGTGAGGGGGAACATATATATACAAACTATATTATCAAAACAGCGACCTCTTTTGGGGCCCAAGACAGACAGAGGGATAGAGCCATTTAGGAGAAATGTGTCGCCTGTCATCTTAACTTTCCTGTCTCCCCGCCTCAGGTGGGTGCTGTGCGCCAACCACACCGAGCCCATTAAAGGCTTCCTGGGTCGCTTCCTGCGGAGGAAGCTGATCGAGACCGAGATCGATAAGAACATGCGGAGCAACGACCTGATCAAGATCATCGACTGGATCCCCAAAACCTGGCAGCACCTCAACGGCTTCCTGGAGGCCCACAGCTCCTCCGACGTCACCATCGGTTAGACCTCAGACACACACACACATATTCATGCGAGCTCTTATACCCACCAACGTGTCACATATGTTAATATAGTATATATAACACAACACACTACCACATGCACACAACACACTCATATGTACACCTGTTTACACTCTGTAGCAGTACTTCATGTCTTGCAGCACACATTTGGACCAGCTGACTCGGTCATCTTGTGTGAAGAGTGCTTTGAGTGTGACGTCTAGTTTTGTGCGTTGTTTGTCCGGTCCTGTTTGACGTGTGTTGTGCTGCTTTTGACTGTCTGTTTGAACCAGTTCTTGGGTCTCTTCCTCCTGCAGGTCCTCGTCTCTTCCTGTCGTGTCCTATGGACGCCGAGGGCTCGCGGGTTTGGTTCACCGACCTGTGGAACTACTCCCTGGTGCCATACCTGTTGGAGGCCGTCAGAGAGGGGCTGCAGGTGGGTGTGGAGTTCAGAGGTCACCGGGTGGCCAGCAACAGGGACCTTGTGTTGCTTCGTGACATCCATCATAGAAATCAAACTTGCATGTTCGGTTGGATGCTTAAAATGTAATTGTCAGGGCATCTGGGTGGTGTGGTGGTCTATCCCGTTGCCTGCCAACACGGGGATCACAAGTTCGAATCCCCGTGTTACCTCTGGCTTGGTCGGGCATCCCTACAGACACAATTGGCCGTGTCTGTGGGTGGGAAGCCGGGTGTGGGTATGTGTCCTGGTCGCTGCACTAGCGCCTCCTCCGGTTGGTCGAGGCACCTGTTCAGGGGGGAGGAGGAACTGGGGGCAACAGCGTGATCCTCCCACGCGCTACGTCCCCCTGGTGAAACTCCTCACTGTCAGGTGAAAACAAGAGGCTGGCGACTCCACATGTATGGGAGGAGGCATGTGGTAGTCTGCAGCCCTCTCCGGATCAGCAGAGGGGGTGGAGCAGAGACCGGGATGGCTCGGCAGAGGGGGTGGAGCAGAGACCGGGACGGCTCGGCAGAGGGGGTGGAGCAGTAACCGGGATGGCTCGGTAGAGGGGGTGGAGCAGCAACCGGGATGGCTCGGCAGAGGGGGGTGGAGCAGAGACCGGGACGGCTCGGCAGAGGGGGTGGAGCAGAGACCGGGATGGCTCGGTAGAGGGGGTGGAGCAGAGACCGGGACGGCTCGGCAGAGGGGGTGGAGCAGTAACCGGGACGGCTCAGCAGAGGGGGTGGAGCAGAGACCGGGACGGCTCGGTAGAGGGGGTGGAGCAGAGACCGGGACGGCTCGGCAGAGGGGGTGGAGCAGAGACCGGGACGGCTCGGTAGAGGGGGTGGAGCAGTAACCGGGACGGCTCGGTAGAGGGGGTGGAGCAGAGACCGGGACGGCTCGGCAGAGGGGGTGGAGCAGAGACCGGGACGGCTCGGTAGAGGGGGTGGAGCAGAGACCGGGACGGCTCGGCAGAGGGGGTGGAGCAGAGACCGGGACGGCTCGGCAGAGGGGGTGGAGCAGAGACCGGGACGGCTCGGTAGAGGGGGTGGAGCAGTAACCGGGACGGCTCGGCAGAGGGGGTGGAGCAGTAACCGGGACAGCTCGGCAGAGAGGGTGGAGCAGAAACTGGGACAGCTCGGTAGAGGGGGTGGAGCAGAGACTGGGACGGCTCGGCAGAGTGGGGTGGAGCAGAGACTGGGACAGCTCGGTAGAGGGGGTGGAGCAGAGACCGGGACGGCTCGGTAGAGGGGGTGGAGCAGACACTGGGACAGCTCGGCAGAGAGGGTGGAGCAGACACTGGGACAGCTCGGCAGAGAGGGTGGAGCAGAGACCGGGACGGCTCGGTAGAGGGGGTGGAGCAGACACTGGGACAGCTCGGCAGAGAGGGTGGAGCAGACACTGGGACAGCTCGGCAGAGAGGGTGGAGCAGAGACCGGGACAGCTCGGCAGAGAGGGTGGAGCAGACACTGGGACAGCTCGGCAGAGAGGGTGGAGCAGAGACCGGGACAGCTCGGCAGAGAGGGTGGAGCAGTAACCGAGACAGCTCGGCAGAGTGGGGTGGAGCAGAGACCGGGACAGCTCGGCAGAGAGGGTGGAGCAGTAACCGAGACAGCTCGGCAGAGTGGGGTCTCGTTAGGAATGACTGGCGGACTGTTTGATGATGCCACGCTTCACACCACGCCCCACAAGAGCAGCACACACACTTTACCTCATAGGGTCTGGTACTGGTTCTGATTCTGGTTCTGATTCTTTGTAAACTAACTCGTCCTGACCTGACCTGTGTCCTACAGCTGTACGGGAAGCGGGCGGCGTGGGAGGACCCGTCTAAATGGGTGATGGACACATACCCGTGGAGCGCCGCGTCCCTTCAGCAAGAAGGCCAGTCGCTGCTCCAGCTGCGGCCGGAGGACGTCGGCTACGATGGCTACTGCTCCTCCAAGGAGGGAACCTCCTCCAAACAGGTCTCTCAGAGCGACACGGAGGGGGACCCGCTGGTGAGGAGGAGCACCCACCCACACACACCCACCCACACACACACACACACACAGAAATACAAACGGTCTCTACGGTTGGGACGGTGTCTGGATTAGTGAGGTTCAGGTTTTGTACTTTCTGGGTGAGTTGGTTCAGACAGTGATAACACAGAAGTGAACGGATCAACCAGAGCCGAGCCCTCCTACCTTTAGTACCCTTGAGCAAGGCAGCTTCGGGGCACCTGTGACTTAGCTTGACTTTGGACCTTTCAGTCCAAGGTCAAATCGGAAAACTGAAAAGACGATTTCCAACCTGTCAATCAACAAAGTTTTACAAGGGGGTGTCCGGGTGGCGTGGCGGTCTAGTCCATTCCCTACCAACACGGGTATCGGGGGTTTGAATCCCCGTGTTCCTCCGGCTTGGTCGGGCGTCCCTACAGACACAATTGGCCGTGTCTGCGGGTGGGAAGCCGGATGTGGGTATGTGTCCTGGTCGCTGCACTAGCGCCTCTTCTGGTCGGTCGGGGCACCTTTTTGGGAGCGAGGGGTAACTGGGGGGAATAGCGTGATCCTCCCACGTGCTGCGTCCCCCTGGTGAAACTCCTCCCTGTCAGGTGAAAAGAAGCGGCTGGTGACTCCACATGTATGGGAGGAGGCATGTGGTAGTCTGCAGCCCTCCCCAGATCAGCAGAGGGGGTGGAGCAGAGACCGGGACGGCTCGGAAGAGGGGGGTAATTGGCCAAGTACAACTGGGGAGAAAAGGGGGGAGGGGCAAAGTTCTACAAAAAAAAACCCCAAAATTAAAACAGTGCAAATGAAGAAATATGTGCACATGACTGATTCACCCTGAAGAACTTTTTAAAAACATCTCAACTTGAAAACAGTCAGTGGAAATAGTGAATTAACTGAATGAAGACACAACAGAACCAAAACCCAGCAGAACCAAAGCCTAGCAGAACCAAAGCCTAGCAGAACCAAAACCCAGCAGAACCAAAGCCTAGCAGAACCAAAACCCAGCAGAACCAAAGCCTAGCAGAAACAAGGCCCAGCAGAACCAAAGCCCAGCAGAACCAAAGCCTAGCAGAACCAAAACCCAGCAGAACCAAAGCCTAGCAGAACCGGTAGAAAAAACAGTGACCTGGTGAACTGACGAGGGAGACGCAAGTTCAAAACAGATGCCTTTGTGTGTGTGTGTGTGTGTGTGTGTGTGTGTGTGTGTGTGTGTGTGTGTGTGTGTGTGTGTGTGTGTGTGTGTGCACATGATAGTATCACATGTTCTGAGGTTTCCACAAGTTGCAGAAACAAAATGGCAGATGAGGGGTTCTGATGAGTCCTTCCTCTTTCACACCGTGTGTGTCTTTCACACGTCCACGATAGAACCGCTCAGCTTGGCGGATGCCGGTCTCCATGGCAACCGAGAACAACCTGACCTTGTCTTCTGCAAAAGTGACACGCCAACAATTGGGACATGGATGAACGAACACACACACACACACACACACACACACACACACACACACAACCTGGTCTCTGTTTCTTCTTCTCTCTCTTTTATAACCGTCTCTGTTTTGCCGTCCTGGCCATCCCAGAATAGTTCATTAGACCATGAAGCTGAATCATCAAACTGTGGTGACGACTCTTCGCCCGACAGCCACGACGTGTGTCGTACAACACCTGCTCTGAACATGGTGTTTGCTCTGTTCCTAAATGTGTGTGTGTGTGTGTGTGTGTGTGTGTGTGTGTGTGTGTGTGTGTGTGTGTGTGTGTGTGTGTACATACAGATGAATATGCTACTGCGCCTGCAGGAGGCGGCCAACTACTCGAGCCCACAGAGCTGTGACAGCGACAGCACCAGTCACCACGACGACCAGCTGGACTCCTCGCTGGAATCGGCGCTGTGACGCGCAGACGGCGGCAAAGCCCCGGATCCCTGCGGACCCGGAACCCTCCCGGCGAAACCAAAACCAAGAAGTCTGGGAGTTCCAGGGAGGCAGAACTCAGTTCGGGGCCCCCACAGCACCGGGACTGACACATAACGAGTCTTACTGTCCAAAACGTCCAATCAAAAGACAAACACAGTCTCAGCCGCTCTCACTAAACGACCGACAGCACAAAAATCAGAAATGATCGTCGTTTTGACGCGACACCAGATCACCCAGATCCTCGTTCTTTTTAAAGATGACCAACACTTTTACAGACCGGGTTCCCGGGAGGTGTCAGACAGGTATTTTAGGAGCTCGTTTGGTTTCTCAAAACGGATCTGTGGCGTTCTGAAACGGAGCCCTTTACAAACCCTGTGGGCAGGATTTGTCCCTGACGGGACAACATGTCCTCCGCCAACGTCATTCTGCAGTGGGCCACGAGCGGGCCAACGGCCCTCCGGTCTCTTTCCCCCCGCCGGGGAGAGACGGTTTCTGAAAAGCCGAGAGGTTTAGCGAGAAGCGTTTGACGACGATGAAACTGGATTTTATTTTGTTTTTCCAGTCACGGTTATTTTATATTATACTCAGATGTTTACAGTGGGGACTAATGCTGCCCTGTTCTTTTGTGTTTACATAGGTGCTTCACACACACACGCACACACACACACACACACACACACACCAGGCTTTTATCCCTCCTGCCATCGTCTCAGGCCTCAGGTTGGGCCGTGTGGTTCTGGTCCGGGGTCGTACGAAAACCATCTCAGTTGTCAGAAACTGCCAAGACCGCCGCCGCCGCCGCCGCCGCCGCCCCGGAAGCCGGAGACAACAAGCACAACTGAACACTCCTGCCATCCGCCTGTCACCCGGCCAAGCCGCTACTGTGAAGTCTGAAGTGGACAAGTGCCAACAACACCGTTTGATTTACTGCCATACACACACAACACACACACACAACACAACACAACAGACACACAACACAACACACACACACGGAAATGTCTCATAACACAGGAAAGAGCAAGGTTGCAAACTATTTTATTTGTTTTTGAAAGGCTTTCTATGTCACGCAGTCTGTCTGTACGCTCTGTGTGATATGCACCAACAGGGGGCGCTCTCTGGGTCTGTGCTAGACGGGTGGGGTTTAAGTGCATTTGGACTTTTCAGATCATGCCAGTCAGTTACACAAACGCTTTCCCTGGATTATCTAAACGTCCTGGCATTGCCTTGTGACCCGGCGCAGCGACACCCACCCACCTGTGGCGTCAGGAGACCCCCAACGACACCCACCCACCTGTGGCATCAGGACAGGAGACCCCCAACGACACCCACCCACCTGTGGCGTCAGGACAGGAGACCCCCAACGACACCCACCCACCTGTGGCGTCAGGACAGGAGGCCCCCAACGACACCCACCCACCTGTGGCGTCAGGACAGGAGGCCCCCAACGACACCCACCCACCTGTGGCGTCAGGACAGGAGACCCCCAACGACACCCACCCACCTGTGGTGTCAGGAGACCCCCAACGACACCCACCCACCTGTGGCGTCAGGAGACCCCCAACGACACCCACCCACCTGTGGCGTCAGGAGACCCCCAACGACACCCACCCACCTGTGGCGTCAGGACAGGAGGCCCCCAACGACACCCACCCACCTGTGGCGTCAGGACAGGAGACCCCCAACGACACCCACCCACCTGTGGCGTCAGGACAGGAGACCCCCTGTGACACCCACCCACCTGTGGCGTCAGGACAGGAGACCCCCAGCGACACCCACCCACCTGTGGCATCAGGATAGGAGGCCCCCAACGACACCCACCCACCTGTGGCGTCAGGACAGGAGACCTCCAGTGACACCCACCCACCTGTGGTGTCAGGACAGGAGACCCCCAACGACACCCACCCACCTGTGGCGTCAGGACAGGAGACCCCCAACGACACCCACCCACCTGTGGCGTCAGGATAGGAGGCCCCCAACGACACCCACCCACCTGTGGCGTCAGGACAGGAGACCCCCAGTGACACCCACCCACCTGTGGCGTCAGGACAGGAGACCCCCAGTGACACCCACCCACCTGTGGTGTCAGGACAGGAGACCCCCAACGACACCCACCCACCTGTGGCGTCAGGACAGGAGACCCCCAGCGACACCCACCCACCTGTGGTGTCAGGACAGGAGACCCCCAACGACACCCACCCACCTGTGGCGTCAGGAGACCCCCAACGAAGTGTCAAGAGTATTCTGAAGCGCAAACTCACCACGTGTGTTCGGTCTGCGAGCTGAGGAACAGAAGAGCGATACTGGTGCTCTCTCTCTCTCTCTCTCTCTCTCTCTCTCTCTCTCTCTCTCTCTCTCTCTCTCTCTGTCTCTCTCTCTCTCCCTCCCTCTCTCTCTCTCTCTCTCTCTCTCTGTCTCTGTCTCTGTCTCTCTCTCTCCCTCCCTCTCTCTCCCTCTCTCTCTCTCTCTCTCTCTCTCTGTCTCTGTCTCTGTCTCTCTAACTGCCTTAAAGGTGCTTCGGTTCAGGAAATGTCCTCAGTTTCCATTGACTACGGTGAGATGACGTCACCACGAGGGCAGCGACCGGCGCCCCGCTTCCCTGCTGCGGCCCGACACTTAGCGGCTAGCTTTAGCGAGCCAGCCGTCTGTTAGCATGCTGGCTATCTGTGTTAGCATGATAGCTATCTGTGATAGCATGCTGGCTATCTGTGTTAGCATGATGGCTATCTGTGTTAGCATGATAGCTATCTGTGTTAGCATGCTAGCTATCGGTGTTAGCATGCTAGCTATCGGTGTTAGCATGCTCTAGAGGACCCGTCAGACCGCCCCGTCCTGGTTCTGGACGTTGTGCGCAGACGCTTCGGTTTTATGCTGCGTTTGAATGCAAACCGTTTTGGGTTTGGCTGTTTGGGTTTTGTTTAAGTTGTTTTAGTTTGGTTTCCCCCCAGTTGAGCTGGGCTCACCTGAACCGACATGAGCACAACCCGGTCCCTTTGCTTTTCTAGCCTGACGAGCATGTTTTAAGCTTTTTAGGGGGCGGGGCGTTGAGAAGAAATCTTCACGCGCGAGTGTCCCTGATGGAAGCCACGTTGAACCCGGAGCGCGCGCTCGGCGTCACGAGCGGGTGGGTTTTGCACACGTGTGGGAGCGGGGTGGCTTGTAAATAGTTTAATAAAAGTGTTGCACAGTGAATCAAAGCTGCGTTCCGCCCTGTCGATGTTACATTACGCTTAACCCGCCGAGGAGAATTCTCCGAACTTTCAGCCGCAGAGAAGTAGCGGAGAAAACAGAACCGCGAAGCCGCATCCCGCTGTCAGAACCCGCTGTCAGAACCCGGTGTCCGTGTCGTGCTGGTTGGATGTGTCGCCTATGCAGGAGGCGTTACCGTACCTGCACCGTGTGGAGCCCCTCCCTCCCCCCCCTCCCTTCCTAACTCAGCCCAGTAGAGATAGCAACGTCCCCCCCAAGTCACTGGTCCCGAGCAACAAGGGGAGCACTTTTACAGTCCCCGTCCCTCTCCCGGTAGTCCCCCCTCGCCGTCTTCAGGAATGTCGTCCGATCCCTACAAGCTCCTCCCCCTCCTCCATGTAACCCGCGCTGACCGTCACGTCCCGCCCGAGAGGCTGAGCTGGTGCCGTACCGTAACACACCTTAACACCACCCCGCAGGTGCTACTGGTCCACTCGAACCCATCCGAGACCAACGAGTCAGCTGACAACATCGTCACACCCTCAGGACAATCCGATACTGTACAATCTCTCCCGCGGCCAGCGCCTCAGCCGCCAGCGGCGTGGCGGCCAGCGGCGACCCCCGGCCCGGGCCAGCGGCGACCCCCGGCCCGGGCCAGCGGCGACCCCCGGGCCTGCTGTACTCTCCTAAATACTAGGTACTCGTGCCATTCAACGCCTCGTCACCGTAACCTTGGTGACGGGTCGATCCTTATCTAGTCGACACGTGCGTTTCAGAATGTGAACGCAGACCGTTTGCCCATCTTGTCGAACTCCCCCCCCCCATCCCCATCCCGGCTACGCCCGCCGCGGTGTATGACGTCACTTCCGGAAGTTCCGCCGTGCTGATGATCAACAGGTATGTTTCCCACGTGTACTCGCAGACACATCTCAGTTGATACCGCAGCGTTTTCCTCCTGCTTCAGAGAAAATGTTTTCCTTTTCCTTTCTTTTGTTTTGGGTGAAAACATTTGTCCTTAAATGTTTTATATTTTGTACATTTGTATGTAACATATCATGTAAATAGAGAGAGACAGTGATTTAACTCATCTGGAGGATTTTGTAGTCTTTGTAAAGCCCTAATAAATGGTATTTGGTGTCGCACAAGCAAAACAATGTTGTTGTTGTTTCACCTGTATTGATTCGCATGGATGTTGGGGTCTTCTGCAGCGACTGGTAATCACACAGGAGGGATTCATCCTTGGGTTTGATGGTCTGAAATAATCACATTCTGCCTGCGGAAGAAATGCATTGTAAGGTAGCTGCATTGTGAGGTAGATGCATTATAAGGTAAATGCATTGTGAGTTAGCCTGTGGAGACAGTCGTGGCACTGGGGGTGCAGTAGTCACCATAACACACTTTATTGTGCAACACCTTGAAAGCGCCGAGGCCTGTCGGGCTGCTGTCTGTAGACTCCAGCTCTGCTTTGAATGCCCTGCAGCCAGTAAGCTCAGACGGATGTCTGTTAACCCAGAAACCCTCAGGCGGCATCGCTCCTTTTTGACCAGCAGCACCCGGCAGGTCCGAGTGAACCAGACAGTCTGAGTCTAACGTCAGTAACACCGGCGTTAGACTCAGGGATGTGTGAGTTCTCCCACTCTCCTTATATACAAGTGGTTGGAGAGGCAGTCATCCCAGCACTTCCGCTGGGGTGTGATGACTATCATCTCATTGTAAACACTAAGAAAACAGAAGAGATTATTTTTGATCCCGGACATCTGGAGGATCCTTCTCCGCTACTGGCCCATAACGCTTGTATTACCCAGGTTCATTCTGACAAATACATGAGTGTCCATCTGTCTCGGCATGTCCACGTGAGCTCTGTATGCATTGGAGACTCGACTGTCTGAGCAGACTCGGTGTGTTTGGGGTTGGACAGAAGGTAGTGGTGTTATTTTGTCATGCTGCGATAGAGGGCGTATCACAGTAGGGAGTTTCCGCTTGTTCTGTTAAGTTAAACTCACAAATGAACAGACCGCTCCAGGCAGCAGTGAAAGTGGTGGGTGCGAGGGAGCATCCCTGCCTCCAAATGCCCTCTGAGAAGACTACAGTTAAACAGGCTAAGATGATCTCTGACCCCTCTCGTGCCCTGTGTTCAGAATACGCCCTGCCCCCATCAGGTAGACGTTACAGGAAGAGATACCTGTAACTCTCATCCAGAGGTGTAAAAACCCGGTCCAGAAAGTACAAACCCTAACCGTGTCTTTACTCCATCCATGTATTAAACGGCTGATTTGGGAAACTAGTCAGTGCAATCTGACGGTTTAGTACACGGGTGGAGTAAAGACATGGTTAGGGTTTTTACTTTCTGAACCGGGTTTTTACACCTCTGCTCTCATCCCTCTATCAGGGAATCTCCTAAACTCAGGACATAAGGAGGAGGAGGAGGAGGGGCGGGGGGTGAAACGAGGGACGGTGCTGCACGTATCTGGATGCCTTCATGTCTGTTGCTGCACTGTAACGTGCATGGATAAGGAGACACGCTGTCCGCTGGCTGGCGAGTCTGACCCTTTAGTCTAGCGGTTAGCGATGTCTCCTGCGATGCGGGCGGTACGGGTTCGCGTCCCAGCCGCGGCACTTCCTGTGGTTGCGTTTTCCCCCGACTTCGCTACAGTATGTGTTCTTCTGTGGCAGCCTTACGTCACAGACAAACTTCCCTCGTGACAAATAACGTCATCTTGTATCTTGAACAACAGGAAGCATTTGCCTTTCAATGAAAGTGTTGCTCTTAAATTAAGACAGAGTCACTGAATACATCGACTTGAACAAAATGTTGACCAGCAATCAGATATTTATATTTTTGCATGTATTTCATAGATGAGTTTTGAATTGGTTTATGAGTAATGTGGTAACTTTGTGAACTATTTAGTATAAAAGTAGGAACACTGACGAAGTCGCTTGAGTGATGAAACGTTTCCCCACTAAACTTGGTGTCCAGAGGAACCGATCCCACTTCCTGCGAATCTCTGAGCGTGCTTTGTTTATCCGGGTCAAACTGGCTATGACGTAAAAACCCCCTCTGGAGAGATTTTTTTATATATATTATTGAACATTGTTCATATTCAAGTACAGAATCTTGAAGAAAGTTCATTACAAAACAAACATGGCAAATATACATTCCATCCAAAAATACATAGATATATCCAACGTGCCAAAGGGAACAGTATGTAAACATTTCTATACAGTATATCAGGAAGTACATAGAGGTTGAATGTCACGTGACACATATACGGTAATGTATTATGCAAATAAGGGTACAAACAATAATAAATTAAATACATGACATACACTAATGGAAAATAATAAAAGATAGTCCATCATACAAGGGGGGATTAATAAGGATATCAGTCTTCTGATTCAGTGGGGAAATGTCTTAACACCTCATAGATCTTTAGAGCTTTTGTATCGGTCATTAGTTTTAAAGATTTCAAGTATAATCTAAATTCATTTAAAAAAACAACAAATCTGGGGGACGACTTAAAGTATCTATTTTTATGAATAAAGAATTTGGCTAAGCAGAGGATTACATTACAACAGAGTTCATCGTTTTTGTTTTGCAAAATCCTACCAAATGTTACATTGTGTCTAGAAATCCAAGTTGGAAAGAACAAAACAACCCTTTGTGAAGGTCGAGCCGGAACACAAGCCCCGTCCGGAGGTATGAAAACCCTCCGTCCTGGTCTCTCTTCTCTTCTCTCCTCACCCTCACCTCTTTTCTTTCTGTCAGACGACCCCGCCGCTTTTATTTTGAAATAAACGTCGCGTTACGCAACGCCCTCTTCCGGAAGCTACAGGAAGCGGAAGACAGCCGAGGAAAATGGGGCCGTCTGCCGCTCCCGCGGCCGGACAAGGTGTGAAAATAACGTCCAGAGACGCGCAGGTGTCTCTACCGAAACATTCCTACTGGTTCGACTTTTTGCTCTTCGTCGTGTTCGACGTCTCGTTTTTCCTCGTCATGTATTTCATCGTCCCGTAGCAGAAAGGTGAGTAAGTCAGTTCGGCGTAACGACCGAGCTGAGGCGGGCCCGGCGGGGGGGGAGGGGGGCGTGACCAGCGTTCGGGTCTTGGGCAGTTTTCCTTCTGAAGCGCCACCGGGTCGTGTAGTGAACCAGACCAGAGGTGAGACGCTGCAGTCCGACATGTCTGCTGAAGCCTTGCCGGGCAAATACGTCAGCAGGCGCCGCTAAGCTTTACTGACTAACATTACCGCGGTAGTACTGCGGGATAAGAAGTAATCACACCACATGTCACCAAGAGTACATTTGGTGTAAGCTTGGCTTAGGTCATCTAGACCAGTGTTTCTCAACCGGGGGTCCGCGGACCCCTAGTGGTCGGTGGTGTAATTGCAAGGGATCCGTGAAAATAAAATATCTTTAAAATAAAGATCCTATGACATTTATAGAAATAGGATTATTTTACTCAAATGTGACTGAGACCTTTATCTACCTAAACTATAAAGGGTAACAGGACTTTTTTCTCTAATTACATCTGTTTCACAAGTGTAATTTATTGTATTTTAATAAGAGATCTCGCTCCCGTTTGCATTGTTAAAAGTTACTGCATAAAAATTCTGTTGTTACATATATCTGAAAGTTACTGAATACATATTCTGTTTTGTTACATATATCTGAAAGTTACTGAATACATATTCTGTTTTGTTACATATATCTGAAAGTTACTGAATACATATTCTTGTTTTGTTAGATATATCTGAAAGTTACTGCATAAGAATTCTGTTTTGTTACATATATCTGAAAGTTACTGAATACATATTCTGTTTTGTTACATATATCTGAAAGTTACTGAATACATATTCTGTTTTGTTACATATATCTGAAAGTTACTGAATACATATTCTGTTTCGTTACATATATCTGAAAGTTACTGAATACATATTCTGTTTTGTTACATATATCTGAAAGTTACTGAATACATATTCTGTTTTGTTACATATATCTGAAAGTTACTGCATAAGAATTCTGTTTTGTTAACTATATCTAAGTTACAACTGAAAGCTCTTATTTTTGCCCCAAAGAGTGAATAAATGCTATAATGCAATTTAAAATGCAGTTTCTACTGTTTCTATCAAATTGCAACCCCCCTCCCCCAAGATCAGGTGGAGGGGTCCTCAGGGTAGATCCAAAATACGCAGGGGGTCCAGGACCCCAAAAAGGTTGAGATCCACTGGTCTAGAGGAGGTGAATGGGAGAACAAAGTAGATTTATTATGTAGCGGATGTACATTGACACATATCAGGTTAGCGGACAAATCGCCGTCAGAACATAGAATGTAAAGTGCAAGTAGAAGGAGGGCACAATACACACTGATTATAATGGTGAAGCATTGTGAAGGACCCCCACCCACCCACATCCACTTCACGCACATCCACTTCACCCTCCTACCCTCTGGCAGGAGGCACCGGAGCATCCGTGCTGCCTCCACCTGACTGCGGTAGTTTCGTCCCTCAGGCTGTGAGGCTCCTCACAGCCTGAGGCTCCCCAGGGCTTAACATATTTGAACTATTTAACTGTCACTATTGCCTCTCAGTGTCTGGACCCAGTGGGGACACCATTCTGTATGCACTGAATTCCACCACAATTCAAATTAAACTGATCTTTTTAACTCGTGACGCTTTACGAAATGTTAACAGTACCCTTCTCTAAATTAGCTTAACTCGGCAGGCAAAGCTCTCATTTCGTATTGACGCGGAGTTTATTTGATCATTTTTTTGGTGGTATAATGTCGTCAGGCCATAATAGATCTGACCTTTCACCTCCTCACTATTGGTTGCCTTTAGAATCGAGTTGAAATAAGAATTGAAAATGAACCTTACGGTTCACTGTTTGTTATTCCAGATGTAAACGGTGGCTGAATTTTTAAAATGTAAATCTCAACTTTTTGTTCAAGGTGTGTCACCTGGACTGAGGCCTGAAGCTCCTCCCACTTCCTGCTGTGAAGGACGGCGCCTCAGCTGCAGCCGAAATGCTGCTTCGGTGGCTCTCAGTCCGCAAGTTTCAAAGATGCAGAAGATGGGATTTCAGCTTTAATACTCTGGGCGTCTTCTTCCCTTGTTAATATCTGAACCAGTCGACTCGCTGCCGTGGGGACGTTCAGTCAGGGTAGTGCTCGGGTTAGGTGGCGTCATGTAATGACTACCGGAGTGAGATGTGTGTCCATCTAAGCATCACTGGTATGGAAAAACGTACTGGTGACGTTATGGGTTTTCCACACCACAGTGAAATCACTAAGAATTGCTTTTGATTGTGTGCAAAGCAGATTACCTTTCTTGTTTCTCTATGTTTTGTAATCTGACAGTGGCTAGTCATGCTCTGGAGGTTTACTGGGAGTGACGCTTGCTTAACGTCACCAGTCCTCGTCTAAACCTGGTCAGACCCGATCAGTGTTGTGGAAAGACTTAACGTGATGTAAGGAGGTCTGGGTTGGGTGTGACCCCTTTCCTAAACTATGAATACTGTCACATCACTATTGTTGTATCATAAGAGGAAAAACAAGTCAAAACAAACCAGATTTTATACTAACTAATAAAGGATGATTGCCATGTTCCTGAGTCTGGCGTTTTACGTATACACCCAGTATTCACACACGTCTCTCAGCTCTGATGACGTCACCAGGAGTGAAGTGTCCAGGGGAGACAGCTGGACAATTTGTCAGGATTGAGAACTGCTTATACTGTGCCTGCATGAAATATTAATGTTTCTTATCGTTCACCGACTATAGTTTGCCCAAGGTTAAAGGTCAGCCATGGGTACAGGTTCGTTGAATTTGTTGGAAGGACAGCTCAGGTTGGACGGTCTGGAGACAAAGCAAGAGAGACAAGATGGAGATGGTTTGGTGTGGAGGAGAGATGCTGGGTATACTGGGAGAAGGAGGCTGAATATGGAGCTGCCAGGGAAGAGGAGAAGAGGAAGGCCAAAGAGGAGGTTATGGATGTGGTGAGGGAGGACATGCAGGTGGCTGGTGTGACAGAGGAAGATGCAGAGGACAGGAAGAGATGGAAACGGATGATCCGCTGTGGCGCCCCCTAACGGGAGCAGCCGAAAGTAGTAGTAGCAATAGTAGTCAAGTCAATTTTATTTGTGTAGCCCAATATCACAAATTACAAATGTGCCTCAGTGGGCTTAACAGCAACACAACATCCCGTCCTTAGACTCTCTCATCGGATAAGGAACCACTCCCTAAAAAACCTTTAACAGGGAGAAACCTGAGGGAGAGCAATAGGGGAGGATCTCTCTCCCAAGACGGACAACGTGCAGTGATGTTGTGTTTACACAATTTAGTAGTAGTAGTAGTAGTAGTAGTATGACTAGTGGCTACAACTAGCATCTCTGTCGTTTGTCATGCTGACACACCGAAAGGTTGTTTTTAAGGAGTGAAATATACAATACACAGCCTGTCTACCCGGGACAATTTGCACAATCATGTCGCTTAGAAGCGAGGTGGTGTAATTGCTATAACTGAACACGGGGCGGCAGTAGCTGTCCGAAAGTAGAGCAGCACATCGACGTGAAAAGTAATGAGAATTTATGTCATTGTTTTGACATGTCATTAACCATGTTGTCACTTGAAAAACTTTGATTGCTGTCCAAAGTTCCAGGTTCCCTTTCCAAGTCTTTTTTTTAATCCGTGGTACCGACATTTCACGAGATGTGTCTTTTTGAGTGGAAAAGATGAATCAATACAGAGACAAATACCTCGGTAATAAAAATGATCCAGTGCTAATGCAGCGCAGACCAGCTATGTTGTATGGTGTGGAGACGGTGGTGCTGATGAAAAGACAGGAGGTGGAGCTGGAGGTGGCAGAGGTGAAGATAAGATTTTCATTGGGAGTGATGAAGAAGGGACAGGATTAGGAACCAGTATATTAGAGGGACAGCTCAGGTTGGACGGTTTGGAGACAAAGCAAGAGAGACAAGATGGAGATGGTGTGGACATGTGTGGAGGAGAGATGCTGAGTATATTGGGAGAAGGATGCTGAATATGGAGCTGCCAGGGAAGAGGAGAAGAGGAAGGCCAAAGAGGAGGTTTATGGAGGTGGTGAGGGAGGACATGCAGGTGGCTGGTGTGACGGAGGAAGATGCAGAGGACAGGAAGAGATGGAGACGGATGATCCGCTGTGGCGCCCCCTAACGGGAGCAGCCGGAAGTAGCAGTAGTGGTAGCTAATGCAGCGCAGATCTTTGAGGGCCGTCTGACTTCTCGGCAGCGAAGGACGAAGGAAATAAATCAAGTTGTGTGAATCTGAGTGGGCGCGTTACGACAGAGCGGAGTCATTACACGGAAGGGACGCCGGTCTCCGGTCGCGCATGCGCCCTTCCGACTCTGTGCCGTAATGGCGTCAGGGTGTCAAGAGTCTTAATCTGTTACGTCTCACTATAAAAGTACAAGAGAGTAAAATTCTTGTTGTTCCTTCCTTGAGGCATCTCTCCAAAGTCCACCTTCTGGAGGCCTCAACGTCGTGTCGGATTATACGGCAGACTGAAAGTCCCCACAGAAGGTTTATTCAAACCACTGCCATCTTTCTCCGTCACTACAGTTGACAGGTCAAGCAGCGCTAACCAGATAAGATGCGCCATTAGCTGGAGAGATTTCGCAGAGAAATTACCGAGATGTCTGTTTGTCCAACAACGAGTTGAATGACAGAATTTGAGCTAAAAAATAAATAAATACTGCTTTCGTTTGATTTTCGAGCGTTTCGAAAACGATAGAAAATCGCCCTCCACGCCAGTTGGTGGCAGTAATGGGTAATGTCGCCGTTCGTCGGCCAACATTAAACACGAAGAAGAACGCGGCCCGGAAGAAGAGCTCTGCTGTCCGTGAACACACCGCCGCTTGCTAGAAGTTATTTGAATCTGTTTTGTTCCTTGGTTGACATAATGGAAACGTGTGTCACGACACAACCAGTGGAGCTCGCAGGTCCGTCTCTGTTCGTTTTGTACAAAAGATACGTTAAGCCGGTCTTGCGTCGCTTTGCCCGTGGCGGCTAGCTCGGTATGTCAGCTAGCCAGCCTCTGCTCAACAGTTCAGGGGCAGACAGGCAGCTTTGCAGCGCAGCAGGGACGTGCACAGCATAGAGCAAGAGCAGGGGGCAGCAAGATACTGCAATAAAATATTAAACACTTGCAAATATATATATATTTATATATATATAAAAAACCCGAATAAACTAGTCATTCCCAATAACGGTGGTTTGGTAAACAGGCACTCTGTTGCATGGTGGTAGAATGTTATAAGAGGTGCAATTGTGCAAAAGAGACATTAAGTTACATTGATAAAAGTGAAGTAGACATAACTAACGTAGGAAATAAGTGTAGGTTAAATAAAGAACAGGTAGAAGCGACGCGTGCATTGAGGTAAAGGGGGTAAGCGTGACAGATGTGTGCTGGGTCTGCAGCTGGCCGTGGAGTGGCCTCGTGACCGAGGGGGAGGCTGTGTTGTACAGTCTGATGGCAGTTGTAGTTAAGACTGTCGTCAGTTAAAACTCCTTGTTAAACAAGGACTAAATTACACAAGTGAAACTGCATTGAGAGCTGCCTTCTTTGCTAATTAATGCCTAATGTGATTTGGGTAAACTAATCATCACAGCTGTGATTTAATCTGGATAATGTTCAACACCAATCATACGGGTCTTCCTATTATGACTGGGGAGGAAGTGACCGGGCCTGATGACAGGCGTGGCGGTAGCTGGGGCACCGTTGGAGGGGGGGCTCTGTGGACTAATTCATCCCAATTTGTTAATTTTTCACCAGAAATCATAGATAAAAATGTTCCCAAGACAGAAATCCGTGGGTCCATCTCCTTGATTTAATGTAATCCGAGTTCAGCTCACTCTCATTATGCAGGTGTGAGTCAGAGAAGTGATCTAAACAGTGACTTTGTGCCAGTTGGCACAAAATGCAGATGAGGTCATGGAAAATATCGCACAACATCAAACATCAGGAAACACGTTGGCCAGATGCCAAATAACACATCACGCCTGATTCTTGATCTGCTTTCTGCACAGACATTTTTCTGCCGCTGTCGTCCCTGCGCCTCCTCATCCCCCCACTGCGGCTGGTGTCGGCGGCAATGTGGCAGGTTGCCCAGCGGAAGGACGTGTCGGACTACGAGAAGCTCGACAGTTTTGTGACGCTAGTGACAGCGACGGTACCGGACCTGCTGGAACCCAAACAGCGGGCAAAGCTGCTGCTTCATCTGCGAGCCAGAGTACGTCCCTCGGTCGTGGATGGAGTGTTGTTATAAAGGCATTGAAGATGGAGGCAGTAATGATAGTTGTGTTAATGTGTTGATATAATGTCCCTGAAGAACAATACTGTGCACAAAATACTGAGTGGTGAGGACATGAGGAAGGAACTGTTAGGCAGGAATAATTAACAAATTTAGCTGATTAACTGTTAATCAGTTACTATACTGATACGTTGCTGTGGTGTTTGGTTGGTGTGAGAACTTGAAGTAGCTGTTGTAAAACTGATGTATGTATGACCCTTTAAAACAGCCTTTCTCTCTTTTCAGATCATTCTAGACTTATGTGGTGATGAGCAGACGGCCAGCTTGATGTGTGTACAGCCTCATCTGGAGCGCATGCGGCCATCCGGGTACACCGGGGTGAGTGATGAGACTGACTGTGGTGTGGAAGTGACAAATTAAATAAAAGGAACATATGCATGAACACATGCATGTTGTTGAATGGTATGAATGAATGGATGGTAATATTTGTTGTTGAAATGCTAAAAAATGGTAACAATTGATAAAATTGTCTAGTCTTATCAAACCACCGCAATTATTTTGTATGAAATTGTCCTCAGACACTTGCACCTTCACTCTACCATGAATGAATAGTATATAAGATAACCAATACCAGAATATCCTCCAGTACCATCATACCACCACAATACTTTGTAGACAGTTACTCCTAGATCTGTGTATTTTCACAAGGTTGCACTTCTGCAAGACCACAACCACCCAACCTTTATACATATTTATCTTTTGTATTTTTTGTCTTTATGCATGCTCAATAGTCCCGGTAAGAAAATCAAAGAAAGTTAAATCAGTTCATCTGGACACAGAGAAACGGTCCATCATCATCTAAGTGGCCTCTTCAGTCTCAGCTGGCTGCAGGTGTCCCACCTTTATAAACAACACAGTGGCACAACGACCGAAAACAGTCGGTTTCATATGCAAATAGACATGACCATTAACTAGTTACAATGGCCATGTGTACTGTTCACAGAGGACTGGGGAATGTTTGCAGTCACAGCATTGTAAGATAGTGACAGATGTACTTAGCCCCCCCCCCCCCCCCGGTTCAGGGAAGGTCGTTCCCTCTTCACATAGATGGCCTCTTTTTTTCTTTCGGATTCCCCCCCCCCTTTTTTTTTTCTCCCCAATTGTATCCGGCCAAATACCCCACTCTTCCGAGCCGTCCTGGTTGCTGCTCCACCCCCTCTGTTGATCCGGGGAGGGCCACAGACTACCACATGCCACATGCGGAATCACCACTGGTTTACACTTAGACAGCTGTTGTCCTTCTCCTCTCTTCGATCGGCTGGTGCACTGTTTGGGCGTCTTCCTGGCTTTGACAAATGCCCAGTTAGGATAACCACACTTAACCAGGGCCTGTTTAATGTGGGATTTCTGCCCTTCCCCGGCCGCTGTGTCGGTGGGGACGATGTCAGCTCGGTGGTCCAGCGTCCTGATGACTCCTAGTTTGTGCTCCAGTGGATGATGAGAGTAAAACCTTAAGTACTGACCAGTATGTGTTGGTTTACAGTAAACATCAACAATCACATGTCCCCCATCACCAATTGTAATTTCACTGTGTAAGAAGTCTAACCTGTCATTTTTATCATCCTCCCTTATGAACTTGTGGTCAGTGAAACGTGATACATGCTGAGATTTAATTCTAACCCAGGTGTCATCCATAAATCTGAACCAATGGCTAGGTGGTGTCCCTGGATAGGACATCAGAGCCCTCTTTTCCACTTCTTCCATATACCAGTTGGCCACTACAGGTGAGACTGGGGAACCCATAGGACCCCCATGCCTCTGCCTATAGTACTGCCTATAGTACTTCACTGTATGTGAAGTACGTGGACTGAAGACGGCTTCAGGAGCAGACACTTGGTCAGTGTTAAGGGTGGTGCTATTGTCCTATTGCAGTCAGTTGAGACTGAAGAGGTCACTTAGATGAGCGATGAAATGTTTCTCTCAATGAATGTTGTGTCCAGATGAACTGAGTCAACTTTCTTCGATTTTGTATTTTTTGTTTTACACATCCAGTCAAGTCCTGGCCTATGAAAGCTTACTTGGCAATGATGGTGATTCTGATGATGATTAGAATGATGTTTTGGGAAGGGTCCCGAGGAGCGGTAGTGGTCTCTTGCAGAGCCGTGATGCAGAGAAAGCTATCCGTGCAGGCTGCCTTTGTTTTCTTTCCATCTATTTCCCTGTCTGTCATTGTCTGTGTCGTTCTCTGATGATGAGAGAGTCCCCACAGTAATGTTGCTCACTTGCAGAGCGGCGATGCTGAGGTGGACGCAGAGGAAGCCATTTTCCTGGAGCTCATCCAGACGCTGCTGAACGACCCGGCAGAGAGGGAACACTTCTACCAGGTAGGATGTTCTCTCTCACGTCGTCCTGACTGTCGCTCCAATACCTCACCTTCACAGGAGGGCAAAAGATATTAAAAAGATGTTGCGTGTTCTGTCTGTTTGTCAGTCAGTCAGTCAGTCAGTCAGTCAGTCAGTCAGTCAGTCAGTCAGTCAGTCAGTCAGTCTTTCTGTCCGTCCGTGTATCTACAAGGATTGGGAAATTAACGATCCTGAGGACGTTTTAGTTGATAAATGACAGCCTTTTTACTTCTTGGTCAAACTTTCAGACTAAGTCTAATCTGTGCTTAAAAATGTAGGCATTTGCGAGCGTGTACGTTGCGTTGATGTTTGTGTAGAAGTTTGCATACACAAGTTTGCGTATTCACAGCGCCGGTGTGGCATGTCAGCCAGCAGAAACAGTTTTGAGGTTTTGATGCCCAGCCGCATCGCTGCTAGCCTTTTTTTAAACACGTTTACCCAGAAACCCCTCTCTGCGTGGCTTTTCAGAAATGTTTACGTCTTTCAGAAGCATGTATGAAGCCTCAGCTCCTCCTCTTCCTCTCCTCTTCACAGGAGGTCTTCCAACAAGAATACGGCCTCAGTTACGACACAGACATGCAGCTCCTTGTCTGGGAGTTCCTGTCGAAGCTGGAGAAGCTCCTGCCGGTGCCGGACCTCGGTCAGGTAAGACAACTACACCTCCCTGCTCACCCTCCTCTTCCTCACTGCAAGCAGCAGACCGTGAAGCACAGTGAAGCAACGTTGTCGTAATGGTTGTTTATTTATCTGTCAAGGACATAGCGGCTGTTGCAGATGACATTTAAGTTTTCAGCTTAAATGGACAATTGTCCCGAGATGCCCTGATTACAGTTTGATCACAGTAAAAGTCGTCATCGTTTCTTTCCACATAACTTTGTCAAAAATATCTTGATTTACTTTAAATGGAAACTAACATTTTCAACTTTCTATTTCAAAGATATGTTTCTGTCCATCGCTGTAGTGAGAAATGCAATGTTTTGAAGCTCATTTGTGGTTAAAGGTCAAGGAGCGAGGTTTGTTGTGTTTACAACTAGCAATCACTTGGTATTGATACTGCTTTTAATCCTAGTAGTTTTAGTTGTGGTGGTGGTGGTGGTGGTAGTAGTAGTAGTAGTAGTAGTAGAGGCGGCAGTAATGACATAATGGTAAAGGCTTCCCATATAATATTTACATATGGCAAACAATGTTGACATTTTGTTCACCCGTAAAGTTAGTGAAGAATATCAGTGTAAATTATTTTAATATTTACTCGGCTTGCTGTGATGCGTCACTTTGACAGCTAGCTCTCATGTCTTTGTCCATGAACAGACGGTGTCCTGGCTCAGCTCTGCCCCCTCTGTACTGGAGGACTGCTTGCAGGCTCTGTCCAACGCCGATGATCTGCGGTCTCTATTACAACACCACAAGTGCCTGGAGGGCCTCGGCACAAGAGGTAAAGGAGAGGAGTAAAGTTTTTATGGGTTTTTTTTTTTTTACCATCTGAGAAAGAAGTTTTGAAATCACTAGTCAGTGCTCTGCTGCACCTCCTCTCTGTCCAGGTAATGCCGTGGCGATGTCCTCCCAGGTCTTCGCCTGCTCCCAGTGTCCCTTCTTCCACATGCAGGAGTCCTATCTGCTCCTGCACATTGAACGCGCTCACCCTGAGGAGTACAGCAAGCTGCAGAGGGCCACCGAGGCCGCCCAGGGCTCCAAGAAGAAGCCCCCACGCCCCGAGTTTCCCAAACCTTTCCCCATCCACACCCCGCCAGACCCCCATACCTGCCAGGAGTGTGGGAAGTCGTTCACACGCGCCTCCGACGTCACCCGCCACCAACGCATTCACACGGGTGAGCGGCCGTACACATGCCCGGAGTGTGACAAGGGCTTCAAGAACTCGTGGGATCTGAGCCGACACCAGCGCATCCACACGGGGGAGCGACCCTTCTTCTGCCCGCAGTGTGGGAAGGGATTCACCCAGATGGGTTTACTGAAGCTGCACTTTGAGCGCACAGCCTGTAGCCAGGCCTGCGACCCACTGCTGGAGACCATCACGGAGGAGGTGGTGGCGGAGGAGAAGGTCAGCACTCAGTACAAATGCCAGAAATGTGGCGAGAGCTTCGACACCATCCTGGAGAGGCTGAGGCATCGGCAGAGCCACGTGGTCAAGCGCCAGTACAAGTGTCCGCAGTGCGAGAAGGTCTACAGCCGGGCCTCCGACCTAAAGAGGCACCAGATGAAGCACACGGGTGAGCGGCCGTTCACATGCGAGTGCGGCAAAAGTTTCACACACGTGTGGCTGCTCAACAAACACCAGCAGACTCACGCCAAGGAGCGTCCTCACACCTGCCCCGAGTGTGGCAAGAGCTTCGCCCAGCTGCAGATCCTAAACCGGCACCTGCTGACGCACAGTGGCCAGCGGCCCTTCCAGTGCTCCTACTGCGACAAGAGCTTCACCCAAATGGCGGGCCTGACGCGCCACGAGAGGATCCACACGGGTGAGCGGCCGTTCCTGTGTGCGGCCTGCGACAAGGCCTTCCTGACGCACGGTGAGCTGGTTAGGCACCAGCGCAGCCACAGCAACCTGCGGCCGTACGCCTGCCCACAGTGCCCCAAGAGCTTCAAGACCAAGCGCGCCCAGAGCGAGCACCTCAACACACACACAGGTGAGCGCCCGTACATGTGCACGCGCTGCGGGAAACGATTCGCCAAGTCGACCTCGCTGGTGCGCCACAATCTGATGCACACCGGCGAGCGGCCCCACCAGTGTGCCCAGTGCGGGAAGACCTTCCTCACCTCCGGCGAGCTCCTCCTCCACCGGCGGATCCACACGGGAGAGAGACCGTACCCCTGCTCCTACTGCGAGAGGAGGTTCCGCTGCTCCTCCGACCTCAAAATGCACATGCGGACGCACACGGGGGAGAAGCCATACGACTGCCTGTTCTGCAGGAAGGGCTTCTCCACCTCCACCAGGCTGAAGCGCCACATGCGGACGCACATAGCAAAGGGTCTGATAGTGGAATCCCTGTGACGGCTGCTGAGGAACAAAGGCACCGTGAGGGGTTTTTATTATTATTTTTAAATAAAACTGATGCTTTTAATCCAATTAACAGCAGTAATTGTCTTATTTAAAAAGACGCTGGTGTAAATGTATTAGGAACAGAGCAGTTTATTGCCAGTGGTTAATGTCAAATACCGGTGGGGTAGCGTCCTCATGGTTAAGAAGAAGGTAAGAGTTGGTTGGAAACTGTTCAAGCAAACAAGTTCAGAGGTGAATGAATACCTGCTGGGTGAGAGAGTGTCGGCCTTCGTTTATCATACACTTTGTTTTGATTTTCAGATACTTTATTGATCCCCGTAGAGAAATTACGCTCTGCATTTAACCCATCCCAGCTGTGTAGCTAGGAGCAGTGGGCAGCCACCGTGCAGCGCCCGGGGACCAACTCCAGTTCGTCTTGCCATGCCTTGCTCAGGGGCACAGACAGGAGTATTAACCCTAACATGCCTGTCTTTTTGATGGTGAGGGAAACCGGAGCACTTGGAGAAAACCCACCAGAGACACACGGGGAGAACATGCAAACTCCACACAGGACGACCTGGGATGACCCCAAGGTTGGACAACCCCAGGGCTCGAACCCAGGACCTTCTTGCTGTGAGGCGACAGCGCTACCCACCGTGCCACATATTGACTGTTCTAATACACGTGTGTTTATTTTCTGACAGTCAAGGAACGACTCTGCGCTGCAGGTAGTAAATCTTTATTTATTTTCTAATCCCCGTATAGGTTGAATGTGTGTGTCCTTTTTAAACTGGCATGGTAAATGACTCCTGAATGATTAGAAGAGCTAACCGGCAGCAGGAAGAAGATGAATTCAGATTTATTTTGAGCTTTTTTCTGGATCTTACGGGAGCTTTGTCCGGAGTTACCTGGTGAATAAAGACGGGAAACAGACAAATCTACCAGTCCTTTTAAAGTGAGGCCTTTTCTCATCCTCGACCAGTTCGCTGGATTCTACAAGAACAACTAAAACCGTTTCATCTGAACTTCCCTGAGAGAAACTCACTGGAGCAGTCACGCCGCTGACTCGCAGTGAGTTTTTACAATAGTGAAGACGCATGGAAAGCAGTAGAAGAGGCTTTAGTTCAGCCTACAGGAAATGATGTCATACGGTTGCATCATCCTCGTGCTTAATTAAACACAAGATGATTTTAATGCACCGTTATGGCCTGGAAACATTGGTCAGGTTTCTGCGTGTCTGTGTTCAGAGAACAGACGCAGTGGAGAATAGAAGAGAATCACCTTATTTTTCCAAACGGAGCTTCATCACATGTCGTGGCCAGTTTGACGCAAAATGTGCAAATAGATTTTGCAAAATATACAAATAAATGTCTAATATAATAATAACTAATACAAAATACATATAACTATAATCATAAGAATAGATCATATACTTGGCCTGCTAATACTTACTATACTAAAATATAGCAATAAACTGTAAAAATACACCGATATGTTCAGTACACATTGGTTCTCTGTACTCGTACGGTAAATGGCTGCTCTGGTGCTGTTTGTGTTGACGAAGACGAGACAAATATCTTCCTCCTCTGGTACGAATAACTTGCACAGCACCACAAAACAGACCTGTCGCATTCGGGGGAACCCAAGATCCAAGCCAACCAAGTGAACGTTGAAACAGTGGTCAGTAGAGAGTATAGTCATGCAGGCACAGCACCTTATTTTAGAAAAGTTCACATGTTTTTCTCTTGGTGAAATGTCTCGTTTAGAGATGTAAACTCTGTTCTCTCGTTCTCCATTTGCAGACCAAAGTTAACCTTTTGTGTGCTGGGATACTTGGCTCGTTGTTAGTTGTCTGGCCGTGGGTTGAACCCCAAAAGATTTTGGTTAACTGACAAGAAGCAGCTCCTTAGTTTCAGCACATTTATGTTCTCGTCTACAGGATGAGCTCGTTTATTCAGTCCTTCCTCTTGGATGTGATTATGGCCTTAAACAACCCCCTATCACATTAGCCAAGCCTCATCAGCAGACAGGCCTGCACTGCACATGAGCTACAAGCGCCACTCCAGTCCCCATACCAGCCCACTGTGGACTTGCAGGTGTGTGGTGTTCAGAAAGAAATGCTTGTTTCATGGAAACCGGAACGTGGTCTGTAATGCACTTCATGGAAAATACAGGGGAGGTTACAACTTATGGGAAGTTTTGTTGGAAATGTAATTTAAATGACCCGAAAACAACATGAAACTGCTGTCAAAGCAGTCCCACACTCTATACCCTATAGCAGTGGTTCTCCCCCTTTCTGGGGTCCTGGACCCCCTGCGTATTTTGGATCTACCCTGAGGACCCCTCCACCTGATCTTGGGGGAGGGGGGTTGCAATTTGATAGAAACAGTAGAAACTGCATTTTAAATTGCATTATAGCATTTATTCACTCTTTGGGGCAAAAATAAGAGCTTTCAGTTGTAACTTAGATATAGTTAACAAAACAGAATTCTTATGCAGTAACTTTCAGATATATGTAACAACACAGAATATGTATTCAGTAACTTTCAGATATATGTAACAACACAGAATATGTATTCAGTAACTTTCAGATATATGTAACAACACAGAATATGTATTCAGTAACTTTCAGATATATGTAACAACACAGAATTCTTATGCAGTAACTTTCAGATATATGTAACAAAACAGAATATGTATTCAGTAACTTTCAGATATATGTAACAAAACAGAATATGTATTCAGTAACTTTCAGATATATGTAACAAAACAGAATATGTATTCAGTAACTTTCAGATATATGTAACAACACAGAATATGTATTCAGTAACTTTCAGATGTATGTAACAAAACAGAATATGTATTCAGTAACTTTCAGATATATGTAACAACAGAATATGTATTCAGTAACTTTCAGATATATGTAACAAAACAGAATATGTATTCAGTAACTTTCAGATATATGTAACAACAGAATTCTTATGCAGTAACTTTCAGATATATGTAACAACAGAATTCTTATGCAGTAACTTTTAACAATGCAAACGGGAGCAAGATCTCTTATTAAAATACAATAAATTACACTTGTGAAACAGATGTAATTAGAGAAAAAAGTCCTGTTACCCTTTATAGTTTAGGTAGATAAAGGTCTCAGTCACATTTGAGTAAAATAATCCTATTTCTATAAATGTCATAGGATCTTTTTTTTAAAGATATTTTATTTTCACGGACCCCTTGCAGTTACACCACTGACCACTAGGGGTCCGCGGACCCCCGGTTGAGAAACACTGCTATAGCGATGTCTTATTATGAGTAATGTGGCTCCACAACCTTCTTGCTAAACCTCTGCTGAATGGACCTGACCTCACCAGCCTAAAACCGCCCAACACCACGACCCGCAGAGCCTCGGGTCCAGAGCTGTGTCCGGTTCCGTCCAACAGAAACTCAGTTTTATGACGTTTCTCCACAGACGAAACCGAAACACTGACGACAAACTTCTTTAAGTTTCCAGTTGCGCCGGAAGTAAAGGGACTTTACTTCCTGCACTTTAAAATCCCCAATGGCACATATGCTTCTGGAGGATTCTGAAGCCACCGAGCGGGTTCGGACCGGAACGACGGCCCATTTAGCAGCGGACACACTGAAACCACGCAACACGTGTTGTGTGGCCGGCCGCTGCTTGTTTCCTCCATCTGGCGATTTCTGCCCTCTGCACTAAAGCGGATATGCTCGTTGCTATGGTGGCGAGACACGACACAAGTGATTCGGCTGTTTAAGGCCGTTGTTGTTGTTGTGGTGAAGTTCTGGTACGGGAGGAGAGACTCCTCCTGAAGACGCAGCCGAACTTCCGCGTATTTCGTAGGGAGCCGCGTCACCAGTTCTCCTCCCTGAGGTGAACGGAGCAGCAGAACACCAGGAACTCCGTAGAAGAATTTTAACTTTACAGAGACTCCTCCCCCCTCCTCTAGGACTCCTCTCCCTCATCTAGGACTCCTCCCCCCTCCTTTAGGACTCCTCCCCCCTCGGACTCCTCTCCCTCCTCTA
>NC_079213.1:4241418-4401418 GCF_029633865.1 Lampris incognitus
TGAAACGAGACGCTGAGATAAAAGTGCACTTCTGAACTTGCAGCGCTCTCGGCTCTGCCGTGCAGGCTTCATTTTGTTAGAAAGACATGGAAAAAGGGGGGGGGGGCTTCGAAAGGAGCAACGGGTGGGAAGGTGGCGCGTTGTCGTCCAGAGGCCGGCGAGCTGGCGGCTGCACCTCCTCGGCTGCACCTCCCGGTTTGGACTGACTGACGTGAGTTTAAGTCAACTGTCTTGTTTAATCGTGGTTGTTTTTCTTTTTACAGATCCGAAAAGGGTGGTCTGGTTCAAAGACACCCTGGAGCAGCCCGCCTAGCAGTGTGACACCCTCCACACAAACACACACACATGCAACACACACACACACACAGGGGACAACAAACGTATCTAATCATACCTGCAAACACACACACACACACACACATTAACACTGAATGGCGGACAAATTTTAAAGTCCCATTTGCGCACACACACACACACACACTGCACTCAGGATGATGTCTTCACAAAAAAAGCCACACTGAGACACTTTGGACTAACTTTGAGATCTACAGCAATGGACTTTTTTTTTTTTTTTTAAATTGGTTTTTAAACGCCTTACAGAAGCCTGCCTTAAGTAATCGGACCTCTTTCCATCGCCTTTCATGACGATTTTTAGCTTCATGTAGTGGTCGTCCTTATTTTTTAAAGGGTCGTTTAATGAGCTGTCATCTAGTTTCTTTTATTGTCCCCCACCCCACCCCACCCTCCCCCCATCCCCCACCCCCACCTGTCCTCTGTAACGCGAGTGGTCAATCAAGCACTTTGTGGAGAAAAAGAATCCGTTGTGACCAATCCCTGTGCAGCCCTCACCGGAGAGATTTATCCAGTTTGTTTCTCCTTCCTATCTCCTCCTCCTCCTCCTCCTCCCCCCTCCTTCGAGAACGTCTCGTACCGCGCTACTGCTTCGCTGTCGAGGGACGGCTCGTGACCGCGTCTTCGGTTTACATGTGATGTCAGCAGCACAGTAGGATTCACCTTTGACCCGTCTCACATCTTAATGCTTTCCCCCCCCCCCCCCTCTTCCTCTGGTGGGTGAATGTGATGCTGAGTCCATAAGGGATCTCATGTGTTCAGTATGTTGATTTATTTTTCTTTTTTTTTTTTTTTTGTTTCGTTTTTGGAAAATATATAGCAAGATAGAAAAATGACACTGGAGGAGGAATGTAAGTGAACAGTATTGCTTAATAAAATTGAATAAACTTGAGAAGACTGTTTTTCTTTAACGGGTGTTTAAATCCTATGTGGGCTTGGCCCTTGTGTTGAGAGAAGCAGTTAAAAATTAACTGAAGGGACTTTACAAAAAAAAAATTGTTTTTTTACTTCATTTCTTAATATAGAAGTGTTTCTAGTTAGTAGTTCACATTATGAGAATCTGACACATTTGTGAGTTATTAATCAGAACACAGCCACGGATGTTTCAGCGACACACCTGAGAAGGAAACCTGCAGAGGAAGAACATCAACCACACACACACACCTGAGAAGGAAACCTGCAGAGGAAGAACATCAACCACACACACACACCTGAGAAGGAAACCTGCAGAGGAAGAACATCAACCACACACACACACACACCTGAGAAGGAAACCTGCAGAGGAAGAACAACCACACACACACACCTGAGAAGTGAACCTGCAGAGGAAGAACATCAACCACACACATTTAACATACACAGTGGGATTTGAACCTGGAATCATTTGGTTACAAGGCGACAGCGTAAACCACAACACCACCAGCTCTCTGCCACAACACCGCCGCATGTTCCTCAAATCCCCGTCCGGCGGTGTCCTGCTGGCGGCAGGCCGCCGCCTCGAACCTGATAAATTTACCAAAACTCCAGGTGAGTCAGAGTCCACAGGTGGTGCAGCAGACTAACACACTCTCTTCCCCTATACTAATGTCACTGTTTCTTTCACAGGTTCAAATCCCCGGCTCAGCTCTGTACAGGTGGTTGAATGTCTATGTAAATGTATAAATGTTTGAAGTAAAAGTATTCAGAAGTGTTTGAAGTAAAAGTAATTCGTTGTAAAGTATCTTCAGTGGTCACAACTTGTAATCCTCAGAAAACTTTCACATATGCAGCAACGAGACGGTGGATAAAACAAGACTCTTTATTTGTCATGTCACACACTTGTGTACATTTTTTTTTTTTTACAACAGTTTGCACGTTGCAGGACTCCTGTTATTCAATAAGTTACTGCACCACAGAAAGACGAGTACTCGTCTTTATATCGCCCAGCAGACGACTGAGTTCTGCAGCTTGCCAACCGCTTCCTCCACCGTCTTCCTGCCCGGACCGATAATCCAGGCTGAGACCGACACCGGTTCTCACCTGCTCCACGGCCATGCAAGCAATTCCTCCTTTTTCTATACAAAAGGTAAACCATCACTTCGGCCAGTAAAAAACGTACATTTTCCCTGTAAGTTAACGCTTTAAAAAACGTTTAGTCTGAAACACTGCTGCACATCTGTAAGTCCCACCTGACTGCAACAAATGAACGTTTCCCTCTTCCAAAACCGCAACTACAAAAACAAAAACTCACATTCGGCAACATGAAAAATGAACTTGCCGAAAACACAGGAACATGGGAGGACGCTGAATTCTCACGTGTCTGATGACGGCGGTCGACGATTTTCCAAGGTTTCGTTCTCGGGTTCAAGAAAACAAAACATCCGAGTCCAATTCCCTGGAAAAGTGATGTGGAAGTCACTTTCCTGTGAACATCCATCCATCATCCAAGCCGCTTATCCTGCTCTCAGGGTGGCGGGGGATGCTGGAGCCTATCCCAGCAGCCACTGGGCGGCAGGCGGGGAGACACTCTGGACAGGCCGCCGGGCCATCACAGGGCCCACACACACACACACACACACACACACACACACACACACACACACACACACACACACACACACACACCTAGGGACAACTTAGTACGGCTGAGTCACCTGACCTACAAGTCTTTGGACTGTGGGAGGAAACCGGAGCACCCGGAGGAAACCCACACAGACACGGGAAGAACATGCAAACTCCACACAGAGGACGACCCGGGACGACCCCCCAAGGTTGGACTACCCCGGGGCTCGAACCCAGGACCTTCTTGCTGTGAGGCGACCGCGCTAACCACTGTGCCACCGTGCCGCCCCCTTTCCTGTGAATATGCTGAATATCATTAAAATGAGAACCTTCAAAATATTCATGAGATCTTCTCAAAACTAGTCAGGATCAAAATGACCACAAATGAATCAGATTGACAAAAGGGAAAAATAAAATAAAATAAAATAAAACACCAGAAATTCTGAAAAAAAAAACAAAGGCTGTTTTAAACCAAATTACCCACATCCGCAAAAACGAAATCTTTGAAAGACGTTTTGGGAGGATTGGTGTAGTGCACACCTTTAGCCGGAGTCCCCTTCAGAACTGACATGACAGCTGTCAATCAATCGATCATTCTCTCCACGTCACCTCCACCTCGTCCGTCCTGAACCTGTCAGGGAACACATCACAACAACCACACGGTCAGACATGTAAACAATATCGTCTAGTGGATGCACACTTTAATATCGTCCTTCAGGGGGAGGACCACGTAGAGATCCGTGTCTCGTTACCGTCCTGACAACACGGCTCACTGTAAACTGACAGGACTTCAGCGTCCTCCACCTCAAACAGGAACCAAGACTCCACCAGAACTCTGCAGAGCGGGACCGGCGGCGATCCACACACCCAAGTTTCTATTTCCTGGTGCCAAAAAGGGAGCCAGAAGCAAAGTTTTGTTTTTTTTTTGGTGGAAAAGGGGTCAAAGTTCACCTCTGTGTGATCCAGGAGTCTTCCAGCTTCGTCACCTGACCAGACCTGAACATCTCCCAGCCGGCCTGAGCGATCATGGCCCCGTTGTCGATGCAGAACCTGTGAACACAGCGCTTACGATGAGGCTGACGGCGAACGGAGAACAGAGATGGAGAACAGGAAGTGCAGGCTGACCAGAAACACCCAAACACACCCGGGGAACCCGCCACGTCAGGAGGGGACACCCTCGCAATTCATCTACTTTCACATCTCAGACTTTGTGGGGCTGTCGAATCTTTTCAAACATAAAAACAGAAGGGCAGACGAGACATTTCGGGGAAAGCAAAACTTGGATTAACATTTACACGCTTCTCGTGGACTGTGTCGTCCTCACACACAGTAGACACACACCTGCATGGCGGACCTGCACAAACATGTGACCGCAACACATCTATTTTTCTCCCCAATTGTACTCGGCCAATTACCCCACTCTTCGGAGCCTTCCCGGTCGCTGCTCCGCCACCTCTGCCGATCTGGGAGGGCTGCAGACTACCACATGCCTCCTCCCATACATGTGGAGTCACCAGCCGCTTCTCTTCACCTGACAGTGAGGAGTTTCACCAGGGGGACGTAGCGCGTGGGAGGATCACGCTATTCCCCCCAGTCCCCCCCCCCTCACCCCCGAACAAGCACTCTGACTGACCAGAGGAGGCGCTAGTACTTGCACAAATTTTTAGCCTCTTTGGCAGGAACTCCATCCTCTCACGTTCATCCGTCCTTGAGTCCTCACGCTGTTCTTCTTCTTCTTCTCTTGTTTTATTGGCGGTTGTTGTTTGATTGAATGACTTCTCGTCACGAGACGCTACAGCAGATGTTCTGCATTCCGCCACCACCCAACACGTCCAGCGCGGTCGCCTCACAGCAAGAAGGTCCTGGGTTCGAGCCCCGGGGTAGTCCAACCTTGGTGGTCGTCCCGGGTCATCCGCTGTGTGGAGTTTGCATGTTCTCCCCGTGTCTGCGTGGGTTTCCTCCGGGTGCTCCGGTTTCCTCCCACAGTCCAACGACATGTAGGTCAGGTGACTCAGCTGTACTAAATTGTCGCCAGGTGTGACTGTGTGTGTGTGTGTGTGTGTGTGTGTGTGTGGGCCCTGTGAGGGCCTGGCGGCCTGTCCAGGGTGTCTCCCCCGCCTGCCATCCAATGAATGCTGGGATAGGCTCCAGCATCCCCACGACCCTGACAGCAGGATAAGTGGTTTGGATAATGGATGGATGGATGGATGGATGGCTGGATGGATAAATCTCAAATGGAACTTCTGAATACATAAAGGTTAAATAATAAAAAATAAAAATAATATCATTGCTCGGGCTGACATTGTGAAATCTTCTTCTTTCGGCTCGTTCCGTATTTTTTCAGGGGTCACCACAGTGGATTTTATAGTTTCCATTGGTATCCTGTGAGGGCACAGCACCAATGGCGGCCGTTGCAAGCCCGGGCCTCCACAGATCCGGTATGGTCTTGTCAATCCACACATAATGATTTGGCACAATTTTACATCGGATGCCCTTCCTGACATAACCACTAACCCTATGGACGGGGCACAGGTAAGCCCTGCACGCCATCCCAGGACTCATGGGTTGACATTGTGAAATAATGTTTATAAATTATTAAACCGTTTTCACCTGCCTGGTGTGAAAACCAGCCTCTCTGATCCGTCAGCTGGTGGAGAAAATAAATCGGTTATCTGGGATCTGTTAACCTGTCGGTTAAACTCGGACCGGAAGGTTGTGGGTCTGCTTCCAGCCCCGCAAACATAACTACGTAAATGTATTTGTTTATGACGGCCAAAGTGCTTTTGTGTTCAGACGGGCGGATTTACCTCTCGTCTGTGGCGAAAAGCTTCGCTCCTCTCTCTTTACACATCACCCCCATCATCTCCTGCAGCCGCAGATTACCTACACATGAGAACACCATCAGACATCATGCAGATCATAATAAGGAGGACACGTGTTATGTTTTCTTTGTTATTTCTATTTCCACACATCAGTCACCCTTTGTTAAGCTCCGCCCCTCCTTGACTACTGTTGCTACATCCATCACGTCCATGATTGTGGCACGGCGTTCTCAACGGTGACAGTAGATTTGTAGAGGGTTAATACATAATAATAATAATAATAAACGTTATTTGTATAGCACCTTTCATACATATAATGCAGCTCAAGGTGCTTTACATTAAAAACAAGGGAAACAATAAAACTCAACAACAATACAGATAAAATAAGTTAAAAGTAATAAAACACAGACCTAGGCAAAAAACATAAAACAAGGCAAGAAATAAAACCACAGTACAAGATAAAAAATAAGAGTAAAAGAAATAAAATGGGGATTAATTAAAAGCAGGAGCATAAAAATGGGCCTTGAGCTGATTCTTAAAATTATCTATTTTTTTTTAACTATCTATAAATATCACTAGGCCTACTTTTAATTCAAGCAATCAAATTAAATATGAACGTTGGTTATTCTGGCTGCTTGCTATCGTGTCTAAGATTAAACAGGTACATTTTATGAAATGTACCCGTTTCCACTTGCGGTGTGGTAGGATGGCTGCACGAATTCCTGTTTGCAGCGGCCTCACCCAGCACCGTCCATGCCGTGTCTTTGTCCATGCCTGCATCTAAGTTTGTGTTTTCATTTGATGGCTGGGAGAGCTGGTGCTGGATTGGCTAGGACAGCTTGGTCTGCTGCGTCCTGTGGGCCCAGGGGCCACGGCCCTGCCTGGAGCTGCGCCCGAGGAGGAAACACCGAGGGCGGTCTGGCGGCAGCCTCGCCTAGCCTTGACTGTGTTTTTGGTGTCGTGGGGTGGAGTGCGGGGAGGTGTGTCGAGGGTGTCTGGCTGGGAGAGCTCGTGCTGGATCAGCTGGGGGAGCCTGGTCTGCTGGTTCTGGTGGGTCCAGGGACCACGGCCCTGCCTGGAGCTGCGCCCGAGGAGGAAAGACCAAGGGCGGTGTGACAGGACACGGAAGCGGGGCAGGCTAAGCTAACTGCTAGCCCATGCAGACCAGCAGTTCCGATAGTCCTTCTGGCATTCGCTCTCTTGGACAGTGAATTTTTTTTAATATGTTGGCTATATGTGTTTTTGTAGTTTTTTCCAGTTTGAATATGTGTGTTCTTGTAGTGTTTGTCTTTGTGTTACACTGCTGTAGGCTGGGGGAAACGGCATTTCCTTTCATTTCATCTGCGCAGGTGCATGGAATGAAACGATAAATAAATGTTCCTGATTCCTGAAACATCTAGTCTAGTCATCTAGTCCCACTAGATACTCTCCGACACTGAGAGCTGGTTATGCTGCGACCAGACAGCCGGCTGCCACAGACTTTTAACAAGCTTCCACTTTTCAGCCAAACATCGGCTGGTTTATTCTAGACACAAACACATTATTTTCACCCTGAAATTGCTCAGTGGGGTTACACTAGAGCAGACAATATGAAGCCAGCTTGGGAGGATGTAGTTGACAAAGAGATCATTAAAGATTATTTGCTCCACATCCTGCATGTTTCCTCTGCAGTCTTCGGTCTTGGAAAGGCAAATGGTTTTCATGTGGTTCTGTATTTCACGGCTGTTCTTTGTTTACCTGAGGCTCACACACCGTAAAGCCACACACGGCTGAACCGTGACACCAACTCGCACAGCAGCGGACTTGTTTGGAGCATTGTTGCAGGGATTTATTACTCGTCAAACACCGACCGTGCAGCAATAACATGCCATTTTCCTTTGTAATAACAGCACAGCAGTATCTGCGGTGTCACTTTTACACCATTTGCCACTGTAATGAGCGCCCGCTGCGACAAGCCCACTTCTCATGATGGTGGACCAGCAGTTCTGTCAGTAAACACAGGAATGAAACCAGGAAGTACTCACAGCCGACGCCCCCGACGATGAGGACCTCCTGGGAGCCGCAGTGGGCCATGGCCCTCTCTGTGATCTCCACCAACATGGAGAAGACGGTTTCCTGCAAAAAAAGAGACACGACGCAGCGTTAATGTCCGATACCCCCACCGTTTGGTATCCAAAGGCCGAGAAAGAGTATTTCTGTCATTTAACCGAGGTTATCTGTATTGTCCCACGAGGGGAAATTTGTCATGCAGCCAGGGTTAACATGATGACAGAACACAAAAGGACAACATCAACAATGAATCACGGAACTAGTGCAGGGACATGGAAATTCTTACTAAGTACAAATATGCAAGAGTGCAAATGTGCCAGGCTAGTGTAAGGAATGCAGCCAGCGCGCTTACTGGCATTAAGCATATCAACAGCACTTGGGATGAAAGAGACATGGAGTCTTTTAGTTCTCCGAATAGCAGCCCTGAAGGACGGCCTGAGGGCAACAACTCAGCCTCCCTATGGAGTGGATGGTCCTGGCAGTCCAATATAAATAACATCAGCCCTCCTGATATAAACGACCAAAAGCTTGGCCTGACTCCTCCCCGAGATCTCACCGGCCATTTTAACAAGACTTCCAAGTCTGTCCTTATTGGACAAGTTTAGGTTTCCAAACCGAGCAATAATACAAAAGGTTAAAACAGAATCAAGGAAACTTCTGTAAAAGACAGCCATCATCTCAGTAGAACATGCTCAATAATCCAGGTACGAAAATCACAGGAAGTTGAATCAGTTCATCTGGACACGAGAGAAATGGTTCAACACTCATCTCAGTGACCTCTTCGGTCTAAACTGACTGCAGGTATCCCACCCTTATAAACAATACAGTGACATAACGACCGAAAACAACGATGGCTTTCATATGCAAACATGCGTGACCATTAAGTAGCATTACAATGGTAATGTGTACTATTCACAGAGGATGTGGGGATGGTTGCTATCACAGCCTTGTAAAAATTGACATAATTCATTGAGAGAATTTTGTACCACCCCTCCGAGAATCATCACCTTAATGTGGTGGAGGGGTTTGGGTGTCCCCGTGGTCTTAGGAGCTGTGTTGTTGGGGGCAATAGCTCCTGGTAGGGTCTCCCAGGGCAAAGTGGTCCCAGGGGAGGAGCCAGACTAAGAGTGATTCTCAAGAAACCCGATGAATTTACAACAGCAGAGCCACAGCACCTTGCCCAGAAAAGGGAAACCGGGGCCCCCTTTTGGAGCCAGACCTGAGAGGGCAGCTTGCCGCTGAGCGTCTGGTGGCCGGGCCCAGCCCAAAAAAACAACATGGACCCACCACCCGCGGGGTTGAGCATTGGGGTAGGGTGCAATGCTAGCCTGGGCGGCAGGCAAAGGCAGGGACCGGGATGTGCCAACTTCCTGCATCGCAGACTGGTCACCTCTCTGGCAGGGAAGGAGCCTGAACTGGTGGAGGAGGTGGAGTGGTACCAACTAGATGTAGTTGGGCTCACCTCCACACATAGCATGGGCTCTGGTACCAAACTCCTGGAGAGGGGCTGGACTCTACTTTTCCGGGGTTGGCCAAGGTGACAGGCACTGGGCGAGTGTGGGGGATACTCACAAGTCCCTGGTTTGAGCACCGCCATGTTGGAGTTCTCCCCCCGAGGAATGAGAGGGTTGCCTCTATACGACTGCGAGTCGCTGGGGGGGAAGGCTCTGACTGTTATGTGTGCTTATGCACCGAATAGCAGTTTGGAGTATCCGGCCTTCTTGGAGTGTCTGGGTGGTGTCCTGGATAGGGCTCCGCCTCGGTTCTCTATAGTTCTGCTGGGGGGACTTCAACGCTCACGTGGGCAAAGATGGAGAAACCTGGAGGGGCGTGATTGGGAGGAATGGCCTCCCCGATTGGTGCCTTGTTATTAAACTTCTGTGCCAGTCATGGATTGGCTATAACAAACACCATTTTCGAACATAAGGTAGTTCATAAGTGTACTTGGTACCAGAACACCTTAGGCCGAAGATCGATGATGGACTTTGTGGTCGTACCGTCAGATCTGCGGCCGTATGTTTTGGACACTCAAGTGGAGAGAGGAGCAGAGCTGTCAACTGATCACCACCTGGTGGTGAGTTGGCTCAGATGGCGGGGAAGGCTGTCGGACAGACCTGGCAAGCCCAAACGTGTAGGGAGGGTGAACTGGGAAGTACATCTGTCGCCATCTTACAATGCTGTGATTGCAACCATTCCCACATCCTCTGTGAATAGTACACATGACCACTGAAACTCTAGTTAATGGTCACATCCATATTTGCATATGAAACCGATCGTTGCTTTCGGTCGTTATGCCACTGTATTATTAATAAGGGTGGGGATACCCGCAGTCACTTTAGACTGAAGTGGTCACTTATGCCGCTTTTCCACTACATGGTACCGGCTCGGCTCGACTTGACTTTTTCGTTTTTCATTACTGGAAAGTACCGGCATTTTGGTAACTGTTACCACTTTCCTGGTACCACCTTTACCGAGGTTCCAAAAAAAAACCAAAAAAAAACAGAGTGGGTACCAAAATCAATGCAGACCAGCTACACTGAGGGGTACTGTTACGGTAATGGAAAACGACACTGCGAGTCGAGTCGAGCCGATACCATGTAGTGGAAAAGGGGCATTAGATGAGTGATGAAAAGTAGGGGCGCCCCGGTAGCTCACCTGGTAGAGTGGCACCACATAAGGCTGAGTCCTTACTGCAGCGGCCTGGGTTTGAATCTAGCCCGGGCCATTTGCTGCGTGTCATCCTCTCCCTCTACTATCACTATCCAATAAAGGTGGAAAATGCCAAAAACATTGTGTGATTAAACGTTTCTCTCAACAAACGCGTCCAGATGAACTGATTGAACTTTCTGTGATCATCTCAGTAGAAACGTTAAAAAAAGAATTAATTTTTCTCAGGAAAAAAAGTCTTTGTTGGACCTTTTTAGAGGGAGCATCAACATGGGATTCCAAACACAGTTTGTTATCGAGAACAATACCCAAATCTTTATTTTGTAGTTCTCCACTAGGTCAATGTCAACACCTTTTATTTATTTATATTTTTCTTCCCAACTGTATCTGGCCAATTACCCCACTCTTCCGAGCCGTCCCAGTTGCTGCTCCACCCCCTCTGCCGATCCGGGGAGGGCTGCAGACTACCATGTCTCCTCCGATACATGTGGAGTCACCAGCCACTTCTTTTCACCTGACAGTGAGGAGTTTTACCAGGGGGACGTAGCACGAGGGAGGATCACGCTATTCTCCCGAGTTCCCCCTCCCCCCCGAACAAGCGCCCTGACCGACCAGAGGAGGCGCTAGTGCAGCGACCAGGACACGTACCCACATCCGGCTTCCCACCCGCAGACACGGCCAATTGTGTCTGTAGGGACGCCTGACCAAGCCGGAGGTAACACGGGGATTCGAACCGGCGATCCCTGTGTTGGTAGGCAACGGAATAGAGCGCCACACCACCCGGACGCCCCGTCAACACCTTTTATAACAGTTGGCAGTGGGCTTGACGCTGACTTTCTGAAATCAACGGTAATTTCTTTCGTTTTCGACACAGTTAGATGGAGGAAAGACTCGTCACACCAAGCCACAGTCATCCACCACCGGCTCCCAGTCCTGCTCCTCCCCTTCCAGAAGGCTAACAATAACAGAACCACCGGCAAACTTTAAGATGTGTCTGTTCTTATAGCTGCTGCGACACTCACTGGTGTACATGATGTGATGAATGGTGAGAATATGCAACAAAAACAACCACTAGACGTTCTGCTCCCTGTGTAGCTCAAGTTTTAAACTAGCCCAGTTTGCACATACAGTACAAAAGGCCTGTGATACTCACATTAAAGATACAGGGGAGACTCGCACCACTGTAAACTGGAAAACTGAAAGTGTAATAAATTCATGATTTTGGGCTGGTGTAATGGAAACGAATGAGGGACCACGATTTTTATGGCACACCACATCAGGGTTCTGTAGTATCGAAACGGTCTTGGTACCATTCTCTACACGTGGCGCTGCACAGAATCAGCGTGAAAGGCAGATGACCTGTCACTATTATGTGATGATATCGATTGTTAAGTAATGACACTGACCTGAAGGGAGAAGCAAAGGTCTTCTGCTGTGCACTGACCCGAGTTCAGCATCTTGTGAGCAGCTTCCTGTGAACAGAACACACATCACACCAACCTTTCTGAATTTTTTGTTACGTCTTGGTCTCACAGAGACAGTAGCTGCAGATGAAGTCAAATTCCTCGTAATGCGAAAACGTCCTTGGTAAACGCTGAAAAAAGATTCTGACTACAATCATGTTTAAACGAATAAAAAAAGAGAAATGTTATATTATAGATTTACAGCAAACTGCTTTACTGAAATGTCACGAGTAAAAACCATAAAAACTTAGTAAATATTACCTTTTGAATCAGAGCTAGCATTGATTCTGAAGAAAGTAATAAAACTACAGACGCAACTGGCATCCATCCATCCATCCATTATCCAAACCGCTTATCCTGCTCTCAGGGTCGCGGGGATGCTGGAGCCTATCCCAGCAGTCATTGGGCAGCAGTTGGGGAGACGCCCTGGACAGGCCACCAGACCATCACACAGGACCCACACACACACACACACACACACGCACACACATGCACACCCAGGGACAATTTAGCCCAGCTGATCCACCTGACCTACATGTCTTTGGACTGTGGGAGGAAACCGGAGCCCCCGCAGGAAACCCACACAGACACGGGGAGAACATGCAAACTCCACACAGAGGATGATCAGAGAACCCAGGACCTTCTTGTTGTGAGGCGACCGTGCTAACCCCTGTGCCACGGTGCTGCCCCATATTCTTCACATATTTTATAATTCTGTTATAATTCTGTTATCCTCTTTCAATTGGCAGAATATTGACAAGTAAGTACAAGCAGATGATTTTTAGTGACATGTCCCGTGACCCTACCTAGGATAAGAGGCTTGGATAATGGATGGATGGATGGATGGATGTACTATAAGGAATAAATGATGAAACAGTCTGCCGTACAGGTGTACAGGTCAGTCTGGTACAGAAATTTGAGGCCAAGGATTTTAGTCTTCCTCCTACTCTTCACCTCCTCTCTCTTTGTCTCTTTAAAAACAACTATGATACCAAACAGTGAGGTCACTGTGAGAGCAATTCATATTTGATGTTTGCTTACTTTCAATCTTTGACCATGCATGACCTATATACCATGTTTAACTTTATTTTACATTGCTTGGAGAGATGCTTAAAGTCCATGTGTAACAGAACAAAGGTAGTGTTATAAAGGGTCTTCTCCAGGTGCACAACAAAGGCCTGTTGTTAACTGCTGGTTGACAGCAGAGGAATGTAGGGCAGACTCACAGTGTAGCAAATGTGTACACACACACTAATTGGAGAAACGGCCTTGGTGGGATGTGAGCTGGAAGACATGAGATATGGAGGGGAAGAACAGACAACTGCCCGATAAGAGAGACTGTACTGTACTGTACTGATCGGCACGCATTCAAGCATCTAGGCTTGTGTGTCATGTTCATGAACATATTATATTGTATTAAAGTGTGACAATACTGTAAGAGATTTTTGCCTCGCTCCTCATTTAATGTCAGAGTGGAATTAAATCAATACCACGACAGCACCTTCCATTTTCCTTCCTTTTACATAAAGCTACAAGACTCTACCTGGAAATCTACCTGAGAAGAAACGAAACCGTGTTGGGAAGACTCCACCCACCTCGATATAAGACAAAATCCCCGAGAACGAAACGTCCATCCCCTTCACAGTGTACGGCAGCTCCACATACTGACTCCCCCTGTTGACAAATACAGGGGATTACATTCACGCATCACCAAAACGTACACAAAGACACAAATGTACACAAATACATACACACACGTACACGTATACACACACACACACACATACTTAGGAGAATGTGGTTGCGCTTGTCCTGATGCAGAATTTAACAGAAAAACATAAATGTGTTTCTACTCACTTCTTGGCCATCTGCTCGATGTTATAACCAGGACTGGGGTCATTAGAAATCTGCACACAGAATCAGAATCAGAATACGGGTCGCGAGTCAGTTATTACTGCAGCACTGTACAACCACAACATCAACGGGGAAAGATGAGTTGAAATTAAATGAAACTAAAAAACTGAGAAATGAGTCATAGACAAAAGACAGTAAGTGAAGAAAGAATCGAGGCCTAATGAAAGGAAACTAACTGTCTGTTTCTGTTGAACTCAGTCGCAGCACAAACCTTAATAACTCTGGCAAACCTGTCCAAGCAGTTGCCCACCGCGATGTCGATGGTCTCCCCAAATATTCTGTAGCGTCTCTCAGAGTACGCGATGACCTTCACAGGGTTAGAAAAAAAATTTAAATAAAAAAAAAAATCTTGGTGAAATTTCATGACCAACTAGGAAAGCCTCATGACCCTAGATAACCTTTGACCTGTCATAACAAAGCAGAAGGTCCCCAGGTAGCATATAATCTACAATCTAATCACCGTTTTAACTTTTTATTCATCATATTCTTTTTGGGTCTGTGGGAGGTAACATGGGGATTTGAACCGGCGATCCCCATGTTGACAGGCAATATTCATCAATTTAAAAACACCAGCGACAGAAAGTAACAAAGATGACATTCATCCGCATGTAAATGCACAGGATAGCTAATTTAATACAGTACTGAGTAGTTTTAAGAGGTCTGTCACATAGTTTTCTTCAAAGCTCGGCCGAGGTGAAGCCACTGACCTGCGTGTTCCCCCCGCTGACGTACAGCACGGTGGGGTTGTCGGCGCTGGTGATTAGCCGACCCATCTCGATGTGCCCAATGCAGTGGTTGACTCCCACCAGCGGCTTCCCCCACAGCTGGGCCACCGTGCGGGCCACCAGCGCCACTGTCACCAGGGGAGCACCCATACCAGGCCCTGAGGTTATGGATATGTGTTGTAAGTAAACTTACACTGAATCCTCCAACTGCATGAGTTGGGGTGTGGGAAAAAGAACTCTTCGTTCTTAATTCATGAATTAACACACAATAGCTAAATCTATAACAGTGATGAATTAAGTAGATTAAATAACATCATGTGCATATGTTGTCATTTCATATTCTTATCCATTATCTTAATTAAATGCCAATTTTTGTCATTATCTCTAATTCTTCTTGCATTTTCTCCATGGCTGCAGCCTTTCAATTACCCAACACAGTTCATTAAAGTTTCACCTAATCCAATCCAACCAAAATCCCAACATGAAATATAGTAAACAAACGCAACCCTTCTTACCCTTGGTGTAAGCCACACAGTCGATGTCTGCAGGCTTCAACTCCGCCTGCTCCAGCGCTTCCTTCAGGACCGTCAAAATGACGCCACGGTGGTGTACGGCAGTCTCACTTGGCAGGAACCCTGTTGGTAGACGTAGTTGTGGGATAATTTACTCGTTCATCAGTAGACAGCTCGTATAGTCTAACATCCATCCATTCATTATCCAAACCGCCCATCCTGCTCTTAGGGTCGCGGGATGCTGAAGCCTATCCCAGCAGTCATCGGGCGGCAGGCGAGGAGACACCCTGGACAGACTGACTGTCCATCACAGGGCCGACACACACACACACACACACACACACCTAGGGACAATTTAGGAAGTCTGATTCACCTGACCTACATGTCTTTAGACTGTGGAGGGAAACCAGAACACCTGGAGGAAACCCACACAGACATAGGAAGAACATGCAAACTCCACACAGAGGATGACCCAGGATGAGCCCCAAGGTTGGACTACCCCGTAGCTCAAACCCAGGACCTTCTTGTTGTGAGGCGACCGCGCTAACCACTGCGCCACCATGCCACCCTAGTCTAACATCTCACCACCATATTAAGGTTAATGGTTGTCTTTCAGAATAAGAGTCACTTGCCTTGGCCAGGGGGCGTGATGTAAGTGCGTCTGGGGTTGGAGAGTACTTCCCCATCCCTAATGATTCCAATGCCGATCTTGTTGGCACTGCCCTCAAACCCAATTACCACAGGCATGGAACCTAAAACAGCAACACAAATAGACGGTGAAGGGAGAAAATTGCCATCATAAAAGAAAATGGACTCGCCCTCAGTTTCATCTTGCACTGGTTACCAGTAAACATAAAACCTTACAGAACATGCAATCTCGGAGGAACCTCCAAATATGTCGTGGAAATTGACCTGTGAACACCCTGGACTCGTAAATACTTACACAAAGCAATGATGGTTGATGATAAAAGACACCCAGTACTGTACAATACCAAGGCTACACAAGACAATTAGTACTTTACCATATGGAGAAATACAAGTCAGACCATCTCATGGGCCCCTCCCTGTATTCTCGCATTGCACCTGACGGAGAACACCTCCCTGCATTCTCAGATTGCACCTGACGGAGAACACCTCCCTGTATTCTCGCATTGCACCTGACGGAGAACACCTTCCTGCATTCTCACATTGCACCTGACGGAGAACACCTCCCTGCATTCTCGTGTTGCACCTGACGGAGAACACCTCCCTGCATTCTCGCATTGCACCTGATGGAGAACACCTCCCTGCATTCTCGCATTGCACCTGACGGAGAACACCTCCCTGCATTCTCGCATTGCACCTGACGGAGAACACCTCCCTGCATTCTCACTGAACAAGGGAGTCACCCCGCTTATATTCCCCATTTCCTCGGGCGGAGAAACGCCAACACATTGGTCAACTTCAAACCATACACTTTCCTATACCTCAAACCACAGGTTAGTTCAAACATCTAGTAATTAGAGAGTAAGGGGGGGTCATATAGAATGACGAGGCACTGTGAGTTAAGTAGGGCATATGGGAGCAGTGGTGGATCTAGAGGTTTTTCCCTGGGGTGGCAAAGGGGTGGCAAGACCGTGTCCCAGAGGTGGCAGCTGCCACCCCTTTGCCACCCTGTAGATCCGCGCCTGTGAGGGGGAGGGGGATTCTAAATCGGCGACTTCTGTTTGAGATGAGTTTGGCGCGGGTCTCACTGACCTTCACCATGCATGTACATAAAATATACTTTAAAAACACATTATCTGATTTATAAATGGGGTGGCAAGACCGTGTCCCAGAGGTGGCAGCTGCCACCCCTTTGCCACCCTGTAGATCCGCCCCTGTATGGGAGAGAAGCTAACACCCACCCCTCTTACAAACATGCCTTACTCCCCACTGGGGAAGTCCAACAGAGGCAGGCACTGGATAACTCACACCTCCCTTAAAGCAGATCTCACCAACATGGTGCAGAGCAACAAACACCCAATGGATAAACTCATAATGCTCCATGCCAGTTTTCCCTCACAGAGCCGAGATCTCGGTTTAGAACTGTAACAGCTGCAAAGAACAATTGTACCTACTTAAAAACTAAAAGAGGATGAACAACGGCGACGCTAGCACAGTCTCCCAAACGCTGGAGGGAGTGAAAAGGGACCTGGAAGAAAACCAGGCTTACCTCTCTGGTCGCTATCCGGCTTCGGATCCGGCTTCACTTCCGCAACACGACTTTCCGCTGTTCTCCGAGGACCCACGACAAAGGCGACCGTCACGATCGCCTGAACGAAAAGTTCCACCAACCTAATTTGTCAACGCGAGAATACGCGCGATAATACCGTTCACGGGAAAAGTTACGTGATTTGTTTCCAAGTATTTTAAAACGTGTTAATTTAGAGCGGTTATGCTCAGAGGGGGAATATAAATAGGCGTTCTCTTTGGCAGCTTGTCGACATAGAGAGCACGTTTTTTTTATCGACGTGTTTAAATTCTACACACAACGCGTCGAACAAAACAAAAGTCAGAGGTGGGAAATAAAAGTAAAGGACGTTTTCTTTTTTCTTTTCATGGTGACTTGCGACCGGGCGGAGCGTTATCGCCGACATTTGACCGCCTGCCGCCCAGTGGCTGCTGGGAAAGGCTGCAGCATCCACGCCGCCCTGAGGGCAGGATAAGCGGTTCGGATGATGCATGCATAGATGGATGGATGGATGAATGGATGGATGGATGGATGGATGGATGGATGGATAGATAGATAGATAGATAGATAGATAGATAGATAGATAGATAGATAGATAGATAGATAGATAGATAGATAGATAGATAGATGGATGATGGATGGATAGATTGATAGATGGATGGATAGATGGATGGATGGATGGATAGATGGATGGATAGATTGATAGATGGATGGATGGATGGATAGATGGATGGATGGATGGATGGATGGATGGATGGATGGATGGATTGATGGATAGATGGATGGATGGATGGATGTCACCTGCTAAAATACCTGCCGGCTTGTTTGCTCACTGGACTGCAGGTCAGTTTAATTAAAGGTGAATGGGCTTCTACTGTTGTTTCACGCAACGTGGAAATTACGCTGCGGGTGACAACCGATGATGCTCCGCCCGGTTGCAACTGTTAGTGGAAAAACCCCATGTATAACTTACATTTGTATAACTTATAAGTTCTATAACTTACATTTGTATAACTTATAAATTCTATAACTTACATTTGTATAACTTATAAGTTCTATAACTTACATTTGTATAACTTATAAGTTCTATAACTTACATTTGTGTAACTCATAAATTCTATAACTTACATTTGTATAACTTATAATTTATATAACTTACATTTGTATAACTTATAAGTTCTATAACTTACATTTGTATAACTTATAATTTCTATAACTTACATTTGTATAACTTATAAGTTCTATAACTTCCATTTGTATAACATAATTTCTATAACTTACATTTGTATAACTTATAAGTTCTATAACTTACATTTGTATAACTTATAATTTCCATAACTTACATTTGTATAACTTATAAGTTCTATAACTTACATTTGTATAACTTCTAAGCTCTATAACTTGCATTTGTATAACTTATAAGTTCTATAACTTACATTTGTATAACTTATAATTTCCATAACTTACATTTGTATAACTTATAAGTTCTATAACTTACATTTGTATAGTGCGATGTGCACCGTAGCAATGGCAACACCTCTAACTATTCAGCACCCTGCAAACCCCAAAGCCTTAGAAACTCTCAGTATGTGTAAATTGCATAATTGTCTGAGCTGCTGACCCCCCCCCCCATATGTCATTTATTTACCCCTTAACCCTTGGCATGTATGTCTATTGGTGTTTTTATTGTTGAGTTTTGCAAGAAGCAGAAGACCGAAAAGAGGCAACCCATCCCTGCAGAAGCGGTGCCGGCCGGGCCCCGGGGGACCCCCGCCACCCCCAGGGCGGCGTAAGCGCTGTGGGTAACGGACGGAGTTTTGCAATAAAGAGGGGTAAAAAAAGGGGGGGGCGTCGCATCAGCTCCAACTCTCCTCGGGCTCCTCGTCTGAACTCTTATCTTTCCTTTTGCACGTCCGCTCCCTGCCTCCTTTCTCCATTTCCTCGCATCTAATAGAGAAAATAACACCACCTTCCTCGGCTGCCATTTCCACGCGCTCGACAGGAGGAGGCTCGCGGTCTCTCCCCCCCTCCCCTTCCGCTACGCGAGCCGAGATGGCGACCGTCGAGGGGGCGCGAGGCGTCCCCGCGTGGGGGGTTTTACTACGCGCGTTGCCCGGAAAGCGCTCGAGCGCCCTAAAGGTAGCGCGCGCGCGCGAGCCCGGAAGTGGGCGACTCGAGACGTCCGTTAGCCCAGCCGAGCGTCGCGTGGCTGGGGGGAGTGACTGACAGGAAGACATTTGCGTGTGGGTTTTGCATCTCATCTCGCTGGAGGTCCAAGTAAGCGCTGATCTCGTTATTAACGTCTGTTCTGGCGTGGAAGTGGCGCGGTTTGTTTAGCAGGACCTTCTTTGCGGCGGTGACGTTAATTTCCGTCGAGAGAGGCCGTCCTCCTCCCTTTGTCACGCCGCTGAAGAGCTGCTAACGGGCAGCGCAGCGTGCTAGCTAGCGCTTAGCAACCTGCTAGCTAGTGCTAGCCAGAGCTTAGCAACCTGCTAGGTAGTGCTAGCTAGAGCTAGCTAGCGCTTAGCAACCTGCTAGCTAGTGCTAGCTAGCGCTTAGCAACCTGCGCGATGTCGGCGGCGGCGGCTGCTTTCTGCGTCCCGGCGAGCTTTTAAAGTGCGCGTTGGTTGTTGCACAAGATGCTCCCGGGACGCGGAGATTCCTAAAAAGAAAGCGATCATATTTGTATATTGTAACGTGCACGGATAAGAAGATCCGTGCACGTTACAATATCATTTATAAGTAGCAACTTCCTCCCGCTCCCCTTTCCCGTGGTGCATTTGTTGGATTCTTCTGCTTTTATTTGTGCTTGGCCACGTTTCCTTTTGTTTTGCATGTTGGAAATAAAGACATTTTGATTTGATTTGATTTGATCTGATCGTTTCCTGTTGTGTCTAACGTGGCTCTCCCAGTTCTTGACTTCGCATAAGAAAAAAAAAAACGTTCGTTAAAGCTACCATACCTAGACGTATGCGTTGGTATATATAAAGTTCAGCCATTAGGACATTCTGCAGACTTCTTGTGGCCCCAACGTGTTTGCATTGTTAACGTCATACCATACTGCTTTTAACATACATATACAACTATTTAGGTGCAATTCTGATATTTTGCATACACGTTGCAAACTCCTAAAGCTCATACTCATTCCTCTTTTTTAACTTGTAACAACTGAACCAAAAGAAATGCTAACGTCCTTTGCCCCTGAGCAGACAGCGGACACTTTGCCATTCATGCTTTTCGTCGCATCGAGTCTTCACTTCACTTCACCTCTTCCCTTTGTTCTCCCAGCGGCGCGCGCCTTGCTACGCGTGCGTGTCGTGTGTCTGCAGAGTGTGTTTGGTTGCAGATCAACCTCAGGTATGAAGAGAGGAAAGAAGGAAGGGGCCGAGGCTGCTGATGGGGACCAGGACAATGGCACTGGTACAGTCACACACACACACACACTCAGATATTCAACATGGAAAGGGGAAATTTAATAACTCGTCCTTCGTTTTGACAATGTTGTTGCAAAATTGAACAGTTTTAAAGCAAACATCAAATTCTGGCAACTACAAAGTCCCTGTGCTCCTGCGTTCAGTCCCCACAGCCTGAAAAGTGGGAGTTGAAATGAACATTTTCATTTTAATGAACTTGGTCACCTTCAGATAATGCTAGATTTTCCCAAAAGTTAATGGTTGCCATTTGTTTTGCTTTCTTTCAGCACTTTGATTTAAAGGATTTAAAATGTTTTTTTTAAGTGCTCAGGACATCTGGTCGGCTTGTTTCATGACTTTTGACCTCACATTCTCCTCCGCTTGCAGCTGCTGCGAAGAAAGGGAAGAAGGGGAAAGAACCAGAGGCTCCCATAATGTACGAAGACCCTCCAGATATAATGACCAGCAAAGATGGACAAGCCGCCAACATGAAGATCACGTCCTGGAATGTGGATGGTCTCAGGGCGTGGGTGAAGAAGAAAGGCCTAGATGTGAGTTTGAAGGGAACAGAAATTTTACAAGACCTAAGTTGTAAATACAAGTTTACATCATAGACTCTGTACTGAGTGTTTGGATCGAGGGTGCCATTTTGGAGGAAATGTGTTTATGTGATAATATGAATTCTGTGTGGTGTCAAAATGTTCACAATAAACTAAAAAAGGGTAGATTGGAGGAAGTGACATTGTTGCCTTGTCAATCCTCTAAAATGCCAGTGTTTCTACCATAGCCATCAGCAACTAGTTTCTTAACATTCTCTTATAGTTCTATTGATTCCACTTAGAGGAATATTTGTTTTGTAGTTTGGATGTGGCTATCCCTTCAAGGGTCTTCAGCAGTTTTCATTTCAATGCCAGAAGTTATGATGAACTACATTTGTTCAAAACCTCGTTTCCATGATAAAAATGAACCAATAAGAATCCGAGAAAGGTGAATCAGTTCATGTGGACACAAAGCTTAGTGAGAGAAACGTTTCATCACTCATCTAAGTGACCGCTTCAGTCTCAGCTGGCTGCAGGTGTCCCCACCCTCATAAACAATACAGTGGCATAACGACCGAAACCAGCAATCGGTTTCATATGCAATTGCTGTGACCACGAACCAAGGAAATAAAAATTAATCTTTGGGTTTTAACAGAGGGTCAGATGAAACAATGAGCCAGCAGGTTAAAGTCTTGATGAAAAATGGTCTCTAGTGTGAATGGCAGTCTGTGAAGTTGGAGCTTTATACATTAAGGTATTGTGTTTCTCCTTCTCAGTGGGTTCGTGAGGAGGCTCCAGATGTTTTGTGCCTGCAGGAGACCAAGTGTGCTGAGAAGGCGCTACCCGCCGAGATCACCTCCATGGAGGAGTACCCACACAAGTACTGGGCCGGCTCAGAGGAAAAGGAGGGCTACAGCGGCGTGGCCATGCTCTGTAAAACGGAGCCCGTCAACATCACATACGGCATCGGTGAGTGGACGGGTGACCCTTTAATATGGTTCAACTATCAAAATTCGACACAATCTTCAAAGTCTTAAAACTGGGGAAAGTGAAGGCGATCCCTTCTTGGTGTCAAAGTGTGGAAATGGCACAATGTTTGTAAAATAGCACTGTTTAGCCTGCAACTTACATCTACACATTTTATGCAGTTAATTTGAATGCCATATATCAGTATGTTTGTTGGGTAATCAAACCACGTTGAGGTGATATGGCTCTGTTAGTATTTGTCACATTACCTAACGTCTAACAGCATACAGCAGATTAAATACTAACAGATCACGAGAGTCAAAAATTATGTGAGGAAAGTCTGGAATTAAGTGAGGAAAGTGGATTTAGAGACTAAAAAAGATTTTGGGACATTGGCGTAACCACATGCATGTCTCAGCCACATTTTCAATAGTGATGTCAAAAAGTTCAAAGTATTAGTAATTATTAAAGGTCACATGAAATGAAAACTGTATTTTCATTATTGACAGCTCTTTTATCTGCTCTTAATAGACATCTGTAACAGTTTAAGAAATTCAGAATTTTTTTTTTCTTTCTGACAAATGCAGTATTTTTTTAGTTGTCATTCTGCATTTGCAGGCGTACACTAACATATAAATGTCTGATGAATAAATTGGAGCGAGATTGACAGAAGGCGAGTGATCTACCACCAAATTATCAATCGGTATTTGTAAATTAATTTTATGCTTCCAGATCTAAAGAGCTCCTAAAAAATGGCCAGCTTGTCTCTGTGTTACTCAGCTGTCTCTACCAAACCCAACAGGCAAAGAGGAACATGACAAGGAGGGCCGAGTCATCACCGCAGAGTTCCCCGCCTTCTTCCTGGTCACGGCCTATGTGCCCAATGCTGGGCGAGGCCTGGTGCGCCTGGACTACCGCAAAACCTGGGACGTGGATTTCCGCGCCTACCTGAGCGAGCTGGACAAGCGCAAGCCGCTGGTGCTGTGCGGCGACCTGAACGTGGCCCACGAGGAGATCGACCTCAAGAACTCCAAGGGGAACAAGAAGAACGCCGGCTTCACCGCCGAGGAGCGCGAGGGCTTCAGCCAGCTGCTGGCAGCCGGTTTCACCGACAGCTTCCGCCATCTCTACCCTGAGCAGGCCAACGCGTACACCTTCTGGACCTACATGATGAACGCCCGCGCCAAGAACGTGGGTTGGCGGCTTGACTACTTCCTGCTGTCGGCCGGCCTGGTGCCAGGTCTGTGTGACAGCAAGATCCGCAACAAGGCACTGGGAAGCGACCACTGTCCCGTTACTCTGCACATAGCGGTGTAGACTAGTATCTGATGCCTAAGTACCGTGTGCCATAAGGATGCAGGTATTCATTCCAACCAAACCGTCAACCAGAGACAGAATGAGTGAGTGAAATCACCTGGTTAAGTTTGGTTGAAATGAAAGCCTACGTACTTCTTGGTGTTTCATGATGCATCATTATAGAACGTTGGCCTACTGGTTTAAGGTTCATATTTAGAGTGAGGCTGTTGCCTTATTTGTCTTCACTGTATGTTAGTGGTGCTGTCATTCTCCGACTCGTTAAAACTAACCCGGATGTGTTTCAGTGATACATCACTAAGGTTTAAAAAGAAAAAGTGTCAGTTGTCGGATGAATGGCCCACTCATGTTCACTGCTTCAGTAGATGCAGGAAGTAGTAGTAGCGGATCAGCTGTGTAGATTTTTGTCTTTTTCTGTTTGTGGCTTTAATGGACACTTGATAATCAGCCAACTCAAGGTCATAGGAAAATCAAATCAGGACACTGCCATAATTCACACGTCATCTTTCTGAAATAGACAAGAAGTGATCACTTAACATTAAGCTATAGACGCCGATCATTTGGGCAACACTGTAAACGGGAAACAACACTAAATCTTAAAGAGATCCAGTGACTACAAGCTAAAATTTGTCAGCTGGGATTGTGGTTTTGTGTCACAAAATGTTTGCAGCCGTTACAGGCTGCCATGTTTGACCAAGCAACAACAGCAAACCTGTAACATCACCTTTTCCTCTCGGGAACATATTCCCAAAAGTCATGGCACTGCAGAGGATTTACACATTTTAGGTTGGGGAGGTGATGATGTCACATCCTCCAGTATGGCGACATTTCCCTCAACCATGAAACTGCTCTCCGAACGTCACGACCAACCAGAGTATGAAGGTGTCTGCGCTCATTAGAAATTAAGCTGTTACTGCAATACTAATTTGTACATTTTCCTTTCACAACGGGTTGTTGTAAGCTTGTATGCCCTTTTATAAATGAATGCTCTTGTTTTTTGCCCTCCAAATGCTGTTGTTCGTTTCCTCCATACTTCTCAATAAAAAAAACTAGATTTCTTAAAACACCGTTTATTCATTATTCTGAAGCTCTGATGTCAGTACTGCCTTTATAACTGGAAATGAATCGTCAGAATTCTTCGGTGATGTTAGCCAATGCTGTTTTTAATTTGCAACACAAAGCTCGTGGAAACTGCCAAATCAACTACACATCAGCAAAAAAAAAAAAAAAAAAAATCAGAAAAATTCAGTAAATGGCACCATTCTTAGTCCAAGTAATTGTATTAGGTTGGTGAGATTGTTTAGTTGCCACATGAGCTCCGTAGCTGCCCCTGTGTGAACTTGAATCTAGAATACTGCCCTTTTAATGTCGACCTAAATAGCAACAATTCACCAAGGGAACATCTTCCTGTTTCCTATGTAAACGTAATAGCGTGTGTTCGCTGGTGCATTTTGAGATGATACGACTGCTTGAAACCCTTCCCACATTCTCCACAGAGGTAGGGTTTCTCCCCCGTGTGTGTCCGCTGGTGCCTCTTAAGCCGGTTGGCGCTGAGGAAGCTCTTGTCGCACTCCGTGCAGGAGTATGGCCGGACGCCGGTGTGGTAGCGCAGGTGGATGGTTAGGTAGCAGGACTGGGTGAACCTCTTCCCGCAGTGGGGGCACTGGAAGGGTTTGTGTCCCGTGTGGAAGCGCTCGTGTTTCAGGAGCTCGGCGTGTGAGAAGAAACCCTTTCCGCAGTCGGAGCAGAGAAACGGCCTCTCGCCGGAGTGCGTCAGCTCGTGTCTGATCAGCGTGGCCTTGTAGACAAAGCTTTTGTCGCACTGCGTGCAACTGAAGACGTTTTCTCGGGTGTGGCAGCGCTCGTGCTTCTTCATGTTGCGTTCCCTCTTGAAGCTCTTGCCACAGAAAGAGCACATGAAGGGCATGTCTGACGAGTGGATCTTCATGTGGCTCAGCAGGCCGCCCTTGTACAGGAACCCTTTGCCACACTGAGCACACTGGTGCGGACGCTCCTTCCGGTGGGTGCGCTCGTGGGCAGTGAGTGCTGCCTTGTAGGGGAAGCTCTTCCCACAGTTGCAGGTGTGTAGCCGTTCCTCTCCGTGGGTCTGGAGGTGCCTGTTGAGGTAGGTGATGCTGCTGAAGCCCAGGTCGCAGTGGGGGCACCGGTGAGGACGCACCGCCTTGTCCGCCTCATCCCCGTGGGTCTTCAGGTGCCTCACCAGTGCCGACTTCCAGGCGAACGCCCGGCCACACTTAGAACACAGGTACTCTCCGTTCTCCATGTGGATGCTCTTGTGCTCCCTCTGGGCTGCCAGCGACTTGAAGAACTTCCCGCAAATTAGGCACTCATACTTGCGGCCATCCTTGTGTGTGTGCTTGTGCCGCTCCAGTGACTGCTTGAATGAAAAGCGCCGCCCACACTGGGAACACAGGTAAGGCTGCTCACCCGTGTGGATGCGGCGGTGGGCTTTCAGCAGGGACTGGAACTTGAAGCTCTTCTCGCAGTCCGGGCAGCTGAAGCGGCCATCATGATTGGCCAGAGGTGGAGCAGATGTGACCTCCTCTGCGTCATCGGCATGCTCTTGGTCAACATGCCGTTGCAACTCCACCTGATCTGTGTGGCTGAAGGTGCACTTAGGGCAGGAGAAGCCAGCTGAAGATCCTTCCAACACAAAGTCTTCTGGGGAAAAAAAATGGTAGTTTTTTTCAGCTTCGGTGATGAAATAGAAACAGGAGTCTAAAACGCCAATAGATACAATGACAGGCCTGAGAGATGCAAGTGATCCTACACGGATCACTTGCATCTCTCAGGCCTGTCATGAGAAGCAAAGATAACAGAGTTGGCATTAAATGAGAACATAAACTAGTCAAAAACAGAATCAAATGACTTGATAAAGGAAATGGATGCAGGAAATGGAATAACAGAGAAAGTGTGAGAAACATGACAGTACAATTTGAAAACAAACAGATCATTTAATTTAGCGCAATAATAAAAATAGTCAGCTAAGTTAGACATCTGATTATATCTAGACATCAACTATAAAATAATGACATTGCAACTAAAATAACAAGTCTCTTGGAACGCAAATAAAATCATGAAGTCTGTTTTTTTTAGTTTTGAGGTTCGAATAAGTATTTTTCACACTCCACAGCTCAGTCATGCATTAAAATAAGGGTCTCTAGAGCCTTACCTTTATCGCTGTCCTTAGCTGAACTCAACAGTGTTCCATAGGAGTGTTCTGCACTGTTGGACAGAAAGACAAAGTAAAGTTTTTAAAGTGAATGAAACCACTCGTGGCATGAAAGTAATGTTCTATAAACCAAAGTAAAAAGAAGTTAATAGCGCAGAATGTCTTCACCTGTTGAAAGCCACCGGTTTCTCCACGGCAACCTCCCGCTTTCTCTTCGGAGAGGAAACTCTCCCGATGCGCTTCTGCAGATTTATCACCTGGACCTTCATTGTGGGTTTGCGCTTTCGCCCGCTGGCGCGCACCTTCACCAGAGAAATGACCTCGTCAAGAAGTTTGGGGACCAGAACTTCTGTCACAGAGGATGGGTGGTGACTCTTTTGGGCCTCTGCTTCTTTCGTACTACCATCGTGGTCTTCCTTTTCCACTGCTGTCGCTTGGCGGTTAGTTTCGGCAAGTGCGACAACCTGCTCTTCAACATTTTGTTCACTTGCAACCTCCTCTTGTTGGGCTTGCAGACTGCCCGTGGGTTCACCAGAGTTGGCATCGTCTGTGTGGGTGTTTAGGTGTCTTATGAGGGCCACCTCCCAGCTAAAGGTTTTATTACACTGTGGGCATGCGAACGCACCATCCACCATGTGTCTCTGCTTGTGTTCTGTGCAATCTGACAGGGATGGGAAGTCCTCACCACAGATTGTGCAGTCGTACTTCCGTCCGGCCTTGTGCGTATGTTTGTGTCTGTCCATGGACTGCCTGAAGGAGAAGCAGCGGCCACACTCATTACACTGGTGAGGCCGTTCACCCGTGTGGATGACCCTATGGGCGATCAGGGAAGAGGCGAATTTGAATCTCTTCCCGCAGTCTGGGCAGTCTAGAGGTCCGGACAGCGATTTGTGCTGGATTGACACTGGGCCATGATTAGTTTTCTCAGGAACGACAAGGTTCAGCTGAACGCTGTTGGGACGCTCCTGTGTCTTTTCCTCTGTGGCTCTGCCCACTTCCTCTCCCTTCGTTTCCTCAGGAAGTATTTCCACGGATTCTTCGGGCATCACTTCAACAACTACTTCTTCAAAGTCTCCACCTTCTGTCACTACCTGCACCTCTGTGCTCATCCCCAGTTCAACCTCTGCATAGTCCGTCACCGCGACGACCTCCACCGCCACGTCGTCCACGAATGAAACAGCCTGCGGGTCATCCCCAAGACCATGCAATGGATCTGATTGGCTGTCGCAGCTGGGCTGTTCTGTTGTCCCGGCCATTCGACTAGGATGAGTCGCAGACAAGGAGGACAATATGGAGTCACCCATAGAGGAAGGAGGGACTGGACAAAAAAAAAAAAAAAAAAAGAACAGAAGAAAAAAAATGATGGGATCATGATTTCAGCAAGAGAGCAGCAAAACCTTAAAACCTTCATTAAAGAGGCTAATAACACAGTACTGGTTATTACCATAATATCTGACTGTGTATTGAATTACTAATCTACTATTACTACTTTCAGCTGCTCCTGTTAGGGGTCGCCACAGCGGATCATCCGTTACCATCTCTTCCTGTCCTCTGCCACACCAGCCACCTGCATGTCCTTCCTCACCACATCCATAATCCTCCTTTCTGGCCTTCCTCTTCTCCTCTTCCCTGGCAGCTCCATATTCAGCATCCTTCTGCCAATATACCCAGCATCTCTCCTCCACACATGTCCAAACCATCTCAATCTTGCCTCTCTTGTTTTGTCTCCAAACCGTCCAACCTCAGCGGTCACTCTAATATACTGGTTCCTAATCCTGTTCTTCTTCATCACTCCCAATGAAAATCTTATCATCGTCAACACTGCCACCTCCAGCTCCACCTCCTGTCTTTTCATCAGTGCCCCTGTCTCCAAACCATACAACATAGCTGGTCTCTCTACCATCTTGTAAACCTTCCCTTTAACCCTTCTGTCACAAATCACTCCTGACACTCTTCTCCACCCACTCCACCCTGCCTGCACTCTCTTCTTCACCTCTCTTCTGCACTCCCCGTTACTTTGGACAGTTGACCCCAAGTATTTAAACTCATATGCCTTCGTCACCTCCACTCCTTGCATCCTCACCATTCCACCGTCCTCCCTCTCATTCACGCAAATGTATTCCGTCTTGCTCCTACTGACTTTCAGTCCTCTTCTCTCCAGTGCATACCTCCACCTCTAGGCTCTCCTCAACCAGCATCCTACTCTCACTACAGATCACAATGTCATCTGCCAACATCATAGTACAGGGAGACTCCTGCCTGATCTCGTTTGTCAGCCTGTCCATTATCATCATGCCCATTGCTAACAAGAAAGGGCTCAGAGCCGATCCTCGATGTAATCCCACCTCCACCTTGAACACACCTCACCACTGTCGCACTGCCCTCATCCATATCCTGCACCACTCCTACATACTTCTCTTGTCACTCCCAACTTCGTCATACAATACCACACCACAAAGACACAATGTAACTCCTTCTGACCTTCTCCATCAACATTCTCAAAGCAAACATCACATCTGTGGTGCTCTTTCGTGGCATGAAACCATACTGCTGCTCACTAATCGTCACCTCTCCTCCTCTTAACCTAGCTTCTATTACTCTTTCCCATATCTTCATGCTGTGGCTGATCAACTTTATACCTCTGCAGTTGCTACAGTTCTGCACATCACCCTTATTCTTGAAAATTGGTACCAGTATGCTTCTTCTCCACTCCTCAGGCATCCTCTCACTTTCCAAGATTGTGCTAAACTATCTAGTTAAAAACACCACTGCCATCTCTCCTAAAGGCAATCTGTTACTTTTTTTAAACCTATGCTTCAAATCGTCACTAAATATAAACTCGCCGAGCACTTTATTAGGAACACACGTACACCTACTTCCTCATGCAATTATCCAATCAGCCAATCATGTGGCAGCTGTTAATGTTCACCACCAGAATGGGGGAAAAATGTGATCTGTGATTTTGACCATGGCATAATTGTTGACTCCAGACAGGCTGGTCTGAGTATTTCTGTTACTGCTGCTCTCCTGGGACGTTCACACACAACAGTTTTAATCAGGACTCACCTCTTCAGACTTCATCTGTGATTTATTTGATTTATGATGTTTGTTTTTCTTTCCCTTTTGTGTCTGTCTGGGTCGGAGAGTACTGCCGGCGTCGTGTGTGGCTGCCGCTTCTTCCTCTCGTGGCCCCCCTTCCCATCCACCCCTGTATGTCTGTTGTCTTGTTTCACCCCATTTATTGTAAAGCAACTTTGAGTATTAGAAAAGCACTATACTAGTTTAATTTATTATTATTATGAACAGTCTAGAGTTTACTCAGAATGATGTGAAAAACAAAAAATCCAGTGAGAGGGCAGTTCTGTGGACAAAAATGCCTTGCTGATGAGAGAGGTCAACATAGAATGGCCGGACTGGTTAGAGCTGATAGAAAGGCTATGGTAACTCCCACTCTGTACAGTTATGGTGAGCAGAAAAGCATCTCAGAATCCACAACACGTTGAACCTTGAGGCATATGGGCTACAACAGCAGAAGACCACTCCGGGTTCCACTTCTGTCAGCCAAGAACAGAAAGCTGAGGCTGCAGTGGGCACAGGCTCACCAAAACTGGACAGTTGAAGACTGGAAAAATGTAGCCTGTTCTTAATTTCTGCTGAGGCACAGATGGTAGGGCCAGAATTTGGCACTAACAGCATGAAATCATGGACCCAAGCTGCACTGTGTCAACAGTCCAGGCTTATGGCAGTTGTGTAATGGTGTAGGGAATGTTTTCTTGGCCCTCTTTGGGCCCGTTAATATCAATCAAGTACACTCTCCCAATGCACTTCTGCAGATTTATCACCTGGACCTTCATGGTGGGTTTACACTTTCACCCACTGGCCTGTACTTTCACCAGAGATAACCTTGTCCAGAAGTTTGGAGACCAGAACTTCTGTCACAGACAACAGGTGGGACTCTTTTGGGCCTCTGCTTCCTTCATACTACCATCGTGGTCTTCCTTTTCCACCCGTTAATACCAATTAATCATCACTTGAATGCCACATCCTATTTGGGTATTGTTGGTGACCATGTGCAACCCTTCATAGTCACATCCTATTTGAGTATAGTTGCTGACAATGTGCACCCCTTCATAGTCCCAATTTTCCCGTCTTCTAATGGCTACTTACATTGTGACATGGTGCATTATCATGCTGATAATGCACCATGTCACAAAGCAAAAGCCATCTCAAACTGATGAACATGACAGAGTTTCATGTTCTTCAGTGGTCTTCCCAGTCACCGGATCTGAATCCAATGGAACACCTTTGGGATGTGGTAGAAGGGGAGATTCACAGCATGCAGCTTTCAAATCTGCAAGAATTGCACCATGCACTCATGTCAATATGGACCAGAATCCCAAAGGAATGTTTCCAACATTTTGTGGAATCCATTCCATGAAAAGCATAGTTCAAGACATTCCATGAAGAATTGAGGCTGTTTTGAGGGCAAAGGGAGGCCCTACCCATCATTAGTATAATGTTTCTAATAAAGTGCTCAGTTTGTTTATGTCACTACATCAACACACAAGGAATTTTATTTAACTGCAAGATGTTAACCATGTGCTTTGCACCTAACCCAACAATCCAAAGAAGTGAATCCTGGGTGAATTGGAGTCTCTTCATTGCCCATATGTGTGATTTGTGTGTGGGTGAATGTGTGTTTGGGCCTGCAATGGACTGGTGACCTGTCCAGTGTGTGTCTTCCTGCCTTGTGTTTGATACCTACTGGAATAGACTACACCAACTACAGACTACTCCAACAATCCTAAATTGGATTAAGCGGGTATAGACACTGAACTAATGAATGCTGGTGGTTACCGTGCGTCACGCACCATGTTGCTCCAAATGCCCAAGGTGTTTGTGGTGCTGGATCAGAGTCTTCAGGTGCATAGACTCAGAGACTGAATGCACACAATCCTCCAAAACTTCATCCGAAATCCCAAGCCATGAAACTATCTGTGAGAGATCGCAAATATATTCAACTTCCACCAGTGGCTCTCACAGGGTTTTATGGCACTTAAGGTCATGAATGCTGATTGGATGATGCGATAAGATCACATCACAAAAGGATCTCTTTCAAAATAAGATGTATGGTGTTTTTGAATACTGACTAACTCTTACTGTCATGTTAAATAGTGCCCTATAGCTGTCATGATAACTATTTAGTATTGAAAAACTGTAACTGTGTCCACATAAAATACATTTTCTGATCAGGATAGTTTTTAGTTTAGAACATATGCAGTGAGAACTAAATACAATGAAAACTTAAAATAACATGTCCCCTTGCTCTACATATGTTAATACTGCATTGTCAGCACTCACCTGGTCAAGGTCAGGGATTGGCAGCAGCTGGGCCAATCGACAGAGGAACTCTGAGAACAGAGTCTGTAGGTCGCTGTCATATTGCGGCCCATATTCAGAGGGGAAGACCTCCTTTTGGAGGTCAGAAGAAATGGTGAGGCAAAATAAACAAATGACTTAATTTTCTGAGAGATCAATTTGCAAATTTGTAGTCACACAGCATTTATAGATATTTACACACAAGATACGGACATCTGGGTCTTCTGCTTCTAAAGTTAGTTGGAGAATCTGTATTTATACAGTGTTTTGTTTGTGTACAAATGTATTGCGTTTGTGTCAGTGTGTGTATACTTTATACATACAGTTGGTGACATTAATAAATGATGTTGCAAATGCACATAGTATGACCGATGTGGTCCTTATCTGATTTCAGGATGGACTGAAATATGTATCAAACAGCCGGATCTAGTCATGACCTCCACATCATATGAATGAATGGTGAGAATAAGGGATGGGACTCTGTGATCAAGTGCAAGAGTATTCGCTAGCAAAGCCAGAATAGTTCAGTAAAATTTCCCACATGATACCCTTTATTTTCATCAATGTCTTTATGATGTTCTACATATACATACTTCACATGTTGCTCTGGTTAAAAGGATGCTGCTAGGTGCAGTGATACCTCAGAGTGAAACCATGTGACACTTTTATAAGAGAGAAAGGGGGTGGGGATGTTATGTGATGTCATCTCACCAGGAAAAAGTGCTCCCTCTCTTCAGGACCTTTGAGCAACATCTGGACCAGCTCAAGAAAATTAGCCTCCACTCCATCCACCTCTGTGTAGCTTACCTTCGGCATGGACATGATTAGATATTATGGGTTAAGCACAGAATCAAGACCCAGCTAATCAATCTGTGCATGTGTCAGACCCACTTCCTTATTTCCATATCACTCATTTCATTTTCTACCACCTGCGTAGTGGAAGGGTTATTTTTGACTCCACTACACCTATCACAATGAACACAAATTAGCTCAAACTTCAAATTGGGCAGACAAATTAATGTATGGAGATAATCTGAAATCTTGACTAAAAAAAGTGTCAGAATCCTGCTAGCACTTCTCCAGTGTACATGATCCATACCAACAATCCCTCCATCCCCCAACAATCCCTCCATGTATTATACTGCATTTGGGCTGGTCAAAATTCAATTCTGTCTTACAGGTGTTAAAAACTGGCTCTCTCAAAAAATTCCTCAGTTGAACCGATAAATCAGAAGCCATTATCATAGGTCCACACCCTTCCAGCGAGCACATCTCCTCTTACTTAGGTTCTCTTTCTTACTGCATCAAAACCCAATGCAGAAATCTGGGTGTTATCTTTGATAAACTTAACTTTAACCAACAGGTGAAGTCAGTCGTTCAATCATGCTTTCTGCAACTTCGTAATATCACAAAAATTAGATTTTTTTATCCGCTCAGAATCTGGGAACTGTTTTTTATTAGGCAGATTTTTTCGCTGCATATAAAAGCCCCCCCCCCAATATTTCCCATTCAATCGAGTTGGGCACTGTGCAAAATTCTAGTAATGGCAGGAAAAGCACTGGTTTTTTTCCTGTCCGTGTGTGCATCTATCTGTCCACTGCTAATCTCACACACTACTGGGCCTGTCAGTCCAGTAATTCTTGTGCAGTTATGACTGTATGATCAGGGACCTCTCATGGTTGCTGCGATTCAAAACCTGAAAAACCCTGTTTTATATTGCAACTGAGTGCTGAGTCCTCAGCTGGTTCTTCACCTAAATCTGAGCACCACAGAAGGGGAGATATGCAGACAGTGCCTCCATATTTTCCCTTCTCCCAGTAGGCAAAAAAAAGGGTGTTTTGTCACCAAGTCCGAGTACCAGAGAAGGGGAGATATGCCTGGCAGGGATTTGAACTCTACTGAGTGCACTCTTTTAATTTTATATGTTTTCTCATTAGTGAAATGATTTTATCAGGATTGCAATACTAAACATTTTAATACTGTGGTAATGGAGTCCTGCTATATGTGATCTATTTGTGATTATTAGCCTTTGCTTTTTGCTCTCTGTCCAGAGTGATACCGATCATTCTCTAATTACTTACCTGTCAATTTAGGCAATTTTTCAGTAAGTTAAGGCTTGTCCCTAAAAACGGATAAGATACCTCATACAAGATTTTTCTACTTTAAAATATTGGGTTTATGTCCATATGTCTTTATTTTGAGCGTCCCACCAAGAAGAAGTCATGGAGGTGTAAACTTAGCTGGCTGTCAATAAAACTGGAACCTGAACATTTGATTTCATTCATTGATAAGGCACCATGACTATTACATTAACCAAAACACTAGCCACCAAGGAATTTCAGATTGATCAACAGTTGCTAGAAAGTGTCAGCTGGGCCAGGATGTACTTGTAGAGCACAGTAAAAGATATTGTGTTTCATGATGTAACACAACCACATTATTAACAATCAACCCAGTTTGGGAATGTAAACTTACATCTAATGGAGTTAATGGTTTGACCTTGTCCAGGAGAGATGTGAAAAACTCAGGATCCACCAGGGGCTCACTACGGCACAACTCCAAAATATACTGAGAAGGGGGAAAAGCACATACGTCACACAAACATGTAACTCACAAGTAGACTGTGAAGTGCTCATTATAATCAGTGTCACTAGTATATAAATCAAGCAGTCACATTACTATACATGGTGTGAGCACAGGGGTCTCCTGTCTTCATCAGCTTTTATTTTCATCAATTTTTTTTCTTTTTTGTGTTTGTTTACTGTTTACTCAAGTTTGTTATAGCTGTGATCAATACATTTACCTCCAAGGTAAAGAAAGTACACTGTTTATCCTTCTTCCACCCATTTAACAAGCCATAAGCGCAATATTAGAAGAAAGAAGAAAGCCACTTTATTTTGTCATGGTACAGCTGTTCGGTCATTAAGAAATTTGTTCTCTGCATTTAACCCATCCTATTGTATAGGAGCAGTGGGCAGCTGCAGCACCCGGGGACCAACTTCACTTCTTTTTCCTATTGAGGGGCACAGGCAGGAGTATTAACCCTAACATGCATGTCTTTGATGGTGGGGGGGAAACCAGAGCACCCGGAGGAAATCCACGCAGACACGGGGAGAACATGCAAACTCCACTGAGAAAGGACCTGGGACAGCCTGGGGTTCAAACCCAGGACCTTCTAGCTGTGAGGCAACAGTGCTAACCACTTGACCACCATGCCACCATATTAAAGAAAACTGTAAATTTTCTGGATTGAAAATTAGCAAATGTTCAACTGAAATCACCTGAATAGAGAATTTTCTTTAACCAAAAGGAACTATATTCTAGTATGAACAAGAATGCATCTTCTATCAACAATAATGTATAAAACTTTGACCTAATTTATTTTCTTTGCTGCTGAACCTGGTCCGACAGCAACTACATTAACAGTTAAAATCAGCAACTAAGATACAGAACAACACCAAAACCTTAGCTACCCTACTGTGTACACTTCACAGCATTAATACTCTACACATTCTGTCTATATTTTACACAATGCATTTTATTTGCTATCACTACTCACCCTGGCTCGCAACCCGAGATCGAGCTGTGTCCTGTGCTTGTACATCAAAAGCTCTGGAACCATGTCCATCACCAAAGACACAAACTCTGCCACTTTCCAGTAGTTCATCACATCTTGTTGCTTTATAACCTGCCACATGGACGCTGTCATAAGCTGCAGAGGTGGAACCAGGAGGCGCAAAGATGAAAGAGGAAGAGCGGTGCCTGAAACAAAGTGGTAATTAGTTTAGAAGACAAAAGTGATATGTCTACTACATTTATCCTAACCAAACTGCTCGTATTTTACTCATCTTGCTCTGACCCCAAGCATCGTACTGTGACCGTACTGTCACATGTTTGAGGTCATCTTGATGACAAGTGGTGGTGGTGTTGTTCCGAATACAACCTCAATCAAGAAACTGGGTGTACGTTCAAAGCCACAATTATTGCTTAAAATCGAGGAAAGCTCTGGCTGTGCTCTGGCAAAAGTCCACCTATCCATCATCTACACCCGCTTAATCCAAGTCATGGTCGCAGGAGTCTATCCCAGCATGCACTGGGCGGAAGGCACGGAGGCACCCCGGAGAGGTCGCCAGTCCATCGCAGGACACACACACACACACAATCACTCGCACACACGTCACACTTTCGGGCAAATTAGATTCTCCAATTCACCCAACATGTACGTCTCCGGACTGTGAGAGGAGACATGTGGTTACCTCCATACATGTGAGAACAGGTAAACCACACACAGATGGACAGGAGCTTGACCCGGCAACATGTGACTACAAGTATAGTGTGGTTTCGGAATGACGCATATAACAACAACAGCTCCGAGTTTCGCTTCAAGCCAGGAGTCAACTCCTCCATGAATATCAGCTAGCTCCAGCTAGGCTAGGTTATCCCAGCCAGGCTGTAACCAGTGGCTTGCTCCAGGAGCACAAACGATACTTGGTAGGTTTCCCCAGTCCCCGGTGTGTGAAAGTTCACCTACCTGGGAAGGCGGCATCGAAAATAACCAAATCCATCCCGGCGCAGGCCACACGGTTAGCTAGCTAGCTGGCTAGCTGGCTGGCTGTATTACTCGCGGTGGACATTGAACAGCAGTTTATGAGGGAAGCTGCGGACGCAGGGGCTTAAGCGCACCTCCCACCTAGCCTAACACAATAAAGACGCGCGTCTAAAGCGGGCGCGCAAAGGCTCGCTCCCCGACAGGGCGCGTTCACCGCCGGCATTTTGCATTTCGCCTCGGAAGATTTCCCAACCCTCCGAAACGAACACTAACAAACGCGACTTCCGGTACCGAGCTTCTTCTGCGATTTCTGTAGACGATTAGCGCATGCGCGAAAACGAATCTACTTCCGGTCGCTAGGGGGCTCGTCTTCGATACCGGGTCACCCACCGTACCGGAGAATACAGAACGGGCTCTAGTTTACGCTAGTCTACAAAAAACCAACTCCAAAACAAAACAAAACAATATTCTATCAACAAAAAAAATCGGTATTTATTAGGAATATATATCACTCCTCTCTGTGTTTCCCACACGTTCTCTCCATTTGTTCCTAATCTACCGCCGCTACTTTCTGCTGCTTCCGTTAGGGGGCGCCACAGCGCATCCTCCGTTTCCATCTCTCCCTGTCTTCTGCATCCTCCTCTGTCACGCCAGCCACCGTGTTCTCCATTTATTCCTAATATCCCTTCCAAATCCCGTCTCCCTTTAACACTCTGTGCTCTGTCTGTTCTGCCCTTACTGTCCTCATCACACTTTCTCTGCCAAAGTTCTGTTTGATTAGTGCTTTACCCCCCACCCACCCACCCCTTGTGCAGGAACAGACACTCATGACGTAAATATGGCACTTTGTAAACAGCCCCCTCTGATTAAGATGTCCCACCTACATATCTATGATGTGCACTGCCTCTTTAAACCACATGCGCAACACAAATGTTTGTGCAACACAAATGTACAATTGTAGTTGTGAGGTGGATGGTAGGTGAATATATTTTGGTGTATAAGATGATATAGTGTAATATAGTAGGAGTGTACAGTATTGTATATGGGCATGATGGGTTGTGGAGTCGTGGTATGGTATATGGTATGGTACATAATACATGGTATATGGTATGGTACATGGTACATGGTATATGGTATGGTACATGGTATATGGTATGATACATGGTATATGGTATGGTATATGGTATATGGTATATGGTATGATACATGGTATATGGTATGGTACATGGTATATGGTATGATACATTGTATATGGTATGGTACATGGTATATGATACATGGTACATGGTATGATACATGGTATATGGTACATGGTATATGGTATATGGTATGATACATGGTATATGGTATGATACATGGTATATGGTATAGCACATTAAATATGGTATATGTATGATACATGGTATATGGTATGGTACATGGTATATGGTATGATACATTGTATATGGTATGGTACATGGTATATGATATGGTATATGGTATATGATACATGGTACATGGTATATGGTATGATACATGGTACATTGTATATGGTATGGTACATGGTATATGGTATATGGTATGATACATGGTATATGGTATGGTATATGGTATATGATACATGGTAGATGGTACATGGTATGATACATGGTATATGGTATGGTATATGGTATGGTACATGGTATATGGTATATGGTATGATACATGGTATATGGTTTATGGTATATGGTATGGTACATGTTATATGGTATGATGCATGGTATATGGTATGGTACATGGTGTATGGTATATGGTATGGTACATGGTATATGGTATATGGTATGGTACATGGTACGATACATGGTATATGGTATGGTACATGGTATGGTACATGGTACATGGTATGGTACATGGTATATGGTATATGATACATGGTATATGGTATACTGTACATGGTGTATGGTATATGGTATATGGTACATGGTATAGTGTATCAGAATGAGAATCATGTTTATTGGCCATGCAGGTTTGCACATACATGGAATTTGACATTCAGTGGGAAGACGTGGCGCAGTATGAAATATGGGAACTGAAATATTAAAAGAAATGATTTGGCAATCTGGATTCTACGCTATTGTTTGAGACACTTCTTTCAAATACAAATACTTTATATTTATATTTATAAAATAAAATAAAAAAGTGACTTGGCAACCTAAACTCTTGTTTGAGACAGTTCCTTCAGTAACAACAGTTTCAGCACAACAAGAAGAGCAAAATGAGCTTTGAGCGCAGTGACAAGAGGGATTGGTGGAGCTGAGTTTATGTGGATATAAATGTGGTGCACTTCAAGCTATTTCACTCTTACTCCTGAATAAATTGGCCCTCGTGAAAATATAATGCTTCACGTAAGCTACGTGTAAGCTTATTAAAGTTGACGACACTTTGGACCCGTGACGAGTGGATTAAGAAGCCCAGCACAGGCAGTAACACATGTAAACCTGCCTGCCTGGCTTTGGGGACTCGGGCCTGCTGCACCGGCACAGGTCAACCCATCGCCTTCTTGGTTTACTTTTGTTTCATCGTAAAGCGCACGGCAGTGTATTGAGATATTCCCTATAGCTCATGTTTGGGTGATTGATTGATTGATCATGGATATCTGCACGGCGCTGGAGCATCTGTCCTTCAACAACATGGCTCTGCAGAAGCTGCCGGTGGACTCCTCAGAGGGCCCAGAGGCCCGGGGCCCCCGGCCTGTGCAGGGAGCATGTTTCTCACGCATCCGGACCCTGCAGCCTCTCCTTAATCCCGTGTTTGTGGCCCTGTCGCCGGCGGCCCTGGCGTTAATCGGACTGAACACACGGGATGTCCTGAGCAACCCTTCTGGTGCGGAATACTTCAGCGGCTCCAAGCTGCTGCCCGGCTCGGAGCCAGCAGCTCATTGCTACTGCGGCCATCAGTTCGGAGTGTTCGCGGGTCAGCTGGGAGACGGAGCGGTGCTTTACCTGGGGGAGGTGGAGGGCCCGACCCCGGGGCAAGCCAACAGTCTCTGCCCTGGTGCACGATGGGAAATCCAGGTGAAGGGTGCAGGAGTCACACCTTATTCCAGGTAATTTATCAAATGTGGGTTCATGCACCAACCTGTCTCATGCACGTCAACCGACCTGACTTGAAACTAGGCATGGGGGCAATTTTGCCAACAATCCAGAAAGGTTACCTCAAGTATTTGCCGGAATACCACAAGTATTTGCCTGAGCAAATACCAAGCCTGATATGCAGAGGCACGTCTAGAAACACTTGTATGGGTGGGGTTGGGGGCAAAGATTGTTGCTGTTTTTTTTTTTGTGGAGTAGCACTGAAAATGGTCTGAAAATTTGTAAAAATGTACAATACAATTCTGCACAACACAACTGCATTTCATATAACTTTGCAGTGAAGGAGGAGTAGGTAAGAGTTTGGTGGATTATCGTAAGTGAGTTGAAAATATTGACCCTCATCCATCTTTGCCGTGTCTCTCGTGACGACACACCAGTTATGGCATCTGCAGACAGCTCTGCTGAATGACAGAGAGAACTACTGGCATATCTGAAAACAAGCCCAGAGCTGGAACTGACCTTTCGCAAAGTCCCGCCCCCCTTAGTTACTGTTGCTATGCCTGTCAAGCATTTCAGAACTATCCAGGAAGTAGCCGGAAAAAACCAAAACATGGAGGAAGAAATCAGCGCATCGTGTGGGTAAAAGTAGCAGTAACGATACGTTAGCTGTATTAGCTATCAATACTAGCTAGTAGCTAGCTTAGCTTGGAGCAGGCAGGTATTTGTGTTGATTCTGGATGGATTAAGCTGGCCATGGGGTCTGCTATACTGCCAAATCTACTACCTACATGGCGCTTCTTGCGTTCTGGGTTTGGGGAAGGGAAAGAACATGACACCCCCTCCAAACTTTCCCATATCTAGTATCCGGTCTGCAGATCCCATAGGAACACCGTTCCAGCATTTTGTTGTGTGTTTGAAAGCTTGACGGACCGTTGCTAAGGGAGGATTGGACCAGCACCGTTCTGGGGCGGTACTTTGCGAAAGGTCAATTGTAAGGTCTCTCGTAAGCGTTGTAGGATTGCTGATCTGAGGCCAAAAAGGTTTTTATGAAATATTTGTTGTTACGCGAGCTGACCTCTGACACAACATCGAATGGCGACAGGGGTCCCGGGCCACCACATACTAGATCCACCTTTTGGTAGTCCATCCATCCATTATCCAACCCGCTTATCCCAACTGGGGTCACGGGATGCTGGAGCCTATCCCAGCAGTCACTGGGCGGCAGGCGGGGAGACACCCTGGACAGGCCGCCAGTCCATCACAGGACCCCCCCCCCCACACACACACACACACATTCATCTCTAGGGATAGTTTAGTACGGCTGATCCACCTGACCTACATGTCTTAGGACTGTGGGAGGAAACCGGAGCCCCCGGAGGAAACCCACACAGACACGGGGAGAACATGCAAACTCCACACAGAGGACGACCCGGGACGACCCCCAAGGTTGGACTACCCCAGGGCTCGAACCCAGAACCTTCTTGCTGTGAGGCGACTGTGCTAACCACTGCACTACTGTGCCGAGGAGAAAAGGGGGGAGGGGGGGCATGATTCAAATGTGTTTTTGTTTATCACTATGAAACAGCTCTTACCTTTACCTTTACATTACCTTTGGTAATGTGGTTTTTTTTTTAAAGTGTAGCAAAACTTGAATCGCAACCCGTCTCCTGTGAGTCCCGCTCACTAGAAGCACGTGGCTGTGTAAACTGACCTGAAAGCCGATTAAGAGATTAACTGCTCGCCACACGTCCGCTTTACCCCCACTGCTAAACGGTCCACGCCAACCCTCGCACCACAAACCTCCTCCGAGTCCAAGTGTACTGGCAGCCAAGGAAGTTTGCATGTGATGGGGGATTTGTGTTGGTGGGCAGGCCCGCCCGCAGATACGGATGGGCCCCTGAAAAGGTCCAGTGAACCCCCCCCCCCCCACAATCTGCTTTACTCATACCAACGCATGTGTGTGCTCTCTCTCTCCTACTGAACACATCCATGTAAACTGAGAGAGACTTGCGACTGGCTCAGCAATGGGGGGCACACACACACACACACACACACACACACACACACACACACACACACAATACAACTCTTTGACACACACACAAACACCCACCAAGGTCAACAAAGATCTGCTACACTTACACCACATCTCTTAGTAGAAAATGTAATTTCTTACCTTATGACGCCATCTTTGCTCTTAGGCAGCCATCTTGTCTTACTGGATGTCAAGTCCTGTATGACGTCTCTGAAGTCCGTCTGTTCAGCCACTTCACACTCCGTGCCAAGCGTGACCAGCGTCATTGCTTATATTTAGGATGAACATGATTATTGCTGGCGTTGTGGTGGTGCAGTGGTTAGTGTGATCACCTCACAGCAGGAAGGTCCTGGGTTCGAGCCCCGGGGTAGTCCGACTTTGGGGGTCGTCCCGGGTCGTCCTCTGTGTGGAGTTTGCATGTTCTCCCCGTGTCTGTGTGGGTTTCCTCCACGTGCTCCGGTTTTCTCCCACAGTCCAAAGACCTGTAGGTCAGGTGACTCGGCCAGACTAAAGCATCCCTAGGTGTGTGTGTGTGTGTGTGTGTGTGTGTGTGTGTGTGTGTGTGTGTGTGTGTGTGTGTGATGGCCTGGCGGCCTGTCCATCATGTCTCCCCACCTGCCCCCCAGTGACTGCTGGGATAGGCTCCAGCATCCCCGCGGCCCTGAGAGCAGGATAAGCGGTTAGGATAATGGATGGGTGGATGATTATTGCTGGCCTCCATGGCCCCCTCTAGTGGTTGAGCTCCAGAACCCTTTCCCCTTCCCCCCCCCCTAGAGGGCGGCTATGGTGGTGGTGGCTCAGCATAAGCACCACGACATAAGCGCTATGTTTTGAAGTAGAACAAATGCTGGAACGTTGAACGTTATCCGTCAAAAAAGCATCAACGTAGCACTGAAATATCCGAGTGTCAAACAGGAAACTTAAATGGCGGCACAGGGCAGCAATGTAAGAGCTGAACCACAAGTCTGCTTCTAGCGGTGTTCTGCTACACACCAGCCACATGTCTAACATGGCGCTATGACAGGACACACTATATGTCCCGTGGCTATACACAGAGGGAGTATTCAGATGAGAGTGCTTCTGAGATAACGATGGTTTGAAATGCAAAACAATGCAAACCATCTGCAAGCAGAGCTTAAACAGTACCACAACAGACGAGCTAACGGCACAACCTGTACCGGCTGTTTATCCTACCGACAGGTATGTGCAGGTCATGTCTGCTGTCTGTTTTCCTTCTGTGCTCGATAACACAAAAGACACCTCTGACCACCACCTCCACACGGGTGGAGGAAGCAGAAAAAGCCCCAAGATCATTTAGCGATGACAAACTTCCCAGCATTCCGACGAGTTGCTTGTAGGAGACAAATCCCAGGGCGGGCCTAAGGCTTCCCGGGGCCCGGTAAGCAGAGTTAGATTAGACTGAACAAAGGACAGAAACCCACTTTAGCACCTGGTGATTTGAAGCGTCTGGGATTCTCTCCCCCCAGGGACGGCGACGGGAGGAAAGTCCTTCGCTCGAGTATCAGAGAGTTTCTGTGCAGTGAGGCCATGGCCGCCCTGGGTATACCCACCACCCACGCCGCCTCCATCGTGACCTCTGACCTCTACGTCTACAGAGACCCGCTCAAGCGAGGCCGGCGTATCCCAGAGCGCTGTTCGGCCGTGCTGCGCATTGCTCCGTCCTTCATCAGGTGAAATGTTCATTTTCCTGCCATCTGATCACAGGACAGGTCGTCTTGCTGCTACGCCCACAAGCCCCCCTGTAATAACGAGCTGCCTGTGCTTTTACAGATTTAAATCAGTGCTCTTATTAGACATCGGCCTTTTCCGGGAATTTACATGGACAGAAAACATATATCTATATATATAATCTTGTTTGTCGAGGTTTCATTTTCCAGGTCGGTCCTCAGAAAGTGATTCTTCATCCCAACGAGGGGCCTTTACTCTCTAACGAAGCATTTTTGTCTACATATAAAAAACAACCCCACGACTTCTGTTAAATGGACGTCATCCACAGTTTATCCACAGCTTTAAAGTCTCATCTTTTTACGGAGGCAAGCATTTTGTCACGTCATGTTTCTAAACTGACAGCTTGTGCATAATCTTGGTTCCAACGTTTCCGTGCGTGTCCCTCTGTGACGAGGCCGCACGCTGCCATCAGACCAGCAGAGCACCATCATAAACCAGTGGGTCAGCAGGTCGGTGGGCTGCTAGAACTGTGGTTACCATGAAGTACAACAGATTTGTGGTGTTTTGTTTGATCACTTGGTGCAAGTAATTATTACGTGTCTGATCAGAAGAGTTCACTGGAAAGAAGTAAAAACAAAAACAAAACAAAGTGACGCTTGTCATTGAGAAAAATTAGTTACAATGTAACTGTAATTAATAATGAACTCTAATTACAAAATTACCACTATGACAATGGTTTGATCAAAGATGATAGACTGAAAATAAACGATAACTATTATAGTTTTTATTAATATGCAGGCCAATAACAAAACAGGAAACTTAATTTCTATGACATTAGATGTGAATTTATTAGATGACCTAAGTTGTGTTTGCTGTGCCTCCGTTTATTAAAATACTGCTTTTTAGAGAGCTGCTTTTAAAAAACAGGTATGTGCTTTCCAACAGGGTCCTAAGAAGCAACACTGGTGGGGACGGGCTGCTCTCTACACCAGAAGAGCCAAAACTGAGTTTCAACGATTTTCTTTTGTGATTCATTGCTTGATGCTGAATGGACATTTGTCCAGTGGTTACAATCAAAGCGGAACCATGTAGAAAGGGGGGCGATAACCTGATTCAACAACAACAACAACAACAACGTCCATTTCCCGTGAAGCAGAAATGGGATCAAACTACAGAAGGCAAACTTTCTCCAGAAAGTTGGCATGCTTGCCAAGTTGTTCTTCAGTCTGGGAGTCTGTTTTAAACACTCAGCCATCATTCTATTAGGACTTTTTTCACACAAATAAAGACAAATATCTCCAAAAGTACAAACAGCATGACAACATTTATCAGAAGCATAAAGAAGCCTAAATTGCAGGACATTTTAAGAGCTGAATGGCACTCAGAGCTGCAAGTGCCTATGTGCAGGATCTCTCCCAAATGTGGATTTGGGTCTCGATCTGGTTCGGTCTCAGAGGTAAAAAAAATGCCTCCATCGCTGTTGCAGGGGGCGGCACAGTGGTGCAGTGGTCAGCGCGGTCGCCTCACAGCAAAAAGGTCCTGGGTTCGAGCCCCGGGTAGTCCAACCTTGGTGGGACATCCTGTGTGGAGTCTGCATGTTCTCCCCGTGTCTGCGTGGGTTTCCTCCGGGGGCTCCGGTCTTCCCCCTTACAGTCCAAAGACATGTAGGTCAGCTGAATTGGCCGTACTCAGTTGTCCCTAGGTATGAATGTCTGCACGTGCATGTGCGTGTGTGTGTGTGTGTGTGTGTGTGTGTGTGTGTGTGTGTGTGTGTGTGTGTCTCGGCCCTGTGATGGCCTGGCGGCCTGTCCAGGGTGTCCCCCCCACCTGCCGCCCAATGACTGCTGGAATAGGCTCCAGCATCACCGTGACCCTGAGAGCAGGGTAAGCGGTTCAGCTAATGGATGGATGGATGTTGTTGCAGGTTTGGATCCTTTGAGATCTTTCTGGGCCGAGACGACTTCTCAGGTCTGCAGGGCCCCAGTGCGGCCCGCCACGACATCCGCCGTCAGCTGCTGGATTACGTCATTGAAACCTTCTACCCCCACCTACAAGCAAGCCGTGGCAGTCGCAGAGACAGGAACACGGCGTTCTTCAAAGAGGTATCAAACCCTTTTTTTTAAAGGATCATGTATCATTACTACCAAACTGCATAGCAGCTGGCTGTGGTCGCTGCACAGCTCAGCGGGTGTTCGTTGAGGCTTTCAAATACAAAGAAGCAAGGTATCCTGCGAGGCCACGGTGGTTTTGAATGGGGAAATGGAGGGTTGTGAGCTTTTTGTTTCGATCAGTACTATTTAGCAACTCCTAATGATATTTACCAGTCATATTATTATATTTGCTACTCACATTCTGATATCGATTAGTCCGTTTATAATATTTGCAGGTCATAGAGTGGTATTCACTTGCCACGTTGCACTTCAGGGAGGCAGAAATATGACGCTCGTTCCTGTGGTTTCAGGTGGCGGTGCGCACCGCTAGCCTGGTGGCCCAGTGGCAGTGTGTTGGTTTCTGTCATGGCGTCCTGAACACTGACAACATGAGCATCCTGGGATTAACTCTGGATTATGGCCCTTTCGGTTTCATGGACAGGTAGCCGTCTGAATGTTTTGTCTGTCAAAAAGGAAAGGGAAAAGAATTTACTAATTAATTTTCATAAACTACTTTTTTTTTTAAACCTTGCCTACTGTCCATTCTGCATGCATTCACATTATGAATTTACTGCCGTTGTCAGGTTTGACCCAGACTTTGTCAGTAACGCCTCAGACAGGAGGGGGCGCTATTCTTACCAAGCTCAGCCGTCTGTGTGCCGCTGGAATCTGGCCCGCCTGGCTGAAGCGTTGGGCTCCGAGCTCCACACGGCCGAGGCGGGGGCCATCCTGGATGAATTCACGCCCACATACGAGGCCTTCTACCTGGCTAACATGAGGAGGAAGCTGGGCCTTCTCAGAAGGGAGGAGGCGGAGGACAGGGAGCTGGTCTCTGACCTGCTGCAGCTCATGCACAACACCGGTACTGGGAGTTGTGGGAGTATTGTGAGAATTTGGAGGTGTCATGGGCTGGCTGGATAAATGTCAAGATTTTGATTATTTCATTCATTCATTACATCCGTTTTCATTGCTAAAGTTTCTCTTAATGTTTGCTTTGTTGTGTTGAGGTGGAGCGCCTCCTGCTGGTAATCTCTTGTAGGCTGTGTTGTAGGAAGTAACATAGTAGAAAACAACTGAAAAAAAAACTATACATACTATACGTTTATTGCCGGCAGCCATACCAACATGTACCCCGGCTCTGCCAAATGACGGAAGCTAAGCAGGTGTGGGCTTGGCTAGTACTTGGATGGGAGCCCTCCGAGGAAAATTGAGTTGCTGCCAGAAGGGGTGTTGTTGGGCCAGTAGGGGGCAATCTTCCCTCTGGTGTCCTGGCAAAATTCCCAACCTGGCTCTCTCCATCTGGCCACCTAATCATCCCCCATGTAATTGGCTTAATGGTTCCTCCACCTCAAGCTGATGTGGGGTGAGCGTTCTGGTGCGAAATGGCTGCGGCGCATCACCCAGGTGGTGCTGCACATTGGTGGTGTGAAAAGTGCTTTGGGTGTCTAGAAAAGCGCTATATAAATGTAGCTATTATCATAATAACAGACTGCTGCAGCATCATGCTAGCTTGTCTGAACCATGCGGTGTTTGTACACTGAAGGAGGGTTGTGGATTTGCCCTCCATTGATTACATCGAAGTGTAGATGACAAGCTGGAGCGGTGTCCAGCATGAAGAAAAGGATGGACGACCGAGAAAATTAAAACTTAGCGATGCACTACGTGAACGCCACGTATAAAACAGAGATAGACTTGAATTAGTCCTTTAATGATACGTCAGACGATGGACATCCGCAGAAGTTACATGTGAAAAATAAAACCAGGCTCCTTCAGTTGTGATTCTCTGGTTTTTATGGTCACTGAGGTCTTCTCCCTTGTGCTCCAGGGGCGGACTTCACCAACACCTTCCGTCTGCTGGGGAGGATCCCCTGGCCCGAGGAGGGGGATGACCTGAGGACCACAGTGGGGCCTGCGGTGGATCTCATCCTGGAGCAATGTGCCTCGTTTGAGGAGCTAAAGGTGGCTAACAGGCCTACTATGCATGACTGGTGAGGGGGGTCGTAGGGTGGTGTGGTGTAGGCTTTTCTAAGTAGTGATCAACAACCTCAGGTCCAACCTTTTGAGTTCCTTTGTTTTGGGCCGTATGGATCACTGTTATGAAATTCGCTATGAAAATGCTTCATCCGGGACCCAAAGTCAGGTGGCTAAACGCGTCTAATCGCGATGCCATCACACGATACCTCACAGCTGGCTGTTTCAAGACCCCACCTCACCACACAATACTGGCTCATCTACATGTAGAACATTTTACCCAGTTTTTCACGTCTCCTAATTGTTTTTCTCTTTGATCTGCTAGGATTCCGGAGAAAAAGCTTACCGAGACAACGTGTAAGTTAAACGCGTGTCTATCAAATATTTCTAAAGAACTGAATTGAGCTGAAAATGAACTGAAATGGGCGGCATGGTGGTCAGCGCGGTGGTCAGCGCAGTCGCCTCACAGCAAGAAGGTCCTGGGTTCGAGCCCCGGGGTAGTCCAATCTTGGGGGTCGTCCCGGGTCGTCCTCTGTGTGGAGTTTGCATGTTCTCCCCGTGTCTGGGCGGGCTTCCTCTGGGGGCTCCGGTTTCCTCCCACAGTCCAAAGACATGGAGGTCAGGTGACTCGGCCGTACTAAATTGTCCGTAGGTGTGAATGTGTGTGTGTTGGCTCTGTGATGGCGTGGCAGCCTGTCCAGGGTGTCGCCCCACCTGCCACCCAATGACTGCTGGGATAGGCTGCAGCATCCTGAGAGCAGGATAAGCAGTTTGCATAATGCATGTGAAATGACATTTCTGTCATGCAGCACTTTTCTAGTCCACAGTGAAATGTCTGCACCTTATAACGGGGTGGAAGTTCTTTTATAAAGCCCAACACGTGAGTGTGGATGAAGCGGTAAACTGCAGCTCTCTGTGCTTCTTTCCGTTGGTTTCTTATCTAACACTCGTCTCTGTGTGGATTCTGGCGTGTGCAGCGAGCTGGCGATGATACTCTCCACGGCCCAGACCAACCCGGCCATGTTCCAGATGATGGCGGACCGGCCGGAGGTTTCCCGACAGCTGGAAAAAATGGGCCGGTTGAAAGAGCTGCTCGGAACCGAGCAGGGCGAGCTCAGCGGGAAGCAGCGGGAAGACTGGATGCGCTGGGCGGGCCGGTACAGGTCAGAGCAACACACAGCTCCACGACTCAGCGTGTAGAAACCTGACATGAGAGTGAAAGTATACAGTCTTCATTTTCCATTGTCATGCTCTTTTGACCCGCACCTTTGTGCGGGTGTAAGATCTGAACATCCATAATTCAGGGAACCCCCCCCCCACCCCACCCCCCAAGTGACTATACATGCTGAGAGTATCCTGGACATGAGCTCTTATCCGGGTTAAAGTCTTGACACTAAACACCTGTCTGGTTTCTGTAAGTGACGCAGGAGGCGGTTGGCCCGGGAGTGGGATGGACGCAGCGATTTGTCCGCCATCAAAACGGAGAGGCTCGGCGTCATGAACAGCACCAACCCACGTGTCGTCCTTCGCAACTACATCGCACAAAACGCCATACAGGCCGCCGAGCAAGGAGACTTCTCCGAGGTCAGCCGACACTCCGAGTCAGTCCATAGCCGATCACTGTCTGTAGCCTCTTATTCCTGTTCAGGCTGGAGTCTATCCCAGCATGCATCGGGTGGAAGGCGGGGGACACCCTGGACAGGTCTACGGACTGGCCAGTCCATCACAGGACACACACACACACACACACACACACACACACACTCATCCATCATCACTGTATGGACCATTGAGAGTCCGTCCATCCATTAGCCATTAGCTTCTCCTGCTCTCAGGGTGGCGGGGATGCTGGAGCCTGCCCCAGCAGCCATTGGGAGGCAGGGGGGGAGACACCCTGGACAGCCGCCAGTCCATCACAGACTCCACACAGAGGACGACCCGGACTGGATTTGAACCCTGACACATTTTAAGTTATAACTATTACAGCTTTTTTTAATGTTATCAACGACTTGATTTTATTAATAAATTACAGGCGGCCCAGCGGTTAGCCCTGTCACCTCATAGCAAGAAGGTCCAACCTTGGGGGTCATCCCAGGTCGTCCTGTGTGGAGTTCGCGTGGTCTCCCCGTGTCTGCGGTGGGCTTTCGCCGGGTGCTCCGGTTTCCCACCACCATCAGAAAGACATGCATGTCAGGGCTAATACTCCTGCCTGTGCCCCTGAGCAAGGCAACGAGGAAAGACCTGGAGCTGGTCCCCGGGTGCTGCAGCTGCCCACTGCTCCTAGCTACACGGCTAGCAGGACATTTTGTTCACGATGCACGTTCAGGAAATAGCCCTGCACGTCTTGATATCTGCCCCAGAGGGGCAACTGTTGTGCAGCAGCGGCAACATTCAAACACACAGACACTCCACAGAAGACACGAGGCAAACGGATACAACGGGTGGCGAGGAGAACGGCGCCAACGAGAAGCGAGGCAGCGGTAAACCGTGTTTATCCGGGTGGAGCTGGTGTTACCTCTCACTGCTGGAGCTTAGCAGTGGCGTGGCTGAGTGAGGGGATGACGGAGCCTTTGTGAAACTCCAGGTGCAGGGGGTGGGTGGGTGCTGTCAGACAGGATGGATTCTGCTTTCCTTAACATCCGCTTGTTATCCGCTTGGCCAACTACCCCACCCTTCTGAGCCGTCCCGGTCTCTGCTCCACCCCCTCTGCTGAGCCGGGGAGGGCTGCAGACTACCACATGCCTCCTCCCATACATGTGGAGTCACCAGCCGCTTCTCTTCACCTGACAGTGAAGAGTTTCACCTGGGGGACGTAGCACGTGGGAGGATCACGCTATTCCCCCCAGTTCCCCCCGAACAGGCGCCCCGACCGACCAGAGGAGGCGCTAGTGCAGCGACCAGGACACACACCCACATCCGGCTTCCCACCCGCAGACACGGCCAGTTGTGTCTGTAGGGAGGCCTGACCAAGCCGGAGGTAACACAGGGATTTGAACCACCGCCCCCATGCTGGTGGGCAACAGAACAGACCGCCACATCACCTGGACGCCTCCTACTGCAGACCTTGCTCACCTTCGTTAGTCAGTTCTTCTGTTTAAGGTTGAGAGAGGCCTACCAACCGATAAAAGAACAAGTAGTAACTGACTCAATAAAACATCTGTAGGGCAAAGTCATCAGGGACCTGTCGACACCCAACGTAGGCAGCTCCCCTGGTATTACAATCACAGTTCAGCTTGCTATCAACTGTATGTAGGACTCGACAATTTCAACCTCCCGATCGCTCATCTTGATGTGGACGGGGTCGGAGGCATTACGTCTAAAGTCAATACACGCCTTTGGTCTTAGTGGCATTGACTTCCAAAGGGGCGTCCTGGCACCATCTGGAGAGATGACAGGACCGTGAGACGGGTCGCTCTCCTTCAGCGGGCTCACCATCCCCGGTGCCAGCTGCACATTTCCCAATGTGGTGATTCTGAACTCACTGCGGCAGTCATTAGTGTACAGGACATACAGGGGAGGGGGGAGAGGGGCCACAGCGCGGAGGGCAGCCGGTTGACGTGGAAGTCAAGGCCAGGAAAGTGTCGCTGCAGGGTCGTCTATCGCCGGTCCCTCGTAATGACACATCGCATGCAAAGAAACCCCTTTGATAAGCTAACACGTTGCGTTCTGCATACCGACTTCAGTTTCTCGTCACTATTTGAGTGTTTGTGCGGGGCTGCCCAGTTGGGCTGGGGCTCATTTCTGGTGCATTGTTATGACACAAATCCAGTCCACGCTCGCCCGAAGACGACAAATGACCGACAGCTGTGAGTGTTGTCAACAGCTTCTTAGATCAAACGATCTTCTGCTGTTGACAACAACGTGAGCATTACGTGACGTAACGTAACGCAATGGGCCGTCCCAGTGCACTGGAATCGAACCCTGGGCCACTTGGATAACCCGGCAGGACTGGGCCAGGGGACTCTCTTTACTAATTAATATTTCTTGTATTTCTGTCTCCATGCTGTTATTTGCTGCTGCAATGACTCATGCCATTTCAAGATTTACTTCTGTCCTCAGGTCCGTCGGGCCCTCCGAGTTCTTGAGAACCCGTACTGTGACACGGACGGTTCCGACGCCGGGGGAGACGGAGGAAAGACGGGTTATGATGAAGCGAGGCCGGCCTACGACAGCAAACCCCCCACCTGGGCGAGAGAGATTTGTGTCACCTGATCGTCGTAGAGCCTCCCGGGGGGCCACGAGAAGGAGAGGGACCGGTCTGGTTTGACATCAGTGGACTGCAGGACAGGGGCGGAGACCGGTGTCGTTTTGGTGTTGGTGGAGTTTTCTTCCCCATCTGGTCCTGATACAATTACACCACACCGTCTCTCTCCTGTGGCCGGTCAATGTGAAGGGAGATCTTATCGTAACTAATGCCCCTTTTTCACTACATGGTACCGGCTCAGCCCGACTCGACTCGACTCGACTAGCGGAGTGTCGTTGTCCATTACCGTAACAGTGTAGCCGGTCTGAATTGGTTTTGGTACCCGCTCCACTTTTTTTTTTTTTTTGGAACCTCCACAAAGGTGGTACCGGAAAAGTGGCAACAGTTACCAAACTGCCGGTACTTTCCAACAATGGAAAATGAAAAAGTGGAGTCGAGTTGAGCCGGGTACCCTGTAGTGCAAAAGGGGCAAAAATGTGCTCCCGTCCTCGTCAGTATCTGCACAGCCTGCACAGAATGTAAGCGATAAGCCTGGTTCTGTCCTTCAACAAGTCCACGCATGTCTGATGAAAAATGACGAATCAGACGAAAAGTTCTGTTGTGACCCGTCTGATTCTGATAAACACACAGACATACTTACAGCCTAATTTTCCAACCATGCGGTTTGTGTTTCTGACCATCATGTGGCATCCAGAGGACAAAGTGTGCAGGTTTCTCTTCCAGCTGTTCTCTCCCCCAGCTGAGTTCACCATGACTTCCCTCCTACTCTCAAAACAAAATGATCCCTTGTGAGTTTAAAAACCCACAGTAATACCCAATGAAGAGACATGGTTAGCTACAGAACCCAACCGCGAGAGGTTTGCCTGCATGCTGAATCATCGTCATCGTCGGTGGTCACTCGGTCACTATGACGGTCTTCTCCATCGGGTTGTCTACTTGTGGGTCTTCAGATGACTGTAGAGGCTGATCCGCGATCCACGTCCCAAAAAAAATATGAAAAAAAAGAGGACACCTGTGCATGACTTTGCTTAATGTGGGGAGACCGGTGCACAGACAGCCACCACACGGTCCTTGACCGATCTGGGTCAGGATCCAGTTGCACGGAGTCCAAGACGACTGGGGGCCCCATTTCTGCTGCAGCCTTCATCCGCCTTTCCAGCCGCTGTGACACTTCCCGAAAGTCAGCCATCATCCTCCACCTGATCCACCGCTGAGGTCTCGGTTGGATTGCTCTTTGTCAGGGACCTCCCCCTTGACCTTACCGCCATGCAGGGGCGGATCTACAGGGTGGCAAAGGGGTGGCAGCTGCCACCTCTGGGACACGGTCTTGCCACCCCTGGTACCACCCCATTTATAAATCAGATAATATGTTTTTAAAGTATATTTTATGTACATGCATGGTGAAGGTCAATGAGACCCACACCAAACTCATCTCAAACAGAAGTCGCCGATTTAGAATCCCCCCTCCCCCTCACAGGCCCGGATCTACAGGGTGGCAAAGGGGGGGCAGCTGCCACCTCTGGGACACAGTCTTGCCACCCCTGTTGCCACCCCAGGAAAAAACCTCTAGATGCACCACTGCCGCCACGGGTGACCCAACCAGGAGCATAGCTCCAGACGGCGTCGCTCTGAGGATCTCAGGACCATGCAAGCTTCTCCACCACAAGGGACCAATCCACGGAGAAGCACACTGAATAATACCGAGGAATCCGTATAGTTAAATGTTGATCACGTCCATAGCTATGTAAAAGTCTGACAATGTTTGCAATAAAAGGTTTTTTTGAATCTTTTTCCCCGTTTTCTTTTTAATTCACTGAATGGGTTACGTCTAGAAAACTGCTGGTTTTAAGACGCAACATTTTCAACAGCTTAACAGAAAGATAGACACGATCGACCGATCGATCGATAGAGTAAGGACGAGAGATAGATGGACAGATAGATAGATAGAGATAGTACATCACAAACTGAAGAGGTAGGCCAATTAGCAGATTGTGAGTTAACTGTTTAGGAACAAGTGGGAGACAGATAATCTCAGTAAAGACTCTCCACATGAGAGGCCGTATGACAAGTTTACCGAAGCAGAAAGCTGTTTTATTTCTTGCTTCATCGTTATATATTGACTGCACACGACGGACAGAACGCAGAGCATGCAAGATAAGGACCGAGGACAAGGGCGTGTCGGTGCTCCCCCCTCCTAACAAGCAAAACGCATGTGCTGTATGCGGCCATGACAGGCGCCCTCCATGAGGGAAGGATCAGGCCGCTTCTGTCTTTCACTACCGGTTCCTTCAGGGAACGAGAAGCGATTTGGAGCAAAAGTGACACAGAATGAAACTGAGGATGTGGCTTTAACAAAACCACAGGTCATCTTTCTTTACACCCCAGGCCGAGACAGGGAAAAAAAGTAAATTCCCACTGTTGAAGTTCATAAGTGCCCCCCCCCCCCCACACATTATCCCTGTCCTATCTCGCAGGCATCAACCCAGCTGAACTGGTTCAGCTTGTGCAGTGATGTGCAATATGCAAACAAAATCACACAGTAACAGGAAGTTTACAATACGGACACGCACAAGACAAGAATACGTCTGTATTTAGTTTGCTCACTTTCACTGCAAGGCAGGAAAACCTTCTATGACATCACGACTTCCGGTTCAGCACAAAACGCTGACAAGAGTTCCTTTCTCTTCAGTGCCAGTTGGCCGGCGTCACAGTCGAGTGTGTTTCTCCGTGCCGGCTGCATGAGAAGACGGGCGCTTTCTAATTGGGTGGCAAATAAGTCTTTTCAAACTTTTTCTTTTCAACCTCACCCTCTCCATTAAGCGTAAGAAGCTGGGGAACGCCGGTGTCGGCGGAGCAAGAGGAGGGCCATGGCGCGCGTCCCACAGCTTCTCTTGGACACGCTGGATGACATGGTCGATAAGGAGCTGAGGACCTTCCGGTGGTTTCTCTACAGCGATGTTCTCCAGGGGTTTGCTCGTATTCCAAAAAGTCGTCTTCAGGAAGCGGACAGGCCCGAAGTTGTCACCCTGCTGGTGCAAACGTACGGCTATGACGATGCTGTCGCTGTCACGGTGGATATACTGCGAAGGATGAGGCTCAACCTGCAGGCAGAGACACTGAAGGAGACGTGTAATGAAGGTTGAAACGAAAGCCATCAATTTTAAAATTTTTTTCAGTTCTTGACAAGAACTCGTTGCGCTGGTCTTGGTATTGGCTAATGTGTAAAAACCATTTTGTCTTTCTTGTTTTCTCAGTAACAAGGACCGAAGTGGGCAAAGGTAAGCACAACATATCACTGACACAGGCATGCACACAGGAAAAGACTGATGCAAAAATATGTAAAAAAAAGACTAGAACTATATTGACCCGAACATTTGTTAATATTCTTTTGACAGGGGTGGATCACTTTGTAATCCAAGAAAAAGTGAAATCAACCCTGAAAGAAAAATGCCAAAACATTTACGAGGGGAACACCGATGAAGGAGACACCGTCTACCTGAACAAGGTCTATACAGAGCTGCATCTGATAGAGGGCGCCTGGGGAGGAGTCAGCGAGGAGCACGAGGTCAGACAGCTGAGGTCAAATCAAACAGCAGTTGACGAATTATCTGTCAAACTCTGTGATATTTTCAAAAACCGGCCCGGTCAGGAGAAGAGGATCAGAACCGTGCTCACACAGGGCATAGCCGGAGTTGGGAAAACCGTCTGCGTGCAGAAGTTTACCCTAAGCTGGGCGGAAGGAGAAGAAAACCAAGATATCAGCTTGCTCTTCCCATTGCCGTTCCGTGAGCTGAATCCCAACATCAGCAGGGGGAAATGCAGCTTGATGGGGCTTCTGCATCAGTTCTTCCCCGAAACTAAACAACTGGAGACACTGGAGGCTGAATGCAAAGTCTTGATCATCTTTGACGGCCTGGACGAGAGTCTGCTCCCTCTGGACTTTAAAAACAACCAGGTCCTGAGGGACCAGACCGAGCCAGCCTCACTGGACGTACTGGTAACCAACCTCATCACAGGAGACCTTTTGGGCAACGCCCTGGTCTGGGTCACCTCGCGGCCAGCCGCGGCCAATCGCATCCCTCGGAAGTACATCCACCAATGGACGGAGGTTCGGGGATTCACCAATGAGCAGAAGGAGCAATACTTTACGAGGCGTTTGGGGGACGACCAGGCTGTCAGGATCATCAACCACATGAGGTCATCGAGGAGCCTCTACATCATGTGCCACATCCCTGTGTTCTGCTGGATCACTGTCACTGTGCTGAAGAGGATGCTGCATGGTAAAGTGGGCGGAGTCATGCCCAGCACCCTGACTGAGATGTATGCCTATCTGCTCCTCTGCCAGATAGGCCGGATGAGGGAAGGTGACTACCCTGTGCGGAGCGACAATATCATTCTGAAGCTTGCCGAGTTGGCTTTCCGCCAGCTGGAGAAGGGCAAACTGATCTTCTATGAAGCCGACCTGAAGGAGTGCGGCATGGATCTGAAGGAGGCCACCGTCTATTCTGGCATGTGCACGGAGATTTTTGTGATGGAGGGTAGGAGAAGGCGAGAGGTCTTCAGCTTTGTGCATCTGACCATTCAGGAATTCCTGGCGGCGGTCTACGCTCATCATGCATACTTACACAGGAAGGAAAACGTTCTCCTCAGTTACATGAAAAGAATATCCGCAAGATGGCTTCCCAAGTCCGTCTTCGGCTTCCACAAGACTGCAATTGAGAAAGCTTTGGAAAGCAAGAACGGCCACTGGGACCTCTTCCTGCGCTTCCTCCTGGGCCTGTCGTTGAGGTCAAACCAAGAGCTCCTCAGTGGAGTCTTAAATGTGAACATTGGCGGAGAGGAGGAAATGGAGAGAACTATCAACTTCATCAAGGAGAGGATCAAAGAGGAGCCTGAGACCAAAATCAACCTTTTCCACTGTCTGAGCGAACTGAAGGACGAGTCTTTCGTGCAAGAGATCCAGAGTTTTTTGAGCTCTGGGAGACTTTCCTCAAAGCAGCTGTCGCCGGTCCAGTGGTCGGCGTTGACCTTTGAACTGATGACTTCCGAGGCCACACAGGGAGAGTTCGACCTTAAAAAGTTCATAAAATCAGAAGAGGGCGTAAGGAAGCTCCTGACAGTTATTACTTCCTCCACACGTGCTCTGTAAGTTTGTCGAAAGTTTAATCTTGAGGCCTTTAAAAATTTCTGAGTATGCTTTGACACTGACTGCAGTTGAGGGATGCAACGATTCATCGTGTTTCAAGCAGTGTGTTCTCTTGTCGAAAGCTAACTTACATGTCAAACACACAAAGAGGAGCATGAGAACAAGTATGCTACCGAGATAACGAGTGGCCTCCCATTGCTATTGAATGGACAGTTCCAGAAGGCTGGACTAAAAGTTCTGCTTGTTCAGAAATGCACACTACTCCCACATCCTTCATCCCATACTCACCTGCTCTCAACACCGACCAGACCTATACTCACATGCACAACACACAGAGCCATAACATTGTGGAAAGTCCACACTAAGCCCAAAAGTTCTTACCCAATAACAAATTAAAGATAGAAAACATACTGGAGGTAATAGGTTTTTATTTTCTTTAGGTTAAATCGATGCAACCTCACAGAAAAGTGCTGCCAAGAGCTGGCCTCGGCTCTCAGCTCAACTTCCTCTCACCTGAAAGAGCTCGACCTGAGTGACAACAGCCTGAAGGACTCAGGAGTGAAGCTGCTCTCCGATGGACTAGTGAGTCCACAATGTATACTGGAGCTCCTCAGGTCAGTAACATTTGCTTTTTACCATGCATTTAGCATCAGGGCAGCACAATACTGCCCTACAATATCAAAACAGCAGTCAAGGTTTCCACTCTAAGAAATCACTTTCCAGGACTTTTCAAGAACATTTTCCAGGACTTTTTCTTGGATATACATGACAGTCTATCATAGAAGGTCATATTATTCAGTATTAACTATCAGCAGAAGCCTCAACGCTCTCTAAAAGAACCGTGTAACTTTAAGCTGCTCACTGACCAAACGTCACAAACTTCAAACTTCCCAAAATATGTGATCCCTGCCAAATAATTATATTAAAAATATGTCATGTAAAGGGGTAAAAATACTATGTCACAACTTCATTTCAATTTCTATGACTAGATAAACCTAAAAAAAAACTTTTCTGATTCTTCCATTCAGATTACGTAATTGTAAGCTCCAAGGGGAGTGCTGTGAAATTCTGGCCCTGGCCCTGAGCACGGACTCCACCCGACTCAGAGAGCTGGACATGAGCACCAACGACTTGCAGGGGGAAGCAGTGAAGCGTCTATCTGCAGGACTCTGCAGCCATCACTGCAAACTGGAAGCACTGAGGTTGTTTCATCGTGATGATGATACTGCTTTATACCTTTTTACTTACGTCACTGATTTGCACGATTTTCATAGACTTGCATAGACTTGCATGTACTAAGAATTTGACTTGGTGGCATGCTCCACATGAAAATACAAGAACGTATTTCAAGTAAAACAGAGAGAGAGCCTCCAAAAATAGATAAAATCGAACAGAGTATTCAACAGATTGTTTTCTATGGGAGAATATCAATATACATAAAAATCCCAACGTATCTAAATTCGCAAGAAAGTAAAGAATTGGGGAATGGAGAGCATCTTGAATGGGACCGCAAAAAGCAACAACAGTCAAACTCTGCTTAATAACAAGACTCTACAATTCAGTATTCATAACTTTACTATTGCACTTGTAACAAATATACTATATAGCACTTGTAAGAAAGCACCTTGATACGCCCTTTTGACTACTCTCAGTCGTGTTTGTGTACTTGCATTAAAAAAAAAGGGGGGGGGTTTGATTGTTTTTCTTTGCGTAGGTTAAATCGGTGCAAGCTGAGGGAGAAATGCTGCCAGGATTTGGCTTCTGTTTTCACCTCGGGCGTCTCGCAGCTGAGGGAACTGGAGCTGAGCAACAACAACCTGCAGGACTCGGGGCTCAAGATGCTTTTGGCTGGACTGAGGAGTCCACAATGTAGACTGGAAACTCTGCGGTCAGTGCAAGACAAAGCCCCCCAAAATCTATTTTCATTTCCTTCCTCTGCCTTTTCATATGGCCCAGAAAGGGCTGCCGTGCCATTGTTCCGATGGCCCATTGTTCCAAAACCCCCAACAGTCTGAAAAATGTCACACTGGACCGAAAGACCGTTTGTCTGCCAGCCCGTTAAACGGCTGATCACACCGGGGTGGCCGCACGCGCCAAAGGGTTACTAATGCAAGCGTAACCGGTTACTTTGTTGCCCGGTGCGGGATTCGATACGGGGTGTACTGCACCACAAGGCGACGTCACTAACCGTTCGGCTAAAGGGTCAGACCCGTTAGCTAGGGGCTAACGTGTCTTATTAGTAGTTTACAGTCGTCACCCTCCCCGGAAGCGCGCCCTCGCGCTTTGTTCTTCCCGCGCTCCGAAGAGACTTCTGAGGATCTGCACACTTCCGGATCCCGCCGCTGCCACCAGTGTAACCGAGGGTGTGCAGATGTCGCCTATACTGTATGAAACTATAAAATACCAAATACGGAGGCTCCACTTTCACACGAGGACCACTTTATTTGGATTCTTCCCCCCAACAGAACTCCACAGCAACAACACTGCGTACAGCACTTCCGCTCTCTCTTCAGCCTTCAAAATAAGAGCTCGAGGCATATACCGTGGCAACAGCTTATAACAGGAACTTAAAATCACCAACAGGCTAAGTCCAGAAAAATAGGTTACACAAGCAAACTGTTAGCTGTAGCTGTTTACGCTAGCTGCTACTGAGTTCACCAGTCAACGACAACATTTCCTGACCACAAGTCTTACCTTGTAATAATTGCACAAACAAATACTTTCGCTCACCTTCAACTCTTCGTGGTAGTCTCGCAACGTTTGGTTTTGATTCTTGCTCCTGGGTCAGAGCTGACAGCTGGTAGCCGACGTTCTTTCGCGCTTCAGCCCGCCAGCGGCGGTGTACCGCTCTAAAGGACCCGACTAGAATGTTGAGCCACATTAGTTCCGCCTTTCGCATCAGCGTCCCAAGAAATCGATAGTTTTATTATTAGTGTAACCGGTTATGTTCTTGCCCGGTGCGGGATTCGATACGGGGTGTGCTGCACCACAAGGCGGCATCACTAACCGCTCGGCTAAAGGGTCAGACCCGTTAACCAGGGGCTAACGTGTCTTATTAGTAGTTTACAGTCGTCACCCTCCCCGGAAGCGCGCCCTCGCGCTTTGTTATTCCCGCGCTCCGAAGAGACTTCTGAGGATCTGCACACTTCCGGATCCCGCCGCTGCCACCGATGTCACCGAGGGTTTGTAGATGTCGCCTATACCAGTGTTTCTCAACCCAGTCCTCAAGGAACCCCTATCCTGCAGATTTTCATTGTAACCCTGTATAGGTAGCCCTGCTTGTACTTACTCGACCAATCATCTCGCAGCACTTAATTATGCAAGGTGTGCAACATCTGACAAATGTCATTGCTGATTGGTTGAATAACTACAAACAGGTACCGATTCAGGGTTGCAAAGAAAATGTGCAGGATAGGGGGTCCTTGAGGACTGGGTTGAGAAACACTGGCCTATACGGTGTGAAACTATAAAATAACAATCGATAGTTTTATTATTATTGTAGACTCTTCATTCAGATGGGGGGAGGGCAAGTTCAGTGTTGGCCCCTCCCCAACACCGCCTATGGATAGCAGAAGCGAATTCAAGGGGGCAGCCCGGGAACCGCCGCAGCCGGGACGCGAACCCGAGTCTCCCGCACTACGGGAGACTATGTTAACCAGTCGACTAAAGGGTCCGACCCGTCAGCCAAGGGCTAGCGAGTCAACTTATTCGTGGTCGTTACAATATTAAAACAGTCCCAAAACAACGACCGGAACTCAAACACTACTAGAACGACAAGACATCTCCATGTGGTATGTCACAGCGATGACAACTAAATCAGAGAAATGGAACAACCACGATTTACTCTCTATGCCTGATCAGTTTCATGAAAACACTGATAATGTGCAGCAATGCCAAGTGAACCATTTAGCGTGGCAATCGTGCTAACCTACAGCTAAACATAGTTGACCAACATTCAATGGGGTCCGTTTTTTTTTAAAATTCTCCCCAATTGTATCCGGCCAATTATGCCACTCTTCCGTGCTGTCCCGGTCTCTGCTCCACCCCCTCTGCCGATCCGGGGAGGGCTGCAGACTACCACATGCCTCCTCCCATACATGTGGAGTCGCCAGCCGCTTCTTTTCACCTGACAGTGAGGAGTTTCCCCAGGGGGACGTAGCGCGTGGGAGGATCACGCTATCCCCCCCCCCGAACAGGCGCACCAAACGACCAGAGGCGGCGCTAGTGCATCGACCAGGACGCATACCTACATCCGGCTTCCCATCCGCAGACACGGCCAAGTGGGTCCGTAGGACGCCCAACCAAGCCGGAGGTAACAAGGGGATTCGAACCGGTGATCCCCATATTGGTAGGCAACGGAATAGACCGCTACGCTACCCAGGCGCCCTGGGGCCAGGGGTTTTTTGGTTGTAACTCATCATGACTGTTTACTGGCGACTTGGAGGACGCAGCTTTCCTTGACCATTTACTTCTCACTCCCCTTTTCAGGCTCAGTAGGTGTGGCCTCACGGAGAAATGCTGTGGTGAGGTGGCCTTGGCTCTCACCTTGGCCACCTCACAACTTAAAGAACTGGACCTAAGCGGCAATGTCCTGCAGGACCCAGGTGTGGACCTGCTCTCCGAGGGCTTGAGAAGTGCAAACTGCAGCCTGGTAACACTGAGGTCGGTTTGTTAAGACCCCTGCGACTCTTACTCCTTCCTCACATTAACGCCGCTTAGCGAAAGGAAAAGTAAACACAATGTACAAATACAGCTAAGAAGACAGGTAAACTGAGGAATCGTGTGAATGACTGAAAATAAAACGCTCATACGACTCACATATCAGTCTCTGAAAGTCAAGTTTCTAAGCGGAATTGATGACTGCATGGATGCTGCCATGTAAACTATTTGAAGGTGTGAAATTCCCCAGATGGCTTGTTTAAATGATCTGACAGGACACAACCAGTAAAGCAAGACATAGTTAATGTATTTTACTTAGTTGACCTAATTAGAATGATTCTAGTCTCACTATGGCAGTTAGCCTGATTACAATTGTTAGCTAAAGATTCAAACATTAGCTAATGCTAGTATAACGTTATCAGATTTTGACCCTGGCAAACTAGAACCAACAGTGACTAATCTGGTTATCCACTGTACATGAATGAATGCTTAACTTTTCGTCCGTTACCAATTTCGATTGGATAGCGCAAGCGACGAGATAGATAGATAGATAGATAGATAGATAGATAGATAGATAGATAGATAGATAGATAGATAGATAGATGTTACCATGGCAATGGTCGGACATCCCTACGGGCGTCCCAGTGGGTAGCCGGATGTGGGTATGTGTCCTGGTCACTGCACTAGCGCCTCCTCTGGTCGGCTGGTGAGCCTGTTCGGCTGTTCAGGGACTGGGGGGGGGGATAGCGTGATCCTCCCACGTGCTACGTCCCCCTGGTGAAACTCCTCACTGTCAGGTGAAAAGAAGCGGCTGGTGACTCCACATGTATGGGAGGAGGCATGTGGTAGTCTGCAGCCCTCCCCGGATCGGCAGAGGGGGGTGGAGCAGCGACCGGGACAGCTCGGAAGAGTGGGGTGATTGGCCGGATACAATTAGGGAGAAAAAGGGGGAACCCCCTCCGAAAGATGTTACCATGGCAACAAGTAATGCTAGCCAACATGTTGGGGAATTAAGAATTACCTCGAGGGACACACCTCTGTATGTAATTAAATCACGCACACTCGCATACAGTCAAACCCCTACACGCAGCCCCACCTCCCCTTACACATATACATAATCCAAGTCAGTACACAAATGCATAGAGGTGTAAAAAGATTGCCTCTAACTACGTCTTGACTCCGTTGCTTTGGTCGACACCACAGTCATACATTTCTGTATCTGTTGGGATGGATCCTTGGCTGGTCTTGAAAGTGCAAAATGAAAAGTTGAACTGAAGCTCTTTCCTCACCTGCAGGTTGAACGACTGCAAGCTGCAGCAGTGCTGTGGGCAGATAGCCGCAGTTCTCAGCTCCGGCCCTTCTCGCCTGAAAGAGCTCGACCTGAGCGACAACGAGCTGCAGGACACAGGGGTGAAGCTGCTGTCTGTGGGACTTGGAAGTATCCACTGTCAACTGGACACACTAAGGTACCTTTGAGCATTTACATTACAGATGTTAGCTGTCCGGAGCAGCTTAGAATGAGTGGTAACTTACGTCAACAAAGAACAAACTGGGATTGCCACGTTTTAAGGGTGATGCAAGGGGATGCCATTCATCCTGTTTAACACACTGACTAAAGCCAACATTTTATAAATCTGCCACCCCGTCTCTCCATCCCCTTTTGGTTGATGGCGCTATGTGATCTACCTTAGTCAAGTCCCAGAAACTTTAACAAGTTCATCTGGACACAAAGTTTAGTGGGAGAAACGCTTCATCACTCATCTTCGTGACTTCATCAGTCTCAGCTCACTGCAGGTATCCCCACCCTTATGTTATTTGTTGTTATGGATGACTGATGACTTGCGCAATGATTAAAGTGAGGAAGAGTTGCACATCATCAACCCCACTCTCCCATCCGAGACCACCTACTACCAGTGGCAAGACTAGCGAGACGACTGGCAATGGAGACGGATGCAGATTTTTCCTAAGGGTTTCTTCCCGAAGCCTTTCCCGTAGACGAGTGCACCCACAAGGCAGCGGAGGTTTTAAATCCGAGTTTGCCTTCTCCTAGATGAACTGCCCGACAGGCTAACGAACTTCATCTACCCGGGTTTGAGATCAGAGTTGTCCTTCTCCTAGATTGGCTGACAACCAAGGCTAACGAGTCCAATCAACCCACCCGGTTATACCGCCGGGAACCCGGTCGCCCCCGCAGCAGACCCCACCCTTATAAACAACGACTGAAACTGGTCGATTCCATATGCAAATGCCATGACCATTAACTAGAGTTACATGGCCATGTGTACTATTCACAGAGGATTTGGGAATGGTTGCAATCACAGCATTGTAAAATAGCGACAGATGTACTATTAGCCCCCCCCCCTCGGTTCAGGGATGGTCATTCCATCTTCACATAGATGGCCTCTTTGACTCCCCGTTCAAACCAGCGTTCCTCCCTATCAAGGATGTGCACATCCTCATCCTTGAAAGAGTGGCCACTGGCCTGTAGATGGTGTAGACTGTGGAGTCCTGGCCTGTAGATGGTGTAGACTGTGGAGTCCTGGTCTGTAGATGGTGTAGACTGTGGAGTCCTGGCCTGTAGATGGTGTAGACTGTGGAGTCCTGGTCTGTAGATGGTGTAGACTGTGGAGTCCTGGCCTGTAGATGGTGTAGACTGTGGAGTCCTGGCCTGTAGATGGTGTAGACTGTGGAGTCCTGGTCTGTAGATGGTGTAAACTGTGGAGTCCTGGCCTGTAGATGGTGTAGACTGTGGAGTCCTGGCCTGTAGATGGTGTAGACTGTGGAGTCCTGGTCTGTAGATGGTGTAAACTGTGGAGTCCTGGTCTGTAGATGGTGTAGACCGTGGAGTCCTGGTCTGTAGATGGTGTAGACTGTGGAGTCCTGGTCTTTAGATGGTGTAGACTGTGGAGTCCTGGCCTGTAGATGGAGTAGACTGTGAATTCCTGGTCTGTAGATGGTGTAGACTGTGGAGTCCTGGCCTGTAGATGGTGTAGACTGTGGAGTCCTGGCCTGTAGATGGTGTAGACTGTGAATTCCTGGTCTGTAGATGGTGTAGACTGTGGAGTCCTGGCCTGTAGATGTTGTAGACTGTGGAGTCCTGGTCTGTAGATGGTGTAAACTGTGGAGTCCTGGTCTGTAGATGTTGTAGACTGTGGAGTCCTGGTCTGTAGATGGTGTAAACTGTGGAGTCCTGGTCTGTAGATGGTGTAAACTGTGGAGTCCTGGTCTGTAGATGGTGTAGACTGTGGAGTCCTGGTCTGTAGATGGTGTAGACTGTGGAGTCCTGGTCTGACGTGTTAGCTCTCCTGTGTTGTGCCATCCTCTTGGCCAGCGTCTGTTTGGTTTCCCCGATGTACAAGTCACAGCAATCCTCCTGGCACCTAACAACTACACTATATTGCTCTGTTTATGCCGGGGGGACCTGATCCTTGGGGTGGACCAACTTCTGGCACAGCGTGTTCTGGGGTTTGAAAGGAACTGAGACGCGGTGTTTGGAAAATATGAGTCTAAGCTTTTTCCACACTCCCGCCACATACGGAATCACCACTGGTTTACGCTTAGGCAGCTGCGGTCCTTCTCCTCTCTTCGATCGGTTGGTGCACCGTTTTGGCGTCCTCCTGGTTTTGACAAATGCCCGGTTAGGATAACCACACTTAACCAGGGCCTGTTTAATGTGGGGTTTCTCCTACATCGAGACGTCCTGAGATTTAATTTTAACCCAGGTGTCGTCCACAAATCTGAACCAATGGCTAGGTGGTGTCCCTGGATAGGACATCAGCGCCCTCTTTTCCACTTCCTCCATATACAAGTTGGCCACTACAGGTGAGATTGGGGAACCTATAGCATACCCATGCCTCTGCCTATGGTACTGCCCCCCTGTATGTGAAGTAGTGGGCTGAAGACACAGCTTCAGAAGCAGACACACTCGGTCAGTGTTAAGGGTGGTCCTATTGCTAAGTAGGGATGTGCAGAAAACCAAGTGTTTGTATCTGTATTTGTTGAGGCAGCAAACTTATTTGTATTTGTATTTGTACTTGAATAAAAGTGGAAATAGGCGTAACAACCCTGTTTTTGTTTTTATTACATTTCTATATTGAAGTCTTAAAATATTTTTTCTTCAATGAACTGTTATAAGAAGTATAAACAATTAAATGTAATATTGGTTTATGGTTTTCCTAGCGGTCGCCACAGCGGTTTTATAGTTTCCATCAGTACCCTGTGAGGACACAGCACCAATGGCAGTAACCCAGCCAATCCCGTATGGAGCCTCACTGATCCGGTATGGTCTTGTCAATCCGCATAAGGATTTGGCAAAATTTTACGTTGGATGCCCTTCCGGACACCACCACTAACCCTATTGGACGGGGGCACAGGTAAAGAGCTGGATGCCATCCCGGTATTCATGGACTTGCGCCCATGCCTGTCCCATTTCATAAACCCAACATTAAGCATGTGTAACCATAAATATCACTGAAAAGAAAATCGTTTTAAAAGTAACATTCATTTCCTACTCCACACTCAAACCCTCCATCCATCCATCATCCAAGCTGCTTATCCTGCTCTCAGGATCGCAGGGATGCTGGAGCCTATCCCAGCAGTCATTGGGCGGCAGGCGGGGAGACACCCTGGACAGGCCGCCAGGCCATCACAGGGCCGGCACACGCATGCACACACTTAGGGACAATTTAGTACGGCCGAGTCACCTGACCTACATGTCTTTGGACTGTGGGAGGAAACCGGAGCCCCCGGAGGAAACCCACACAGACACGGGGAGAACATGCAAACTCCACACAGAGGACGACCCGGGACGACCCCCAAGGCTGGACTACCCCGGGGCTCGAACCCAGGACCTTCTCGCTGTGAGGCGACCGCGCTGACCACTGCACCACCGTGCCGCCCCCACACTCAAACCAATAAACTAAACTCTAAACTAATAAATGCCCATGTGAACATTGTGAAACCCGCCACCACCTACCTGCCCTAACTGGAGGATGCTGAACAGACAGAATATAAACAAACAAACAAAAAATCATCCCAAACGAGGTGACAGGCATGGGCGCAAGTCCATGAACACTGGGATGGCGTCCAGCGCTTTACCCGTGCCCCCGTCCATAGGGTTAGTGGTTGTGTCCGGAAGGGCATCCGATGTAAAATTTTGCCAAACCAGTATGCGGATTGACAAGACCATACCGGATCAGTCGAGGCTCCATACAGGATTGGTCAAGGCCCAGGTTTACAATGACCGCCATTGGTGCTGTGCCCTCACAGGGTACTGATGGAAACAATAAAATCCGCTGTGGCGCCCCCTGAGAAACAGGGAAAAAGCTCAAAGAAGAGGAAGATTACAAACAAGAACTGTTTCTTCTAGTTTCTTCTTCTTCTGCGCTCTCTAATAGCTGTTCAACACACTTGGTTTGAGAAAATCTTTCATGGCTGAGAACATGTAGGTCTGTGGCCACAGTTTAAAAGTTTGATTGTTGGTATTTGAAGGCCTCCCCTCCGCCCACCATCGGGGCGGTTGTCCTCACCAATCCCTTGAAATGTTTTTACGACTCGAGAGCTGAAGTTACACGTTGTTCGTATAGTCCTAAACTGCAACTCAGTTCCAGAGTTTTATAATGGCATCATTCCCCAGCAGATTAAAATGGAGTAAGTAAGTGCAACCCTTTCCTCGAGTTAGCCTGTTGTCATGACGCTGATGTAAGATGGAGAAGTAACTGAGAATAAGTCCAGAAATAGGCTGGAGGGACGAGAGCCGTGGAGAGAAGTGGAAGGTTACTTTTCACATGGATGAACAGGACATCGCAGGAAATGCAAACCCACGTGAAGCGAGCCGACGAGCCTCACCCCCACCCTTGTTAACCTCCATACGTCTGGTCTTTTACACGCTTGGCCTTTTTACCCATTACGACTAACTTGCTCTCAAATAAAGCGAGGTACAACGCCATGAAGAACACGTGTCGAGTAAAAAACATTAACATAGCCATGCATTAACGTGAGGGACATCTTTTAGGTTGTTGTTCTGTGACGTCTCCGAGGATGGCTGTGTTCACCTGGCGTCAGCGCTGAGATCCAACCCGTCTTCCCTGAGACGACTGGACCTGGACTACAACTACCTGAAGGACTCAGGAGTCCAGCTGCTGTCCGCTCAGCGTGACGACCCGCTCTGTAAACTGGAGGCACTCAGGTAAAATATGTGCTGGGCAAAAAAGGCTGTCTCATTTCCAGATGTTTAACCTCCTGTTATCCTTTGAAAAGGTGAGAAGGTGTGGGACGCAATTGCCCCTCGGGGATGAATAAAGTATGCTGGTTCTGAGGAGTTTATATCTCAGGTTTACAAGGGAGAAACTGATGGCTACAAACAAGTACGATAGAGTGACGGACATTATCTGTTAACACTGCCCATAGCTTTTCTTTTTACTTAAGGAATAAGAGCTTCCAAGACTCAGTATTAAACTATTTAACTATTAAATGATTTGTTAAGATTTGTTTTTTTACATCGTCTCACAAGCTCAAAACTAAGCTAAATCAACTTTCAATAAGAAACATCAATCTTTCAAGTTTGAATAAGACACTTTGTTTTAAGTTCCTTTACTTGTACCAAGCCACGCCTGCCAAATTCACCTGAGATTTTATATATACATATACATAAAATAAAATAAAATCTCCACCTTTTTTTGGGTGGCGTGTGTCTTCCTCAAGCTCAGGTCCTCTACCAGAGAGGCCTGGGAGTTTGGGGATTCTGTGCAGTATCTTAGCTGTTCCTAGGAACACACCCTTCTGGAAAGAGACCTCGGATGTTGTTCCTGGAATCCGCTTGAGCCACTCTCCCAGTTTGGGGGTCACAGCCCCTAGTGCTCCTATTACTACTGGGACAACTGTGGATCTCACCTTCCACATCCAATCTAGTTCTTCCCTCAGCCTTGGTATTTCTCTAGCTCCTCATGCTCTTTCTTCCTGGTGTTGCCATCACTCGGGATCACTACATCGATCACTACTGCTGTCTTCTGATCCTTGTCGACCACCACGATGCCTGGTTGGTTAGCCAGCACCTGCTTGTCAGTCTGGAACTTGAGGTCAGACAGGATCTTAGCTCTGCCATTCTCAACCACCTTTGGCGGTGTCTCCCATTTGGACTTGGGGACTTCCAGTCGGTATTCAGTACAGATATTCCTTTACACTATCCCAGTCACTTAGTTATGCCATCCAGTGTGTGCTTTACCTAGCTAGCATTTTAAACCCTGCTTCTGAGTGCTGGACTGTCTCAGGGATCTCTTTGCACAGCCTTCATTTTGGGTCTTGTCTGGTGTGGCAGACCCCTGCCTCAATCAAGCTGGTACTGAGTGCCTGTTCTTGTGCTGCTATGATCCGAGTCTTATAGATAGATAGATAGATAGATAGATAGATAGATAGATAGATAGATAGATAGATAGATAGATAGATAGATAGATACAAACAACATCTGAGGTCTCTGTCCAAAAGAGTATAGTCCTAGGAACAGCTAAGATACTGTGCAGAACTGTCAAACTCCCAGGCCTCTCTGGTAGAGGACCCGAGAAACCCGCCAGAGATCGGGCGTTCAAGCCCTGGTTGGAATGATTCTCCAGTAAGAGTCCGTGACTTAGACTAATAATGCTATACAAGTCAACTACCTCAGATATGAGTGAGAATAACACGAATGGAGTCATATCGGTTCAGACGTTGTCTGGGTTAACAAGGTCTACATCAGGTGTTGGGAACCAGAACAACCTGATGAGAAATTGGCTACTGGAAGAAGACATTCAAGGCCCTGACATGATTCATGTGTACTGGCTGAAGAAGCTAATGGCACTCCATGAACGCCTGGCAACACAGATGAACCAGCTGCTAACACAGGGGGAGAACAATACTGATCATCAACGATCCCCACAAGGGTGTAACACCTTCAAACTATCTTCTGATAACCTGCCTCTCCACAAAATGGAAGATCCTGTCAGGCATCATAGCAACTAAGATGAATGAGCACACGAGTCAATACATGAGTGAAACTCAGAAAGGAATTGCGAACAACACCAGAGGGTCAAAGCATCAGCTTCTGGGTGATAGAGCAGCCACCCAAGACTCTAAGACCAGACAATCTCTAAGACCATAAGCAACCGTCAGCTGATGATTGCTTATGGCATGAAACAGGCTTGTACTATATATATATATATATATATATATATATATATATATATATATATATATATATAAATCCAGTGAGTCAAGTAAATCCTTTATTTTGCTCCTTATTTGTTGAACACTTTCCCTACTGTTGAGTGTTTCTTTTAACAAAGTTATTTCTAATGCTGTCTATATGTCTGTAGTGTGGACCATAATGCAGAGTGCTACATGAAATCAAGGCTTAAAAACTGTGAGTAATTCTAAGAGCTGCCCGTCTGTCTGTCTGTCTTTCCAATCTATCATATTGTCTCTCTATCCGTCTGTTGATAAATTCTTCATAAATGATGGAATGACAGTAATTGTCTCGTGTAAACTCACTGAGATCAGAGGAGGACATGCACTTGCCTTTGCCTTTGTCCTTGAGCACTGCATTGACTCCCTAGCACCTCCAAGGGTTGCTGTTTTATAGCTGACTCTGACGTGACCTCTGACCTCCCTGTGGAGGAGAGGAATGCAAAGAGAGAACCTCCCTGCAGGGATCAATCAAGTATCTTATTACTTCCTGTTGAAGTGAACGTATGCCTTAAAGATAACAATTTGTTCAAATCTTTTAATTTTCTTGTCTTTCTAAGGACAGAAAATAATGAATTCAAAGTTAAACTCTAACCTCTGTGCCCTTGCCAGACACCTGCGAGCTTACGCTGGACCCCAACACAGCCGCCGTGTCTCTTTTCCTGTATGAGGGGGGAAAGAGGGCGACGTGGGTGAGGGAGAGGCAGCAGTACCCGGGCCACCCCGACCGCTTTGAGAGCGTGTCGCAGGTCCTGTGTCAGCAGGGCCTCACCCAGCGGCACTACTGGGAGGTTGAGTGGAAAGGACGCTGGGTGGATGTTGCGGTGGCAACGAGAGGCATCCGCCGGCGGGCAAGTTCCCACCTCTCTGGGTTCGGCTACACGGAGCAGTCCTGGAGTCTGTACTGTTCCGAGGATCATTTCAGCGCCCAGCACAACGGCCAGAACGTCGAGATTCCAGCTGCACCCTCCTCCGTCGGCTCCCACAGGGTGGGTGTGTACCTGGACTGGCCGGCCGGCACCCTGTCCTTCTACTGTGTGTCGGCCAGCAGGCTGACCCACCTGCACACATTCCACACCACCTTTACTGGGCCCCTCTATCCAGGGTTCGGGATGGAGGAGGACGACTGCAGTGTGTTCATTTGCCCACCGGAGGGCACACAGTAGTGTTGGCGTTTCATTCTGTTTCGTTTCCCGTTCTGCATCGTATACAGCCAATGAGAATTGTTCATTTTCTTCATTTCGGGGTTGCAGGAGGGTGGAGTCTATCCCAGCATGCACTGGGTGGGAGGCAGGGGGTCATACTTGACAGATCACCAGTCCATCACAGGAAACACGCACACCCACCTCATTCATGACTATGGCCAACTTGGAGTGTCCATAACATATACATGTGTTCATTATGTCTTTGGACTGTGGGAGTGAAACCTGTTGGCAAACAGTTGGAGAACATGTAAACTACACACAAGTGGACTAAAACCAAATCCGAGACCCTACTGCTGTGAGGAAACAGCACTACGTGTTTCACCCCAATCAGAAGTTTAAAAAACTTTGTTTGCACTTTTTTTAAGGCAGCGTTATAATGACCATACAGCCAGGACAGTAAAGACTCATGTTTACCTGTTTAACCGTTGAACCGATGCTGTTCTGCAGGCTGATTTACACCGAGTTTAACAAGCTTCGAAGAAACTGCCAGATTACCAGAATAACGACTGCCAGATTACCAAAATAACTGCCAAATTACCAGAATAACAACTGCCAGATTACCAGAATAACAACTGCCAGATTACCAGAATAACAACTGCCAAATTACCAGAATAACAACTGCCAGATTACCAGAATAACAACTGGCCAGATTACCAAAATAACAACTGCCAGATTACCAGAATAACAACTGGCCAGATTACCAGAATAACAACTGGCCAGATTACCAAAATAACAACTGCCAGATTACCAGAATAACAACTGCCAGATTACCAGAATAACAACTGGCCAGATTACCAGAATAACAACTGCCAGATTACCAAAATAACAACTGCCAGATTACCAGAATAACAACTGGCCAAATTACCAGAATAACAACTGCCAGATTACCAGAATAACAACTGCCAGATTACCAGAATAACAACTGCCAGATTACCAGAATAACAACTGGCCAGATTACCAGAATAACAACTGGCCAGATTACCAAAATAACAACTGTCAGATTACCAAAATAACAACTGCCAGATTACCAGAATAACAACTGGCCAGATTACCAGAATAACAACTGGCCAGATTACCAGAATAACAACTGGCCAGATTACCAAAATAACAACTGTCAGATTACCAAAATAACAACTGCCAGATTACCAGAATAACAACTGGCCAGATTACCAGAATAACAACTGGCCAGATTACCAAAATAACAACTGTCAGATTACCAAAATAACAACTGCCAGATTACCAGAATAACAACTGGCCAGATTACCAGAATAACAACTGGCCAGATTACCAGAATAACAACTGGCCAGATTACCAAAATAACAACTGTCAGATTACCAAAATAACAACTGCCAGATTACCAGAATAACAACTGTCAGATTACCAAAATAACAACTGCCAGATTACCAGAATAACAACTGGCCAGATTACCAAAATAACAACTGCCAGATTACCAGAATAACAACTGGCCAGATTACCAAAATAACAACTGCCAGATTACCAGAATAACAACAAATGAATGTACATGCTATATAAAACAGAGTACTGTGAAATGAATGTACATGCTATATAAAACACAGTACTCTGAAATGAATGTACATGCTATATAAAACACAGTACTCTGAAATGAATGTACATGCTATATAAAACACAGTCCTCTGAAATGAATGTACATGCTATATAAAACACTGTACTCTGAAACGAATGTACATGCTATATAAAACACAGTACTCTGAAATGAATGTACATGCTATATAAAACACAGTACTCTGAAACGAATGTACATGCTATATAAAACACAGTACTCTGAAACGAATGTACATGCTATATAAAACACAGTACTCTGAAACGAATGTACATGCTATATAAAACACAGTACTCTGAAACGAATGTACATGCTATATAAAACACAGTACTCTGAAATGAATGTACATGCTATATGAAACATTGTATTCACAATAAGGTTGAAGTATTAACGTTATAACCTTTAGAGTTTATGTGCGTTTGACTGTCACAACAGCTCTGCTAGCTAAAGTTAGCCTTCCTCTCATTGACTAGCATTGACAGGAGTAAGCAGAAATACATTTACTTAATTAAATACATATGTTTCAACCTCAGGTTTCATCATAACGACATGTTTATCTTTTAAAATGGGTAAGTACACGTTGTGAGGGAATTTACAAACCTGTGAGTGACGATGAATAGCAGACGTGGGGAGGAGGGGGGGGGGTTTGTTGTTGTGCTTAATAACTAATACTTTTACATATTATGGGATGTGAATGACATGCATGCTGGCACATACAGGGAGTATGGGTACAATATTGTAGATATTTATGCATCTATTTAGTAGTGGATGTACTTGTTTATTGGGGGGGCCTTTTTCGCCTTCCCCCCATGTTAAGGGGGACTTCGCCCTTCCTTCCCCCCCTCCCCCCGCGACTACTACCACAACTACTACTACTACTACCACTACTGCTACTTCCACTACTACTACCACCACCACCACTACTACTACTGCTACTATATATACTATATATCTAGTAGTGGATGTACTTGTTTATTGGGGGGGACTTTTTCGCCTTCCCCCCACGTTGAGGGGGACTGCGCCCCTCCTTCCCCCCCCCCGCGACTACTACCATAACTACTACTACTACTACTACCACTACTGCTACTTCCACTACTACTACTACTATATATACTATATATCTGGTAGTGGATGTACTTGTTTATTGGGGGGGACTTTTTCGCCTTCCCCCCATGTTGAGGGGGACTTCGCCCTTCCTTCCCCCCCTCCCCCCGCGACTACTACCACAACTACTACTACTACCACCACCACCACTACTACTACTACTACTATATATACTATATATCTAGTAGTGGATGTACTTGTTTATTGGGGGGGACTTTTTCGCCTTCCCCCCACGTTGAGGGGGACTTCGCCCTTCCTTCCCCCCCTCCCCCCGCGACTACTACCACAACTACTACTACTACTACCACTACTGCTACTTCCACTACTACTACTACCACCACCACCACCACTACTACTACTACCACTACTACTACTACTACTATATATACTATATATCTAGTAGTGGATGTACTTGTTTATTGGGGGGGACTTTCTCGCCTTCCCCCCATGTTGAGGGGGACTTCGCCCCTCCTTCCCCCCTCCCCCCGCGACTACTACCACAACTACTACTACTACTACCACTACTGCTACTTCCACTACTACTACTACCACCACCACCACCACCACCACCACCACTACTACTACTACTACTACTATATATACTATATATCTAGTAGTGGATGTACTTGTTTATTGGGGGGGACTTTTTCGCCTTCCCCCCATGTTGAGGGGGACTTCGCCCCTCCTTCCCCCCCTCCCCCCACGACTACTACCACAACTACTACTACTACTACCACCACCACCACCACTACTACTACTTCCACTACTACTACTACTCCTACTACTATATATACTATATATCTAGTAGTGGATGTTCTTGTTTATTGGGGGGGATTTTTCGCCTTCCCCCCACATTGAGGGGGACTTGTCCCCCCCCACGCCCTTGACTACTACCACTACCACTACTATTTCTACTAATGCTACTACCACTACTATTACTACTAACTACTACTACCACTACTACAACTACTTCCACTACTACTACTACAACTACTACTACCACTACCACTACTACTACTACCACTACTACTACTACCACTAATACTACTACCACCACTACCACTTCTACTACTGCTACTACTACCTCTACTACTACTACTACTAGTAAATCAAGAGTCGATACTTCATTGCCATATCAACAGAATTGATTGGAATCTGTCTTAGTGAGCTCACTCAAACACAAACAGAGAACCACTCACTTATAAAGCACATTAATCCAAGATAAATAAATAGATAAAATCCAAGCACAAATAAAACGATCATGAAAACATAAAACAAATATACTTCAACAAATATACTCCAACACACGAGAACGTGACATATGATAATAATGCTAATGATAATAATAATAATAATAATAACAACAACAACAACTGCCCAATGGCTGCTGGGGTAAGGCTCCAGCATCCCCACAGCCCCGAGAGCAGGATAATAAGTGGTTTGGATGATGGATGGATGGACAATAGTGATATAAATTTGATTTGTAGTGTCCATTTCCATTCATTTTCCGAACCGCTCATCCTGCTCTCAGGGTGGCGGGGATGCTGGAGCCTTACCCCAGCAGTCGTTGGGTGGCTGGCGGGGAGACGCCCTGGAAAGGCCGCCAGACTATCACCGATTTGTAGAGCGCTTACAAAAAACCAAAGTTACAAAGTGCTCCTGTTTAATTGATCCTTTTAATGCTTTTCGTTTTCTTGGTTGTTCACCACTTTGCAGCATTAAAGTAACTCGAGCGTCATTATTCTGCAGAGGATTCTTCAGGTCATTGTGGCCAGCGTGTTTTCATGAGGTTTCTCATTTCAGTGGCTGCATGCAGGGCGCGCCCTGACACGCCGGCCCCCAGTCAGTGTCCATGCAAAACCAAAAATCCCAAAAATGCTGTTTTCTCTTGTTATATAGAAGTAGATACCGTCTGCATACTTCTGTTTGCTTTGACAAGACTTTATCACTGCCTGCCTTTAACTCCTTTTGTCCATCAAAAGAAAGAAACTGCCCATGGGCGACGGCGGGGCAGAAGCTCCACAGGATGGACAGGACAAACGAACCCACAACTACATTCAAACCACATTTCTGGTGAATAAGTGCCGGTAGTCCAATCCCAGGAGCACGTGCTTTCTAAATTTGATCCCTGAGGTCACGCTAGTAGTCTCTCAGGGGTCCCATGGGCCATGGAGTTTCTGGAATATCATGGAAAAGCCTATTCCAGACTCTGTCCCCAGTCTTTTTGTCAGTGCCAGTCTCCAAACCATACGACATAGCATCTTGTACGAGACAGTGGCACTGACGAAAAGACTGGAGGCAGAGCGACCGCACTCCCCGTTACTTCGGACAGTCGACCCCAAGTATCTAAACTCATACGCCGTCGTCACCTCCTCTCCTTGCATCCTCACCACTTCACTGTCCTCCCTCTCATTCACACATAGGTATTCCGTCTCGCTCCTACTGACTCTCATTCCTCTTCTCTCCAGTGCATACCTCCACCTCTCCAGGCTCTCCTCCACCTGCACCCTACTCTCCTCTACTCCTTGCTGTACCCCACTTCTTGCAACTTATAGATATTTTAATAATTTATAACTTGTAGATATTGTTTGTGTGTGTGTGTGTGTGTATACACATATGTATAAAACTTTGTTAAAAGAAACAGTCAATGGTAGGGAAAGTGCTCAACAAATAAGGAGCATATATATATATATATATATATATATATATATATATATATATATATATTGACAGCTGATGATTGCTTATGGCATGAAACAGGCTTGTACTGTCTCATAAAGCATTTGCTTGACTCACTGGATTATTTTGCTCCTTATTTGTTGAGCACTTTCCCTACCATTGAGTGTTTCTTTTACAAAGTGTATATATATATATACTATATATATATGTCCCACTTCTGACATGATATTTGAGGTGGTGATAAGGCCCTGGGTTCAAATTCTACTGGGGCGGTTGCATGTTCTCCCCATGCTAAGGTGGGTAATTTCTTGACAAGAGGCCCTCATTTGCCCTGTGATGGCCTGCCGGCCTGTCCAGGGCCATCGGCTTGGCTAATGGATGGATGGATGGATGTCTGAGCAGTGAAAACTTTTCAGTTTTGTACTGAAAACATCTGTGAACTGGTATAAATAAAGCTCTCAAACTGATTGGTTTAAAAATAGTGCAGCTGGTTTTTGTCTGCTAAGCACGAAGACGGCCCGTTGTTCCGTTCATTATGGGTCATGAAAATTCAGCCTTTAAGTCAGTGAAACTCAAGGAATTTGACATTTGACATCTGAAGAGCGGGAACCCTGTCGTATATAGATGACACGGAACTAAACTTTCCTGCTTGAGAAGCTGATGGTACTGGTGATGTTCACCTTTTGTCCTCCACCACTGACTGCGGCCAGGTATAAATGAATAGTTTCAGGTATGAATGAGTCCCTCAGGGCTCTTACCTGGTGACCTGCTGCTTCTTGTTTCCTCAGGCATTTCTCCTTGGAGGGAGTTTTATTGACGGGTGTGTGGAGGAAGCCTGGAATGAGGACGTTCACACCTGCTGCAGCAAACAACCTCACCCACGTTACTGTAATGATGTAACGGCGATCCCATTACAAAATCCATCAGATGGTTACGGGAGAATTCTCATCAAACTTCGCAGGAATTGTACAAGTATTTGTCAAAGGAAGAGCACCGTAATGTCTTACATTTAGATTTAACCATGCTTATTCCAAGCCATTTACAAGCCAGTCAACAGTGGGAAGATAAATTTGAGCGTCACCAAACTCCCACATAGCAAAACTGCTGTGGCCCGGATTCTTACCACACCCGACACGTCATCCGGCCCACATACCGCGTGGAATGATGGCACTTGGGTGATCCACTCCTGTTTGCCAGATGTGGGCCAGAACCAAGCCATAGCAATGCCGCATGTGCCACATATTTGCCAAAGGTGGCCCATATTTGTTTTATGATATTTGGGCCATATTCACCATTTCCCACACGGGCCACTTCAGGGTCACATCCAGATCACATGTTGCCCAGAGCACCGCATCTTTGCCACAAAAGGCCCACATGTGATTTGGCATATCTGGGCCATATTTGCTATTATACATGTGGGCCACTTCAGGCTCACATCCATTTTGTCAGGCCCAGAAGAAGACCATCAGTGCCACATCATTGCCGGAAGTGGCCCACATCCGGTTGCTGTCTGGTGGCTGGCATCACAGAGCGCGTCATAGTACTCATTTCATAGTAGTACCAAATGAAGTAGCAGTAGTAGCGCAACTTGCACTACTGCAGTAGTGCAATATTAAGTAGTACATTTGAAAATCGGTACATAAATGATAGTATTGCATGAGGTAGCAGCAACAGTGGTTGTATCTTTGATGCATGCTCAACAATGCCAGTACTGGTTGTAGTACACGTGATGAACAGTAACGGTGTAGTAGTGCTGTGTGAAGTAGCAGCAGTATTACATTTGCTACACGGCAACACGCCATAACCAGGCGTACACGTCGTGTAGCGTGCATAAGTGTCTGACGTCATCACCCGGCGGTGAACTGGAGAGCCAAAGCACGAAATACAGTCACATCGACGCGTGCCAGGCAGTACTACCTCGTGGTACTTTTAGTCGGGTCACATTCGCCGCACAAGCTTTGTTTTTAATGTGCCGTTGACGACCAGTTGCGCAGACGACGGGACGAACCCGCTCGTCCGCGTAGCACGGGTCCACGCGCCGCGGCGGGGGCGCGCGCCCGTGAGGGCGTGACGTCGGACACGTGGCCGTGCGTATAAAGCGGACGGGAGCTCACCTGCTGCGTACAGGTGTCCCTCTACGCAGCAGGTAAGGAGGACGAGCTGGTTCCGCCTCTCCGCGGACCTGGGCAGCGGCGGGGTTCTTCCGCGTCTCACTCGTGGGTCTGTTTGCTGCAGAGGTCCGCCCGCCGTTACTGACGGAGGCGCTGCCCAGTCGCGCGCACTTTCGATAATGGTTTACGTGATGTGGTCACGACTCGAGGGTTAGGGGTTAGGGTTCTGTCAGACCGTGACCACGTCACGTGAACCGGGGCATAGTCGTGATGGTACCACGATTATTAGTTAACGTGATGCCGTCACGAAAGTCTGTGCGACTGGGTTTGGGTTTGGGGTTTGGGTCGGCAAGACGCGCTCTGCCATGCTGCTGAGCGTCTATCCGAACTTCCTGTGGTCCACGAGTCAACGCTGACGTGCTGGATTGTGACTTGCATCTTGCGTCGCATTGTATTACATTGGCCTATATGTTAATGCAGACGTATGGAATGGATGTATAGTGTAACGTGCATGGATAAGAAGACCCGCTGGCCGCTGGCTGGCGGGTCTGACCCTTTAGTCGAGCGGTTAGCGATGCCTCCTGCGGTGCGGGCGACACGGGTTCGCTTCCCGGCTGCGGCACTTCCTGTGGTTGCCTTGTCCCCCGAATTCGCTACAATATGTATAATTATATATGTTATATGCTATGTATAATCATTCACACGCACACATAACGGCGACTAAGTTAACCAGTCGACTAACTGAAGGGTCCGAGCCGTTAGCCGAGGGCCAGCGAGTCCAGCCGTCCGCCCTCCTTCGGGAAGCACGCCAGCTCCCTCACGCCTCCGACGGCCTCACGGTGTCGCCATCCCACTTCTGACACCAATGTAGCGAATTCAGTCGCCCGTGGTGCGGCGCGTGGGAGCATGTATGCTGAAGCGCGGGGACGCGCGTCCCTTGGGAGGGGGGGGGGTTAGTATACCGACCACGGACGGCTGGACTCGCCGGGCCTTGGCTAACGGCTCGGATTCTTTAGTCCAGTGGTTCTCCTGCGTATTTTGGATCTACCCTGAGGACCCCTCCACCTGATCTTGGGGGGGGAGGGGGGTTGCAATTTGATAGAAACAGTAGAAACTGCATTTTAAATTGCATTATAGCATTTATTCACTCTTTGGGGCAAAAATAAGAGCTTTGAGTTGTAACTTAGATATAGTTAACAAAACAGAATTCTTATGCAGTAACTTTCAGATATATGTAACAAAACAGAATTCTTATGCAGTAACTTTCAGATATATGTAACAAAACAGAATATGTATTCAGTAACTTTCAGATATATGTAACAAAACAGAATATGTATTCAGTAACTTTCAGATATATGTAACAACACAGAAAATGTATTCAGTAACTTTCAGATATATGTAACAACACAGAATATGTATTCAGTAACTTTCAGATATATGTAACAACACAGAATATGTATTCAGTAACTTTCAGATATATGTAACAAAACAGAATATGTATTCAGTAACTTTCAGATATATGTAACAAAACTGAATTCTTATGCAGTAACTTTCAGATATATGTAACAAAACAGAATATGTATTCAGTAACTTTCAGATATATGTAACAAAACAGAATATGTATTCAGTAACTTTCAGATATATGTAACAACACAGAATATGTATTCAGTAACTTTCAGATATATGTAACAAAACAGAATATGTATTCAGTAACTTTCAGATATATGTAACAAAACTGAATTCTTATGCAGTAACTTTCAGATATATGTAACAAAACAGAATATGTATTCAGTAACTTTTAACAATGCAAACGGGAGCGAGATCTCTTACTAAAATACAATAAATTACACTTGCGAAACAGATGTAATTAGAGGAAAAAGTCCTGTTACCCTTTATAGTTTAGGTAGATAAAGGTCTCAGTCACATTTGAGTAAAATAATCATATTTCTATAAATGTCATAGGATCTTTTTTTAAAAGATATTTTATTTTCACGGACCCCTTGCAATTACACCACGGACCACTAGGGGTCCGCGGACCCCCGGTTGAGAAACACTGCTTTAGGCGACTGGTTCACGTAGTCGCCGTGGTGCGGGAGACCCGGGCAATACACACACACACACACATAAATGCGCATGTCCGTGTTTTCACCTCCTCTCCTCTGTTGGCAGAGAACCAGGCAGCATGAAGACCCTGACTGGGTTTTGTGGACTGGTGTCGGCTCTCGTCCTCGTCCTCGGCCTCTCGGAGCAGACGGAGGTAGGAACACACACAGACAGCCCAGCTTCCACTTTCTCACTAACACGAAACCTGAGACTGGAGAATAAAACACAGGACGAGGAAGACGAGGTAAACCCAGCGCCCCCTGTAGGACAGAACGGCAGAATACATAAAAGAGAGACAACAAAGTTCAGGGGAAAAAACTTAAGTTACGGAGGGTCTGGATATAAAGGGCATCTTAAGGGGCGACTTTAACTATGCTACCGTCTCTGCCAGCCTGAGGGGGGCGCTGCAGAGACTCTGAAGAGGAGGAGTCTGTGCCGAGCCATGCAGGTCTTTACAGCTCTGAAACACACTGGTAACCAGTAAAGACTGTAAACACACCGGTAACCAGTAAAGACTGTAAACACACCGGTAACCAGTAAAGATGGTAACCCGCACTGGTAACCAGTAAAGACTGTAAACCGCACTGGTAACCAGTAAAGACTGTAAACACACCGGTAACCAGTAAAGATGGTAACCACACTGGTAACCAGTAAAGATGGTAACCACACTGGTAACCAGTAAAGACTGTAAACACACCGGTAACCAGTAAAGATGGTAACCCGCACTGGTAACCAGTAAAGACTGTAAACCGCACTGGTAACCAGTAAAGACTGTAAACCGCACCGGTAACCAGTAAAGATGGTAACCACACTGGTAACCAGTAAAGATGGTAACCACACTGGTAACCAGTAAAGACTGTAAACACACTGGTAACCAGTAAAGATGGTAACCCGCACTGGTAACCAGTAAAGATGGTAACCCACACTGGTAACCAGTAAAGACTGTAAACCGCACTGGTAACCGGTAAAGACTGTAAACCGCACTGGTAACCAGTAAAGATGGTAACCGCACTGGTAACCAGTAAAGATGGTAACCGCACTGGTAACCAGTAAAGACTGTAAACCGCACTGGTAACCAGTAAAGACTGTAAACACACCGGTAACCAGTAAAGATGGTAACCACACTGGTAACCAGTAAAGATGGTAAATACACCGGTAACCAGTAAAGACGGTAAACACACCGGTAACCAGTAAAGATGGTAACCACACCGGTAACCAGTAAAGATGGTAAATACACCGGTAACCAGTAAAGACGGTAAATACACTGGTAACCAGTAAAGATGGTAAATACACCGGTAACCAGTAAAGACTGTAAACACACCGGTAACCAGTAAAGATGGTAACCACACTGGTAACCAGTAAAGACGGTAAATACACCGGTAACCAGTAAAGACTGTAAATACACCGGTAACCAGTAAAGACTGTAAACACACCGGTAACCAGTAAAGACTGTAAACACACCGGTAACCAGTAAAGATGGTAACCACACCGGTAACCAGTAAAGACGGTAAACACACCGGTAACCAGTAAAGACTGTAAACACACCGGTAACCAGTAAAGATGGTAACCACACTGGTAACCAGTAAAGACGGTAAATACACCGGTAACCAGTAAAGACTGTAAACACACCGGTAACCAGTAAAGATGGTAACCACACTGGTAACCAGTAAAGACGGTAAATACACCGGTAACCAGTAAAGACGGTAAATACACTGGTAACCAGTAAAGACGGTAAATACACTGGTAACCAGTAAAGACGGTAAATACACCGGTAACCAGTAAAGATGGTAAATACACCGGTAACCAGTAAAGATGGTAAATACACCGGTAACCAGTAAAGATGGTAACCACACCGGTAACCAGTAAAGATGGTAACCGCACTGGTAACCAGTAAAGATGGTAACCGCACTGGTAACCAGTAAAGATGGTAACCGCACTGGTAACCAGTAAAGACGGTAAACGCACCGGTAACCAGTAAAGATGGTAACCGCACTGGTAACCAGTAAAGATGGTAAACCGCACTGGTAACCAGTAAAGATGGTAACCGCACTGGTAACCAGTAAATATGGTAACCGCACTGGTAACCAGTAAAGATGGTAACCGCACTGGTAACCAGTAAAGATGGTAAACACACTGGTAACCAGTAAAGATGGTAAACCGCACTGGTAACCAGTAAAGATGGTAAACCGCACTGGTAACCAGTAAAGATGGTAACCGCACTGGTAACCAGTAAAGATGGTAACCGCACTGGTAACCAGTAAAGATGGTAACCACACTGGTAACCAGTAAAGATGGTAACCAGTAAAGACGGTAAACACACCGGTAACCAGTACAGATGGTAAACACACCGGTAACCAGTAAAGATGGTAACCACACTGGTAACCAGTAAAGATGGTAACCACACCGGTAACCAGTAAAGATGGTAAACACACTGGTAACCAGTAAAAATGGTAAACACACCGGTAACCAGTAAAGATGGTAAACACACTGGTAACCAGTAAAGATGGTAAACCAGTAAATGGACGATCGAAAAGAGACGTAGTCTTACTACTGAATTCTGAACTCATTGGAGCGGCACTACTACTACTGCTACTACTGCTACTACTACTACTACTACTACTACAGCTACTACTACTACTGCTACTACTACTGCTGCTGCTACTACTACTACTACTACTGCTACTACTGCTACTACTACTAGTACTACTACTACTACTACTACTACTACTACTCTCGGCTCCTCCCATTAGGGGGCGCCACAGCGGATCATCCGTCTCCATCTCTTCCTGTCCTCTGCATCTTCCTCTGTCACACCAGCCACCTGCATGTCCTCCCTCCCCACCTCCATAAACCTCCTCTTTGGCCTTCCTCTTCTCCTCTTCCCTGGCAGCTCCATATTCAGCATCCTTCTCCCAGTATACCCAGCATCTCTCCTCCACACATGTCCAAACCATCTCCATCTTGTCTCTCTTGTTTTGTCTCCAAACCGTCCAACCTCAGCTGTCCCTCTAATATACTCCTTCCTAATCCTGTCCTTCTTCATCACTCCCAGTGAAAATCTTATCTTCACCTCCACCACCTCCAGCTCCACCTCCTGTCTTTTCATCAGCACCACTGTCTCCACACCATACAACATAGCTGGTCTCACAACCATCTTGTAAACCTTCCCTTTAACTCTTGCTGGTACCCTTCTGTCACACATCACTCCTGACACTCTTCTCCACCCACTCCACCCTGCCTGCACTCTCTTCTTCACCTCTCTTCTGCACTCCCCGTTACTTTGGACAGTTGACCCCAAGTAAACAGCACCGCATTAGTCAAATGGGAAAGAAGTAGGGCGTCCGGGTAACATGGTGGTCTACTCCGTCGCCTACCAACACGGGGATCACCGGTTCGAATCCCCGTGTTACCTCCGGCTTGGTCAGGCGTCCCTACAGACACAATTGGCCGTGTCTGCGGGTGGGAAGCCGGATGTGGGTACGTGTCCTGGTCACTGCACATTAATCTTCCTCTGGTCGGTTGGGACGCCTGTTCGGGGGGGAGGGGGAACTGGGGGGAATAGCGTGATCTTCCCACGCGCTACGTCCCCCTGGCGAAACTCCTCACCGTCAGGTGAAAAGAAGCGGCTGGTGACTCCACATGTATGGGAGGAGGCATGTGGTAGTCTGCAGCCCTCCTCGGCTCGGCAGAGGGGGTGGAGCAGCGACCGGGATGGCTCGGAAGAGTGGGGTAACTGGCCGGATACAGTTGAGGAGAAAAAGGGGTAAAAAAAACCCCAAAAAACCCCCAAAGTTGATGGTTTTCTCCAAGGCAAAGAAAAGGCCTTTAATCTTACCCCAAATTGTCCCCCACCAGGGTCATCAGACTTGACAAAGTTGATACTTTCAGATACCTTGGTATTTTAATTGACGAGTCCTTGTCGTTTAAGGAACATATTAAGCAGCTAATCGTGAAACTGAACCCGAAGCTTGGTTTTTATTTTAGGATGAAGGCTCGTTTCTCCTCTGACGCCAGCAGGAGGCTTGCTTCTGCAGCCTTAATGACCGTCTTAGATTATGGTTGCCTTTTGTAATCACATGCATCTGGCTAATGGCTTCAGTCCACTGACACAGTCATGCATGGTGCACCGAGGTTCATCACAAACTGAAAGGCTCAACGCTACACACTTTATTCCATGGGTATCTGTTTATCTATAAGGCGGTTCTTGGCCTTTTGCCTACTTATTTGTGTAGTTATGTGTGTAGGAGCAATGGGGCAGGGCATTCCCTGCGCTCCCAGGACACAGTCCTAATGTCCGTCCCTACTGTGCACACTAGGATTGGAAAGAAGGTTTTTTAGCCCCCCTTTTCTTGGATTTGTCTCCAAAGGGAGCTAAAATTGGTCGACCTGGTGTCCCTAAATGGTTTCAAGTTAACCTTGATAAACAGAGAGGAAGAGTCCCTGTCCTGCCTCTGTTTTTAACTCTGTAAATCAGAATCAGAATCCTGTTTATAGGCCATGTAGGTTTGCACTACATGGAATGGGACTCCGCTTTCATGTCGCTGTGCACTTAACATACAATATCAACACTACAACGCAACAATCTTCAGATTTGAACACAAGGATTGACTATATACAGGTGAAATAAGAGGTGATTAAGCGCAGTGGTGCAGAGAATATATCAGAGATGCTGAAATAGATGTTAGCAGGTTACTTACATACATGCCTGAGGTAGGTGGACATGACAGAGGGTACCAGTATAAGAACAATGTACGGTACAGTATGTGCAAAATGGTTGGATTCATTTGACAGTGTGAAGCGTTCATTTGAGTGACAGCTCGCGGAAAGAAACTATTTTTATATCTGGTTGTTTTGGGGTACAGTGTTCTGTAGCGCCTACCAGAGGGGAGGAGTTGGAACAGGTTGTGACCAGGGTGTGATGGGTCTGCAGTGATGTTGCCTGCCCGTTCCCTGAGTCAGAAGGGTGTAAGTCCTGAATGGAGGGCAGGTTGGCACCAACGATTTTCTCTGCAGACCTAACTGCCTGTTGTAGTCTGTGCCTGTCCTGTTTGGTGGCCGAACCAAACCAGACGGTGATGGATGTGCAGAGGACAGACTGGATTATTGCGGCGTAGAACTGAATCAGCAGTTCCTGAGGCAGGCTGAACTTCTTGAGCTGGCGGATAAAGAACATCCTCTGCTGGGCCTTTTTGATGATTGTACCTACTATGTTGGATGCCCACCTTAGGTCCTGGCAGATTGTGGAACCCAGAAATCTGTAGGTTTTCACTGCAGACACCATGGTGTTGAGTATGGGGAGGGGGAGGCAGTTTTCGGGGGGGGGGGGCACCTCTTGAAGTCCACTGTCATCTCCACTGTTTTGAGTGTGTTCAGCTCCAGGTTGTTATTGCCGCACCAGAGGGCCAGCTGATGGGGTTTCTTGGGGACTGGGATGATAGTGGAACTCTTGAAGCTGGAGGGGACTTCACACAGTTCCAGTTGATGGTTCCCTGCAGTGTGGGGTGAATGGTCTCCTGTAGTTGGTAAAGTCTATCAAATCGCCCCAGACTGATGATGGGTCGTTGGCAGAGAACCTGTCTTTCAACTTTTCAGAGTAGTACCTTTTTGCCACTCTGATCTCCTTTGTGAGTGTATTTCTGGCTTTGTTATACCGGATCCTATCTCCACTCCTGTAGGCTTCCTCTTTGGCCTGACGAAGCTGCCTGAGCTTTGCTGTGAACCAGGGCTCGTTTTTGTTAAAGGTACAGAAGGTTTTGGTGGGCACACACATGTCCTCACAAAAGCTGATGTAAGATGTCACAGTGTCACTAAGTCCATCCAGGTCTGTAGATGCAGCCTCAAAAACACTACAGTCAGTGCAGTCCAGGCAGGCCAGGAGTCCAGTTTTGACTCATCGGTCCATTTCCTCACAGTTTTAACCACAGGCTTTGCAGATTTGAGTTTCTGCAAATGTATATATTGATACCCTGTTTTTCACTTGTTATAGTCGACTGTTTTTGTTGGAACTTTGGGTTTGTCTGCTGCCGCCTACCTTGGCCAGGGCATACTTGTAAGAGATTTCTAATCTCAATGAGTTTCTTCCCTGGTGAAATAAAGGTTAAATAAATAAAATATGTGTTATATATATGATGTCTGAAGTCTAACTAAAAAACTTTTTCTTTTTCTTTTTTGGCAGAGCCAATGGACACCACTTACTCCACAAGGTACTTTGTGAACTATTTACAGTTAATGGAGAGTCTAAATATTACAGGTGTACCATGTCGGATGGTGATTTCTGTGGCTATTCATAGGCCAGCAATAGCCAAGATGTCTGGTTGGCATTGTGGCAGCCAGCGTCCATTCATACCGATGGCTCTGTACATAGCTGTAGTCCACTGACTTCCGGTTTCTACTGCAGCGGTCATACCAGTTTCCTGTTCGATGGCGTGCGCGTTTGACAATGGCATATTTTTCGCGATGCCTGCGAGATTTACCATGTTCCCTACCATCAAGTTACGTCCGTCCGTCCATAACTTGACACGTACAACTTGAAACTTTCCACCTGTTTGCTGGGAGGTGCAGGTGGAGGTGTGTGGACAGTTGTGTGCGTGTGGTTGACATGTGTCCATGGTGAATCTTGCAGGCATCGCGAAAAATATGCCGTTGTCAACAGCACACGCCAACAAACAGGAAACTGGTATGACCGCTGCAGTAGAAACCGGAAGTCAGTGGGCTACACTTATGCACAGAGCCGGATTGCGTCGCCAAGTCCCAGCGGGCGGGCGAGCACCATTCCAACCAATAAAATCATCAAATGCTTTGCACTGTCCAATCAAATCACACCCCTCCTTACATTTTTGTCCCGCCCCACTGGGAAATAGTCCGTCACACGACGGAAGTGACACGCTCAAAATGGCGTCTCACGTTGAAAGTCTTACATGGTACACCTCTGAATCAGCATGGCGTGAACGTTCTAGATGAATTATCAACTTCTTGTTCTTCTAATACGGTTTGCTTTTTTCTGCTCTCCTATGTGCGTCACAAACCTCAGCAACAGACTGCACGCATATTAAGGCTCTCTCACCAAGCGCATCCAGCGGCCTTTACTTCGTCCAGCCGCCGGGCGCGTGGTCTCCCTTCCAGGTACCGAAATCCTGCTCAGTCCTCCATCTCGCACCTTCACCACTCCACCTCTGGGACCGACTAGTTTCTTCCTGGTGACCCGCTGCTGCGCTGCTGCGCTGCTGCGCTCCCACCAGCGCCTCGGCCTTTTTCGTCGAGAACCACCGCGCACCATTCATGCCAACAGCATTTGTGGTGTAATTGCCACAAAGGTCCATGAGAGGGCGCTAAGATACACATACCTTTCCAGAGGGACGAGAGGGAAAGCTCCATCGTTGCAATAATAACAATAATAATAATGAGTTTTTCTTTCTTTCTATTTCATTTTGTTGTTGCTTTTAATCAGTAATGTAGAATGATCTTTTCAATATATTCAAAAAGTGCAAGAAATCTACTACTGCTACTACTTTCGGCTGCTCCCGCCCGTTAGGGGTCGCTGCAGCGGATCATCCGTTTCCATTTCTTTGTGTGCGAGAAATAAACACAGATAAAAGAACATTTGCAAAAATGAAAGAATTTAAAAGAAAAATACATGACACGATCAACGCCCGTAACAACAACAAATGAAGTAGGTTTGTAACGATGATGCTGATTCTCTGATACCACAACTAATTTGCATAACTACAAAGAACACTGTCTGCAGTGTAGGAGGTAGTGAGTCACAAAAATATGTTTTTCTTCTTCTTATTTTTCAACATCACATTAATCCACACAGGTGTACTGCGAGATGCGTCCCGACGGAGGCTGGACCGTGTTTCAGAGACGCAGCGGCGGCGCGGTGTCCTTCAACAGGAACTGGGCGGCGTACAAAAATGGCTTCGGGAACCTGAATGGTAAGTTATGAACATCCATCCATCCACCATCCAAACCGCTTATCCTGCTCTGAGGGTCGCGGGGATGCTGGAGCCTATCCCAGCAGTCATTGGGCGGCAGTTGGGGAGACGCCGTGGACAGGCCGCCAGGCCATCACACAGGGCCCACACACACATTCACACCTAGGGACAATTTGGTGTTCACCTGGCCTGCATGTCTCTGGAGTGTGGGAGGAAAGCGGAGCCCCTGGAGGGAGGAACATTCAGATCTGTCAGGAGGCCTTCCGGTGATACAGGGAACATGAGGTTTAGCGAGCGTGGCACGAATCCTGTTTATGTACCGGTTCCTTCCAGAGCAGCGTTCGACACTGCTGGGTTCAGTCGTCCAACTGTGGCGCTGTGACATGGAGACCAGAGGGGTGGACGGTATTGATGCTGTAGCGAATTCGGGGGGCAGCCGGGCACCGCCGCCACAGCCGGGACGCGAACCCGGGTCTCCCGCACCGCGGGCGACAACGGTAACCAATCGACTAAAGGGTCCGACCCCTTAGCCGAGGGCTAGCGAGTCTGGTCATCCGTGGTCGTTACACTACCCCCCCTCCCCCTCCTTCGGGAGGCGCGTCCCAGCTCCCTCACGCCTCTGGGCTCCGGTGCTTCCGAGGACCTCACGGTCTCACCATCCCACTTCTGACACCAATGTAGGGAATTCGGGTGGCGGCCGTGGGAACCGCCGAAGCCGGGACGCGAACCCGGGTCTCCCGCACCGCGGGCGACGACGTTGACCAGTCGACTAAAGGGTGCAGCCCATTAGCCAAGGGCTCGGGGGTGTAGTCTTCATTGTCGCTACGATATTAAAATCCAGTATCAGGATATTTCTGACTGAATGCCTCGATATTGACAACGTGAGGACATTAAGTCGAGGACAACGGACGTTTCTTGAGAAATTCACACAGCAGCAAATGAGGACAAATGATCTTCAGTAATGTGGACGTGACGACCAAGCAGGTAGACACAGTCATCGGTCATGTCACCGAACAGTGGAACGAGTTCAGAAAACCGCCTCGCTGTACTGCAACGCGGCCTTTAAGGCCAGGGACTGACCACGTTTCAGTTCTATCACCACACCACCACAACCCCAACACACCTGGCCTCACATCATACTGATATACTTCCCGTCGTTAATTAGTAATCAATCTATCTGAACTGTGTGGACACCTTCTCAGCTCCAGCTGGCACCACTGAAAAGATGGTCAGACTCACAGACGTGTAGACATGCCATTCAAAATCAACAAGACTGTTGCAGAGGGTTTCCTCCGGGGGCGCCGGTGTCCTCCCACAGTCCGAAGACATGCAGGTCAGGTGAATCGGCCGTACTACATTGTCCCTAAGTGTGAATGTGTGTGTGTGTTGGCCCTGTGATGGCCTGGCGGTCTGTCCAGGGTGTCTCCCCGCCTGCTGCCTAGTGACTGCTGGGATAGGCTGCAGCATCCTCGCGACCCTGAGAGCAGGATAAGCGGCTTGGATAATGGATGGATGGGTTGAAGGATGGATGGATGGATGGATGGATGGATGGATGGGTTGAAGGATGGATGGATGGATTGAAGGATGGATGGATGGATGGATGGATGGATGGGTTGAAGGATGGATGGATGGATGGATGGATGGATGGATGGATGGATGGGTTGAAGGATGGATGGATGGATGGATGGGTTGAAGGATGGATGGATGGATGGATGGATGGATGGGTTGAAGGATGGATGGATGGATGGATGGATGGATGGGTTGAAGGATGGATGGATGGATGGATGGATGGATGGATGGATGGATGGATGGATGGGTTGAAGGATGGAGGGATGGATGGATGGATGGATGGATGGGTTGAAGGATGGATGGATGGATGGATGGATGGATGGATGGATGGGTTGAAGGATGGAGGGATGGATGGATGGATGGATGGGTTGAAGGATGGATGGATGGATGGATGGATGGATGGGTTGAAGGATGGAGGGATGGATGGATGGATGGATGGGTTGAAGGATGGATGGATGGATGGGTTGAAGGATGGATGGATGGATGGATGGATGGATGGATGGGTTGAAAGATGGATGGATGGATGGATGGGTTGAAGGATGGAGGGATGGATGGATGGGTTGAAGGATGGAGGGATGGATGGATGGATGGATGGATGGATGGATTGAAGGATGGATGGATGGATGGGTTGAAGGATGGATGGATGGATGGATGGATGGGTTGAAGGATGGATGGATGGATGGATGGGTTGAAGGATGGATGGATGGATGGATGGATGGGTTGAAGGATGGATGGATGGATGGATGGATTGATGGATGGATGGGTTGAAGGATGGATGGATGGATGGATGGATGGATGGATGGGTTGAAGGATGGAGGGATGGATGGATGGATGGATGGATGGATGGGTTGAAGGATGGATGGATGGATGGATGGATGGGTTGAAGGATGGAGGGATGGATGGATGGATGGATGGATGGGTTGAAGGATGGATGGATGGATGGATGGGTTGAAGGATGGAGGGATGGATGGATGGATGGATGGGTTGAAGGATGGATGGATGGATGGGTTGAAGGATGGATGGATGGATGGATGGATGGATGGGTTGAAAGATGGATGGATGGATGGATGGGTTGAAGGATGGAGGGATGGATGGATGGGTTGAAGGATGGATGGATGGATGGATGGATGGATGGGTTGAAGGATGGATGGATGGATGGATGGGTTGAAGGATGGATGGATGGATGGGTTGAAGGATGGATGGAAGGGTTGAAGGATGGATGGATGGGTTGAAGGATGTTTCAGAGCTAGTGAACCTCATTAGTCATCTGCCTCCACCTCCTGACCGGCCCACGCTCCGACCGCCTCACCACCAGACGCCGTTAAAGCGAAAAAAAATTTCTCCCCAATTGTACCCGGCCAATTACTCCACTCTTCCGAGCCGTCCCGGTCTCTGCTCCACCCCCTCTGCTGATCAGGGGAGGGCTGCAGACTACCACATGCCTCCTCCCATACATGTGGAGTCACCAGCCGCTTCTCTTCACCTGACAGTGAGGAGTTTCACCAGGGGGACGTAGCACGTGGGAGGATCACGCTATTCCCCCCAGTTCCCCCCTCCCCCCTGAACAGGCTCCCTGACCAACCAGAGGAGGCGCTAGTGCAGCGACCAGGACACATACCCACATCCAGCTTCCCACCCACAGACACGGCCAATTGTGTCTGTAGGGACGCCCGACCAAGCCGGAGGGAACACGGGGATTCGAACCGGCGATCCCCATGTTGGTAGGCAATGGACTAGACCGCCACGCCCCCCCGATGGCCCCGTCATAGTGATCTTTAAATGCGTCATCCTTTCTCTTTGTGTGTGTGTGTGTGTGTTTGTCTCAGCGGATCACTGGCTGGGTCTGAGTAAGGTCCACTCTCTGACCAAGGACCAGACGAGGAGGTGGACCTTGCGGGTCGACCTGTGGGACTACGAGGAAGGAACCGCCTACGCCGAGTACAGCGACTTCCGTCTGGACTCGCAGACCGAAGCCTACAAGCTCCACGTCGGAACATTCCGGGGAGATGCAGGTAAACAAAGGCTCCTTCACCACCTTCGTCCTCCTCGCGGAGCTTTGTAGAAATGTTGAAAATGTCGCCCGTCTTCACAAACAAACGCACAAACTCGCAACACGTCCACAAAGCCGGCCTTTGGCTCGCTCTGGGAAACATTCCTATACGCAAGGTACCTCAAACCTGGTTTTCACTACACAACAGTTTAACACGGCGTCCGGCACAATGCAGCTTGCCCCTGGACCCCTTGAACTTTGACCTCCACCAGTTCTCAAAATGATGAACTCCTGTTATAGCGTGGATAGCAATTCATCGAGATGACAACTTGAGGTAAATCAAAACCATTAGTGACAAAAGTTCTGGCTGGAAAACCACACGACCTCTGCATCGCCCGGACCCAAACCCGCTCCAGCATGGAGCTGAACCACCAAGAGACCGCCTTCCACGTCTCTGGGGAATGTCAAGTCCTTCGCTGCAGCAGTTTTTCCTTGAAGTCGGTGACAGACAGACAAACGATTGTTGTATTTTCTCACCTGGTTCGTTGCTCATTGACTCATTTATAATCTGACATTCTAGAGACCAGCCGTTCGGTGTTGCTGCACAACAATCCTACTGTAACACACCCTGCATGGGTCTGTCTGTGTGTGTCCGTCTCTCTTTCCAGGAGACGCCATCCGCGGGGCGTACGCGGGCATCGACCAGAACGGCTCGGGCTTCAGCACGTTCGACCGGGACAATGACGGCTGCTCGCCCTGCATCTTCGGCGACATCGCCGTAGCGGCCTGCAGCAGAACGGAGGGCGGCGGCTGGTGGTTCAGCAGGTGCGGCTCGGCCAACCTGCACGGGGACTGGCACCCGGCCGGCGACAACATTGGCTGGGCGTCCGGCCTCCACTGGGACACGTGGAAAGGCGCCGCCCCCTATTCGGCACGCGCCACCCGCATGATGATCAGGTCGGCGTGAGAGGGTCGCTCCTCCGTCCCGACACACCGGCCGAAAGACGAGTTTGAAATGAAGAAAGGCTTTGACCAGTCACATTTACGTTGGTTATACGGTGTCAGATCAGCCACGTGTGCACAGTAAACTTCAGCATCTACACAGAAGTTTCCATGTAGCATAGGAGTACATGTAGCATAGTAGTACATGTAGCATAGGAGTACATGTAGCATAGGAGTACATGTAGCATAGGAGTACATGTAGCATGGAAGTACATGTAGCATAGTAATAGTAGTACATGTAGCATAGGAGTACATGTAGCATAGTAATAGTAGTACATGTAGCATAGGAGTACATGTAGCATAGAAGTACATGTAGCATGGAAGTACATGTAGCATAGTAATAGTAGTACATGTAGCATAGTAGTACATGTAGCATAGTAGTACATGTAGCATAGTAGTAGTAGTACATGTGCATGTAGCTGCGTATGGAGTGTGCCTGTATGACTGGAGGGTGGATGTCCCAGCTCCATGTGCACTGTGCCATATTCACGCCTCCTTGTGAAAACTGTCCTTTGTGTTTTAACTCAAATAAAAGTCTCTATGGACACGAACAGCTCACGGCCTTACATCTCTTTTTCTTGCTTAGACTCAGTTTTCAGCCCCCCCTCCCCCCATGTCTGCCCTTTGCTGTTCTTATTATGTAGATTTGATCATTTAGGGGGGCGTCCCGGTAGCACGGCGGTCTATTCCGTTGCCTACCAGCACAGGGCTCACCGGTTCGAATCCCCGTGTTACCTCCGGCTTGGTCAGGCGTGCCTACGGGTGGAAGGCCGGCTGTGGGTGTGTGTCCTGGTCGCTGCACTAGCGCCTCCTCTGGTCGGTTGGGGTGCCTGTTTGGGGCGGGGGGACTGGGGTGGAGCAGCGAAAGGTGTTGTGTCCTAATGGTTCCTGTTAGAAACAGAAGGTGGGGCGCATCCGAGTGCCGTGACAGTCTATTCCGTTGCCTACCAGCACAGGGGTCGCTGGTTCGAATCCCCATGTTACCTCCGGCTTGGTCGGGCGTCCCTACAGACACAATTGGCTGTGTGAAGCCGCATGTGGGTATGTGTCCTGGTCGCGTCACTAGCGCCTCCTCTGGTCGGTTGGGGTGCCTGTTCGGGGGGGGGCTGGGGGGAATAGCGTGACCCTCCTGGTGAAACTCCTCACTGTCAGGAGAAAAGAAGTGGCTGGCGACTCCATGTGTATCAGAGGAGGCATGTGGTAGTCTGCAGCCCTCCCTGGATTGGATTGGGGGGGGGGGGGGGCAGTGAGCGGGACGGCTCAGAAGAGTGAGGTAATTGGCCAGATTCAATTGGGGAGAAAAAAAAAGGGGGGGGTCATCATTTACAGCTGATTTTCAGCTCCTTTCTTCTCTCCACAGAATGGAGGCGGGTGGAGGCGGGTTGGTGTTTATTGTTATGTAGATTTTATCGTTTGAAATGAATTCCATGTCTTGGTTGTAGTGGGCTGTACCTGCATGTATTAGTATCTGCATGTATTAGTACCTGCATGTATTAGTACCTGTATGTATTAGTATCTGCATGTATTAGTATCTGCATGTATTAGTATCTATATGTATTAGTATCTGTATGTATTAGTACCTGTATGTATTAGTATCTATATGTATTAGTACCTGCATGTATTAGTACCTGTATGTATTAGTATCTATATGTATTAGTACCTGCATGTATTAGTACCTGTATGTATTAGTACCTGTATGTATTAGTACCTGTATGTATTAGTACCTGCATGTATTAGTACCTGTATGTATTAGTATCTATATGTATTAGTATCTGCATGTATTAGTATCTATGTGTATTAGTATCTGCATGTATTAGCATCTATATGTATTAGTACCTGTATGTATTAGTATCCATATGTATTAGCACCTGTATGTATTAGTATCTATATGTATTAGTATCTGCATGTATTAGTACCTGTATGTATTAGTACCTGTATGTATTAGTATCTATATGTATTAGTACCTGTAAGAATTAGTATCTGCATGTATTAGTACCTGTATGTATTAGTATCTATATGTATTTGTATCTTCATGTATTAGTACCTGCATGTATTAGTACCTGCATGTATTAGTATCTGCATGTATTAGTATCTGCATGTATTAGTACCTGCATGTATTAGTACCTGTATGTATTAGTACCTGTAGTGTCTTGGCAGACGGGAAGAGTACAGTAGTTTTGAGGTCTACCGTCTCATTGCTGTTTAGTTCAGATTCGGAGGTCGAAAGATTTCCTCCACAACTTGTGTCTCGCAAAAAGGCCGCTATTTCTCCGAGTACTGCTTGCTTTTTAACGACTTATCTAATTAAGTAAAAACAGCCCATGTCTTTATTACATCGCGATAAAGCTTGCTGTAACGCTGCCCTTTGACCTCCAGCCCAGCGGTTCTCCATCAGGTCCTCAGGTTGGTGCCACACCTTTCTCGACTTTCCCTTGTAACGCCAGTTAATGAGCGTGGCAATTTGCATATGAAACCGGTGTTATGACGTTATTTCCGGTCATTATCACTGGCTGAAGACGTCGCTTAGACCAGTGTTTCTCAACCCGGGGTCCGCGGACCCCTAGTGGTCCGTGGTGTAATTGCAAGGGGTCCGTAAAAATAAAATATCTTTAAAAAAAGATCCTATGACATTTATAGAAATAGGATTATTTTACTCAAATGTGACTGAGACCTTTATCTGCCTAAACTATAAAGGGTAACAGGACTTTTTTCTCTAATTACATCTGTTTCACAAGTGTCATTTATTGTATTTTAATAAGAGATCTCGCTCCCGTTTGCATTGTTAAAAGTTACAGCATAAAAATTCTGTTGTTACATATATCTGAAAGTTACTGAATACATATTCTGTGTTGTTACATATATCTGAAAGTTACTGAATACATATTCTGTTTTGTTACATATATCTGAAAGTTACTGAATACATATTCTGTTTTGTTACATATATCTGAAAGTTACTGCATAAGAATTCTGTTTTGTTAACTATATCTAAGTTACAACTGAAAGCTCTTATTTTTGCCCCAAAGAGTGAATAAATGCTATAATGCAATTTAAAATGCAGTTTCTACTGTTTCTATCAAATTGCAACCCCCCTCCCCCAAGATCAGTTGGAGGGGTCCTCAGGATAGATCAAAAATACGCAGGGGGTCCAGGACCCCAAAAAGGTGGAGAACCACTGGCTTAGACGACGATGAAACGTTTCTCCCGCTCCAGAGTTGTGTCCAGATGAACTGGTTCACCTCTCTGGGATTTTCTACCCTGGATTAGCGAGCATGTTAGCTAGCACGCCGCCACTATAGGTCCTTGTAAACATGTGTAACTGGTTATTTTCTTGCCCGGTGCGGGATTCGATACGGGGTGTACTGCACCACAAGGCGGCATCGCTAACCGCTCGGCTAAAGGGTCAGACCCGTTGACTAGGGGCTAAAGGGTCAGACCCGTTAGCTAGGGGCTAAAGGCTCAGACCCGTTAGCTAGGGGCTAACGTGTCTTATTAGTAGTTTACACACGTTTGAGCAAACCATCGTGTTGTGGGAGCGCGGGAATGAGGAGACGGAGAGATCGAGTCGAGTCAATCCCGTTTACTCGCCACACAAAACGACACCGATACGGCGCAATGTCTCCTGGCAACCAGCCGACCAACCGCTAGGCTGCTGCCAACATGGCCCCGCCCCGGAAACCCCCTGCGGTGCCTACGTCAGCACTCTAAAATGTCCGCCTTAAAGGGACCGCGGCCCCTGGTGAACCTACCCTCGTTTGCGCATCGCCACAGTGTAAAGATTTCTTCTTGCGTTTGGCGAAGCAACGGCAAGCCGACATTTTGCAAGTGAGCGCCAGGAACTTACCAGGAGCACCGCCAACCCCGCCGACTCCCTTCCGTGCCTGTTGCGTCATATTCCCGTCCTGGTACGACGTTCATGTCCGGACTCCGGGAAGGAACATCCCGCAGTGATCAGTGTGTCCATCTTGGTCGAATCTTGCGCAGCCGAACTGGGTTCCCCCACACCTTGAGCCACGCATATCTATGGCTCTGACAACGACTCCTGGTCCAGTGTTTCTCAACCCTGTCCTCAAGGACCCCCTATCCTGCATATTTTCTTTGCAACCCTGAATTGTTTGTAGTTATTCAACCAATCAGCAATGACTTTTGTCAGATGTTGCACACCTTGCATAATTAAGTGCTGCGACATGATTGGTCGGGTAAGTACAAGCAGGGCTACCTATGCAGGGTTACAATGAAAATCTGCAGGATAGGGGGTCCCTTGAGGACTGGGTTGAGAAACACTGTCCTAGAGGATAGGTACTGAGTCTCGTCACCAGCCAGTCAGACCAGCTTGGTCTAGTCAGGAAGGCAGAACTGAGGAAGCTTCTTGGATGAGAGGCGAAACGTCCTCACGGATATACACCAAGTCCAGCTGCACTTGATTCACCTCCTCTGGACGCACCTTAATGGTTGCCGCGTCTTCGCCACAAGCAAAACTTTCATTCGACTCGGAATATTTTTGACAATTCTTCAGAGCGGAATAATCCAGGGGTTTGTGACGCGGTGCAGACCAGCAGTTCCTCAGGTACCAGCATTACCGCTGATCTTCTGCCCCACCGGGTAGCTCATTACATCCACCCGCTGTTCCAGGTGTCACACCTCCCTGATTGGACGCCGACAAACAAGTGGCGAATGAAAGAAGTGCCTGCTAGGGTAGAAACCCAGCAGTACAGGTGCTACCCGAGGACCTGATTGAGAACCGCCGATCGTAACAGTTCATCTGGACCCCAGAACACCTATCGGGACAATCCTTTAAAGAATTACTAAGCCCCCTACCCCCGAATCTGTGGGATACAAAACAGGGGACTGACCTGGCTGGTCGGTGGTATTGCACCTTACAGGAAGTGACATCACCTGGCACCACCAGCCAACCAATAGCAGAGCGCCAGGTCAGTTCCCTGTTTTGGGGTTCAGTTAAGTGAGCCCCTTCTGGGGGGGCGCCCGGGTAGCGTAGCGGTCTATTCCGTTGCCTACCAACACGGGGGTCGGCGATTCGAATCCCCGCGTTACCTCCGGCTTGGTCGGGCGTCTCTACAGACGCGATTGGCCCTTCGCTAAGCCACGCCCCCGAAACGCCGACTGGCCAGTCGCAGCGCCGCATAGGAGGGGCTCCGACACATTCATGGCGGCGCTCCGTTGACCCCGACGCAAAAGGTTCAGCTTATCCTCGTCTTCCAGGTGGCTTCGCGGACTTTCAGCCAGCTGTGGCTAAACGTTGTGCCGGGGTCGCTCGTAACAGCGACACTCGTCACCCGGGGAGGCTGGAAGGAGGTGCACGTTTCCAACCCCCTGAAACGTGTAGGCCGTGGATGAAGCTCGGTGGACGTCCTCAAGTCCAGTCGACCCCCTCAAAGCGCAACAAGCCGAGCTTTGTCTGCTGCAAGGTAAGTCGTCGCTTTTATTAATCGTAACGTCATGTTAAAGCTTGACGCGCTTAGCAACAGTAACCAAGGGGGGGCGGGCCTTAGCGAAGGGGGAACTGGGCGTGTCTGCGGGTGGGAAGCCGGATGTGAAGAGTAGGGTAATTGGCCAAGTACAACTGGGGAGAAAGGGGGGGGGGGACTTCCTTCTTAGAAAACATTCATCCATTATCCAAACCGCTTCTCCTCCCAGCAGCCACTAGGCGGCAGAAAACAACACCACAAACTGGACCAGTGAGTTCAAACTATAAGTGAGGGTTAAACCCGATGTTTAATCGTGTTGATTGGGTCTGTTGCTATACATACTGTGGCAGTATATGGCCGGAAGGAAGGTCAGGGCATTTAGTCCCCACCTGGCGTGGTCACAAAGATAACATAAAAAAAAGGAGAAAACATCCATTATTTCTGTGAACAATATTGATCAATATTTCCTGCTAAAATTATCAAATTGAGTTCACACAGTTATATATTTGTAAATGACTAGAAAAACATTTTCATAGTAAAATAGAAAATATATAGAAGTATAAACATAATTTGGCCTTTTGACGTATACGGGGCTATTTACATTAGAAAGAGCTACGAGGTTTGTTTTTGTTTTCCCCGTTTCAGACACATCACTTCATTTCCCAGGTGTTACAGCAGTCAGACCTGGCTTGGGTTCCCCTTCATAGCTTTCCATCCCTTTTGATTTGTGTGGATTTGCGTCCCCGGGGGGATGAGCCGGACAGAAGCGCTACGGTGTGACGAGGAGTGGGACATTAAGAAGAAGCAATAGAGACTCTGGTTCAGTGACTGTGTCTCCAGCATCAAACCACATGATTCCCGGTAAGGGCAAAGCCAATGCAAATGCTCAAAATTGTATAAAAATGTAAAGTCATATTCAGAAATCTAACGCTGGGACTAAACTTTAGCAGCACTTACAGGTGTGGCGCTACGTGTAAGAATGTGTTGTAATGGAACACAGCTGTAAAGTAACCTCATTTGTTAAAAGTAACTTATTTACAATTACGTTAAAGGGCCTAACGTCTCAGTAGTACTGTCTTGGGTGTTGCACCAAATCTCAAATTACACTAAAAATATGAGTTTCCTGTATTCACCAAGGTGGCTCAGACAAACTCGGTTATGTCCCACCCAAACCCGGAGATGCTGGAGTGCAGCAAAACAGTGGTTGCCATTAAGGAAAAAAATAATAGACAAAAGGTCACAGGTCATTATTTTGGCATATTAGTCGCCCAGCCGTTGTATCTAAACAGGTTCCGAGTACAAGAACAAGAATTACAAAAGGCACAGAGTACCGGGACCATGGCAGCAGCTACGTGGAGACCTGAACACAAGATCACCTATGAGGGCTGGAAGTGATGAGGTCAGACATTAAAGGCAGACCTGACGCTTGTGACTTCGGTACGATAAACAGGCAAAGTAACAAGTCACTCATATTGCAACACTAGAATCTTTATCACGTTTTAATTTACTTGCTTTCTGCGGGGGGTTTCACATCCTCTGCATCAAATCAGGAAACTTTCATTACTGGTATCTTTTTACTGCTCACCTTAAACAAACCATTTTGCTGTACTGATAAACGATAAAGGATGGAGCGGGGCGAAAATGAGATAAATGGGTTTTTCATCAAATAGTCTCTGGATTAATCAGAGCACTTTACAAGTTATCTCTGAATTAACTTTTTTTTTATCATCACAAGCCTTTTTTAAAATCACAAGTACCTCTGTTGTTTAGTCCCCATCACTTCCACCCCTCCTGTTCGAGTTCAGGTGGTCCACTGTAGACCCCAGTCAATTTTGGCAACCAGTTGCCCTTGAATATGAATTCAGACATTTTAAAATGACAAAAACAGTCACTGCTGATGTCCGGTCTGGTTGGTCCTCTCACATCTGTCGCCATGGTGACCAGCAATGGCCACAACCACAGAGGAAGGTTCGTAGCTTTTGCCATCAGAGAGGCAGTGATGGCCGCCGCCTCTCGTTTCAGGAAGGTTGTCTCCTTTATTGGTTCACTACATCGTAACAGTGAATGTGTGTGTGTGTGTGTGTGTGTGTGTGTGTGTGTGTGTGTGTGTGTGTGTGTGTGTGTTTGATCATGTGGCAAGTGCCTTTAAGTGCATATGCATGTGTGTGTATTTTTCTGATAGTGTGTGCATGTGTCCACATATGTGTACAACTGTTTGGATAGATGGATGTGTGTGAGTGTGTGTGTGTGTGTGTATTCAGATGGGTGGCAAATGAAAGGAAAAACCAACAGAAAGTGTCTCAGTAAGGTGTTGGGGCACCACGAGCCTCCAGAACAGCTTCAGCGCTCCTTGTCAGATTGTCTGAACTCTCCTGGAGGGATGAACACCTTTCTTCCAGAGGACAGTCCTTCACCTGGTGTTTGATTATGGTGGTGGAGAGTGCTGTCCAACACCTCGGTCTAAAATGTCCCATAGGTGTTCAGCTGGGTTGAGATCTGGTGACTCTGAAGGCCATAGCACGTGATTTACATCATTTTCATACTCATCATACCACTCAGTGACCCCTCGTGCCCTGTGGATGGGGGCATTGTCATCCTGGGAGAGACCACTCCCATCAGGATAGAGATGTCTCATCATAGGATGGAGGTGGTCACTCAGAATAACTTTGTATTGATTTGCAGTGACCCTTCCCTCTAAGGGGACAAGTGGACCCAAACCGTGCCAGGAAAATGCCCCCCCCCAACCTAACATACCCCCAGACCCCCTTACTGTGGGGGTCAAATATTCAGGTTTTTACTTTAATGTGTCACCTATCTGTGTGTGTGTGTGTGTGTGTGTGTGTGTGTGTGTGTGTGTGTGTGTGTGTGTGTGTGTGTGTGTTTTAATTCTTGCATCTACGTATGTGTGTATGTCTACATGAGTGACTCCAGGCTCTCGGCGATGTTGGTCTCGCCTAGCGGTACGGATCCATTGGTTTCTGGGGAGTGAAGGGCTCGCTGGTCCTCCTGACTGCTCACCAGACTCAACACGGCCCGGTACAGATACTGATACTGCTCCTAGAGAGAGAATTCAAATTTACAACGCCTCATTATTTAACGAGAAACAAACGTTAACAAGGACATCAGTAAACATAGTGACTCCGTCATATTAACATGCACAAGGAGAGTTCCAGAGGTGGACACCCCGGCTTTCTGAAGCCGGGTTGTCCACCTGTGGTTGCTGATATATACATGCAGAGGTGGACACCCCGGCTTCAGAAAGTAAAAGCCCGACCATGTATTTGTTCTAGCCTTTCACTAAACAAGGTGATGTCACGCTACCTGGCTGAAGCATTGTGCTAATTAAATTCAGCGGGTGCAGTGTATGGGTGGAACAAATACATGGCAGGACTTCTACTTTCTGAAGCCGGGCTGTCCACCTCTGGAGAGTTCAACTTCCATCATAGAACCCAAGATCAATTCAGAGAGAGAGAGAGGTGAAGGAGGTGGTGAAGGAGGGGGAGCATGAACAAATCGTTAGTTTGACTATTGAGTCCGTGTGAGCGACCAATGCTTTTCATTAGATAGGAGCGAACAGGATGCGTCAGCTGAAGTTATCAAGTGGATATATTGTCATTCGTTTGAGGAAACGGTGCTTTTTGTTTTGTTTTTCAGGGCGGAGGAATTTCGAAAGTCAAGTAAAGTCCAGCTCATCTTGGTGTAAACTCTGAACTAACCAGTCAGAAGATTTCAAGCTTGCTGGGTTAGCTGAGTGTTTATGACGGAAAGGGGAGTCAGTTCGTCTCAACTGACTGCAGGTATCTCCACCCTTACAAACAATACAGTTGCATAACGACCAAAACCAACAGTAGGTTTCATATGCAAATAGGCATGACCATTAACTTTTTTACGTTTATTTGGGAAGGGACGATGTATATTAATCAACGTTCGAAACATCCCTGGGGGGGACGCCAGTGTTGATTGTCTGGTTGCTGGATGTGATTTTCCTCAGCCTCACCAGGTGCCTCCTGTCTGTCAGGAAGTTTTTAACCCAATGGCAGATGGGGGCTGGTACAGTGAGCTGAAGTCCACAAACAGGACCCTTACATACGTCCCTGGGGAGTCGAGCTGTTGGAAGATATAGCGTAATCCCATGACCTGTTTGCTCGGTAGGCAAACTGCAGGGGGTTGAGCAGAGGGTCAAGCAGGGGGCTTGTGATTTCTTTCAGGTGGGCCAACATCAGTCTCTTGAAGGATTTCATGACCACAGAAGTTAGGGCAATGGGCCCGTAGTCATTTAATCCTGTGATACGGGGGATCTTGGGGACCGGGATGATAGTGGCGCTCTTGAAGCAGGAGGGGACTTCCCAGAGCTCCAGTGATCTGCTGAAGATCAGTGTGAAAATAGGGGCCAGCTGGTCAGCACAGACTTAAAGACAGGAGGGTGACACGCCATCCGGGCCCGGTGCCTTCCTGGTCTTCTGTCTCTGGAAGAGCTGGTGCATGTCCTCAACACAGACCCTGAGTGCGGGTAGGGGTTTGGTGGAGACGGGACTGTGCCTGGCAGGGAATGCAGTTGGTTGTGTATTGTAGCTGGAGAGGTTGAGGGTTGTGAAAGTTTGCTTTTCAAACCTGCAGTGTGGGGGGATGCTTTCCTGTAGTTGGTAATGTCCTTCAAACCAGACTGACGATGGGTCTTAGGCAGAAAACCTGTTTTTCAACTTTTCAGAGTAGCACGTTTTTGCCACTGATCTCCTTTGTGAGTGTATTTCTGGCTTTGCTATACCGGATCCTCTCTCTACTCCTGTAGGCCTCTTCTTTGGCCTGACAAAGCTGCCTGTGTTGTGCTGTGAACCAGGGCTTATTGTTGTTGAAGGTACAGAAGGTTTTGGTGGGCACACACACATCCTCACAAACGCTGATGTAAGATGTCACAGTGTCAGTAAGTTTGTCCAGATCTGTAGATGCAGCCTCAAAGACACTCCAGTCGAGGCAGGCCTGGAGCTCCAGTATTGACTCTGGTCCATTTCCTCAGTTTTAACCACAGATTTTAGTTTCTGCCTGTAGGTTGGGATAAGATGAATCAGACCATGATCAGAGAGGCCCAGGGCTGCACAGGAGACAGAGCGATAGGCGTCCTTTAATATTGTGCAGCATTGATCCAGAGTGTTTTGTGTCTGGTGGGACATTTAACATGCTGTCTATATTTTGGCAGTTCGTGACTGAGGTTTGCTCTGTTAAAAGTTCTAACCCGCTTTATGTGATCAGTGAGTGGGCGCTGGAAACTAAACAAATAAATAAAAACAGTAAAAGTACGACAGCACAGAACCAAGGCTACCATTCATGGCGCCATCTTGATGTTCAGGGATGGGTGTTACCTCTTCACACAGATGGCTTCTTTGACTCCCCGTTCAAACCAGCATTCTGCCCTGCCAAGGATACGTCATCAAGATGGCGCTGTGGACGGTTGCCTCGGTTCTGCGCTCTATTGTACTTTCTGTGTTTTTGTTTAGTTTCCACTCACTGATCATATACAGCAGGGAAGAACTTTTAAGCCTCCCACTGTCAACTGGACAAACTGAAGACTTTTTTTTTACCGACTTTAATTGAACATTTTAACAAAAGTCTTGATCGGTACAGCCCTGTGCAGACTATGACGAAGATGCCAAAGGAGTAAGCAAGCAGGAGCGCTCATTAAACTGCAGTTTGCCTACCGAGCAAACGGGTCAGTGGATGGTGCAGTCAACATGGGATTACACTACATCTTCCAACACCTTGACTCCCCAGGGACATACGCAAGGGTCCTGTTTGTGGACTTCAGCTCAGCATTCAACACCATCATCCTAGATATTCTCTACTCCAAACTCAACCGGTTCACTGTACCAGCCCCCATTTGCCAGTGGATTAAAAACTTCCTGACAGACAGAAGGCAGCTGGTGAGGCTCGGCAAAATAACTTCTAGTACCCGGACAATCAGCACTGGTGCCCACCAGGGATGTGTGCTCTCCACTCTACTCTTCTCCCTCTAGACAAATAACTGCACCTCAGGTGACCCGCCTGTTAAACTCCTGAAGTTTGCGGATGACACAAGCATCATTGGCCTTATCCGGGATAGTGAAGAGTCTGCATATAGACAGGAGGTTGATCAGCTGGCTTTCTGGCCAGCTGATCAACAACCTGGAGCTGAACACACTCAAAACTGTGGAGATGACAGTGGACTTCAAGAGGAGCCCCCCCAACACTGCCCCCCTCACCATACCCAACAGCACGATGCCTGCGGTGAAAACCTGCAGATTTCTGGGTTCCACAATCATCAAAAAGGCCCAGCAGAGGATGTACTTTCTCCGCCAGCTCAAGAAATTCAACCTGCCTCAAGAACTGCTGATTCAGTTCCACACTGTAATAATCCAGTCTGTCCTCTGCACATCCATCACTGTCTGGTTTGGTTCGGCCACCAAACAGGACAGGGACAGACTACAACAGACAGTTAAGTCTGCAGAGAAAGTCACTGTTGCAAACCTGCCCTCCATTCAGGACTTATACACCTCCAGACTTAGGAAATGGGCAGGCAACATCACTGCAGTCCCATCACAACCTGTTCCAACTCCTCCCCTCTGGCAGGCGCTAGAGCACTGTACCCCAAAACAATCATAAAAAGTTTCTTTCTTCAGGCTGTCTTTCAAATAAATGCTTAACGCTGTCAAATAAATCCAACCATTTTGTGGATACTGGTACGCTCTGTCATGTCCATCTACCTCAGTAGGTTACATCTACCGCAGCATCTCTGAATATTCTCTGCACCATCGCCTGTATAAGGAAATCCTTGTGTATATATATCTGAAGATTGTTGTGTTGTTATTCTGTTAAGTATGCTGAGAGCCACGAACTGGAGTCAAATTCCAGGTATGTGCAAACCCACATGGCCAATAAACATGATTCTGAAGGATGTGCACATTAGTGCTGCACAATTAATCCAATCGCAATGTCAGCCTGTGCATTTATATAACCGCAAAAGGCTACGATTTAATGAAATAATTAAATGTGCGTGTGTGCAGCCTGCATATCTATGCCAATAATTAAGAGATGACCTATCAGTCTCTGTTTAGGCAGTGAAGCGTGTGCAGTCTATGGTCACATGACTATCCGGTGTGCTGTGTGCAGCCCAGAAAGAAGGAAAAAATGGATACCGATGACAACAAGCAGGTTAAGGCTGACGAAGTGGCGGCAAAAAAAACAACAAAAAAAACAAAAAAAGTGACCTCTGTTATATGGCGACATTTTGGATTCAAGCTCAGCGACATCGAGCAGAAAGAGGTACTGCGTAAAACAAGCAATATATCGCAATCGCAAATCACGATATTGTCCACAATAATCGCAATACGACTTTTTCACCAGATCGTGCAGCACTAGTGCACATCCTCATCCTCAAAAGAGTGGCCACTGGCCTGTAGATGGGTGTAGGCTGCGGAGCCCTGGCCTGACGCGCTCGCTCTTCTGTGTTGTGTCATCCTCTTGGCCTGCGTCACATTGCCATTGAAACTCGAGCTAATAGTGAAGCCTATCTGCATATGAAACCGATTGTTGTTTTCGGGTCGTTATGCCACGGTATTGTTTATAAGGGCAGGGACACCTGCAGTCAGTTTGGACTGAAGAGGTCACTGAGGTGAGTGATGAAACATTTTTCTCAGTAAACGTGTCCAGATGAACTGATTCAACTTTTTGATTTTCTCACCTGGATTATTGAGCATGCATAAAGGCAAAAAGTGCTTGGTTAATTTAGGAGGTGTGTGTGTGTGTACTAATACTTACTATATCATTGAAGACCCCGGGTCTCATCAGGTTGGTCATGCGAGCCACCTGGTAAACGTCCACGGCTCCCTCCTCTTCTAACTGACTGGACAAGGTGGTAAGAGCACAAAACAGCCCCGCGGTGGTGCCCCCCGACCTGCCACACACACACACACACACACACACACACACACACACACATATATTAACATTCACACACGCAGCCAGACTGCCATGTGGATTGTTGCTTCAGGTTCCTGTCCTTGTACTCACGGGTCGTGTACGACAGTTGGTCCGTCTGTGTTCCGGCTGAACTCTCTGACTGTGTTGACCAGCTCAAAGCTGTTCCTGATGGGACTGTCAGGGTTTGGCCAGCAGGGGGCGCTATACTGACGCACCCCCAACACATAGTCATTCTGAGGGGCAGATGACAGGGAGAGGGTGTGAGAGAGAGAAACAAAGACTCCAAAAATGTGCATGTGTACACCAGGATACGATGATTTGAATAACTTCTTGTAATTAACGCAGTGTCGTGCTTAACATGTCACACAACCGCAAAGTTTCTCGACACGTCTCACAGTTTCAACACAACCCAAGCGGAGATTCAGATTCAATTTTTGCAGGTCGGCATGCTGGGAGTTCTGGCAGCGTTCAAAACGGGGTGTAACTCCCCGATCTGTACCGGAAACTCGATTTGTTCTACGCATGTGGTTAAGGTTAGGGTTAGAACAAATCAGGTTTCTGGTACTGATCGGGTAGTGACACGGGGAAAGACCTGAAACTCTGAAAAGACCAGCTCAAAACAATGTCAGCCAGCCTGGACAATGACATGTTTCCAACTAAACGTGTTTCCATGGGTCAGATGTCACGTCAATCAATACGACAGTATTATTTTTTTGTTTGAATTTTTTTTGGAGCACACGACTGGTTGACCCTCTGTCAGTTCTGTCCAAAGATCAGATCTGCATCTCTGCGAGATGAGCTCAGAAACTTGCAAAAATTATAGCTACCATTCACATTCAAATCGTAGTTTTAAACTTGGAGATTTCCATTGATTTTACCTCACAGGTGTCTGATAGCAGGAAATCAACACAAATCCGAAACGGTAAGAGAGGAAGAATGACAAGATGACCAGACAGACAATACACAAAACAAAAACTGGAAACATGCCATGGGTCTAGGTTGTTCTTTTGCTTATTTTAACTGCTTAAATATTCAGATTTCTCCCTTATTTTGTAAACCAATACTGCCCCCTAGGGGCACATGGGACTGTTGCTTGCAAATGTGAATTAACACCTGTGTGCATGTCAGCATCAATGCAACACACAGGCTCACAACAGCACAAACATCCATCCATCCATCATCTAAACCACTTAACCTGTTCTCAGGGTGGTGGGGATGCTGGAGCCTATCCCAGCAGTCATTGGGCAGCAGGCGGGGAGACACCCTGGACAGGCCGCCAGGCCATCACAGGGCGCACACACACACACACGCGCGCACACACACACACACGCGCACACACACACACACACCTAGGGACAATTTTCTTAGTACGGCTGATTTACCTGAAACACATGTCTTTGGACTGTGAGAGGAAACCCACACAGAGGAGGTCCCGCGATGACCGCCAAGGTTGGACTACCTCGGGGCTCGAACCCAGGACCTTCTTGCTGTGAGGCGACTGCGCTAACCACTGCGCCACTCTGCCGCTCAATAGCACAAACATTTAAACATAAATCTAGCTTGGATACAAGATCCTTGTGTGTGTGTGTGTGTGTGTGTGTGTGTGTGTGTGTGTGTGTGTTTACACTACCAGTGTAGACTTCAGAATGAACTCTTGAACCAACAGCCTCTCGTCATTGGACAGGCAGACGTGCTCTTCCACCGCGTATGACACAGAGAAAGCCTCAAAGCTCATTGGCTGGTCTTTACTGGGCCAGTACACACATGGCTCCTCCTCCTCACACTGCACAGAGGCACAGACGTGGGAAAAGTGTAGGTGTGTGTTTATGCATAATGGATTTGTACTCATTAAATCAAAGACCATCTTAGATGAAACCAGGGTGCGTGTTCATAATCCATGAATTTGAGTGTGTGTGTGCAGAATTTTGCATGCAGTTGTATGTGTGTTGGGTAACCTGGTAATGCCCCCCCCCTTTCCTCCCAATTGTATCCGGCAAATTACCCCACTCTTCCGAGCTGTCCTGGTCGCTGCTCCACCCCCTCTGCCGATCCGGGGAGGGCTGCAGACTACCACGTCTCCTTCGATACATGTGGAGTCGCCAGCCACTTCTTTTCACCTGACAGTGAGGAGTTTCACCAGGGGGACGTAGCAAATGGGAGGATCACGCTACTCCCCCCAGTTCCCCCTCCCCCCGAACAAGCGACCAAAGGAGGCGCTAGTGCAGCGACCAAGACACATCCAGTTGTGTCTGTAGGGACGCCTGACCAAGCCGGAGGTAACACGGGGATTTGAACCGACGATCCCCATGCTGGTAGGCAACGGAACAGACCGCTACGCTACCTGGACGCCCGGTAACCTGGTAATGCTGTGTGTGTATTCACTTGTTGGTCTGCGTTTGCCTGTGTGTGTGTATGTGTGTGTGTGTTCTGGCGTCATACCTGATTGTGTGTGTCTGGCAGGCAGATGATGGTGTGTACGTTGTGCTCCCAGATCATTCTCCAGAAGTCTGCCACTGTGCTGCTCAGAGGCTTCTGACTCACGATGAACTCCTTACTGTGATGGTGACCCTGAGAAAACAACACAGCTGACCCACATGGAACATACTGGAGTGACTTACGTTAATTCAATGCACAATAAAGATTTAAACCGGCAACAGAAAACTGCTCCGACTAAATTCTCTTGTCGGGATCCATCATATTGTCAGAACCCAAAATGTGAGTTAGTTTTTGGTAAAAGTCGAGGTTTTTTTTTATTGTTGGTCAATGACATTTGTACAAGGCCATGGTTACGAGTAAAGGAAGAAAGGCTGTTGAAGAACATCAAGTAATTTAAATTGACAAGTGAAGTGAAACTGCAACTGACAGTCTACCAATACAAATTTCACTCCAGCTAATGTCTTTACTGATTGGCGCTAAAAAACAATTTCATGACCTAAAAAGATCTCCAGTTTGTGGATTTTGATTAAGTTCCACTCCCCTCCATAAAGAGAGCTCAGAGTAAGCTGACCCCATCTGCTTTACTGTGCGGGGCAAACTCCGGACCCGGCTTACCATGACGTAGGAGGCGTTGATGTAGCCTGTGGAGTTTGATTCTGATGAACACAGACAGACTCTGGACCGCTCCACTGAAAGAGACACAACAAAGACACACGTTAGCTTCACACATTACAACAGCAAAACCTCACAAACTCAACGGCGCGTAAGATGGCAGACTACAGGAACCACCTGAGAGTCAGCCTCAGACTGAGCAGGATCACACCTAAGAGCCTGCAAGTGAAATGTTCAGTCAAGGGCCACCGAGCTCACCAGATCCTCCAGAAGGCACAGAGCCAGCTGCTGAACCAACTGGTGAGACGAGCTAATTTTACCATCAACGCGCCGATCCAGCAGAGGCTCATGCCGCGTCTCGATGGAACCACCTTCCGACACGAAGAAGGCTCGTCTAACACAACAGGGAAGATGGGAAACCAGGCAGCGTTGGACCTACTTACTGCACGCCAGAGACATCAGCAGACAATGGATGGCGCCCTCAATGGCGCACAGAGACGGACGCCAGACACACGCCAGCAATGTGGACGAGTGGGTGAGGAATCTGTCTGACAGACAACTCGCCCAGGCGGAGAAAGTCACCCTTGGTTAAGGGGCTGAATTTTTCTGTCACGCCGAGGCAAATCCCGCTAGTGGAACGGATCGCAGCTACGGAGTCAGTGATCCGTAAGAACAACATCACGGCCCCGGAAGCGGAGTAACTGCGGACCAAAGTTTCCGCCTGTCTCAGCAATGCGAAGGCGCTGCCGTCCAACATCAGCAGAGACAAGAACATCATCATCCCGATGAAGGCCGGTGCACTGCTGTGTTAAATCAGACAGACTGTCATGAGAAAGTTATGACGCTATTTGGTGGCATGAATACTTACGAGCCCCTGAAACCAGATCCGGGCAGTGGTTACCAGAAAAAGGTGATAGAACGGGACAATGCTAATGACAGAATTTAGTTCCATAGATTATACCCAGGGGGCGCTACACCTAGTCTGTATGGGTTACCTAAGATACATAAACAGGATGTGCCATTACGGCCTGTTGTTAGTATGATCAACTCAGTGACCTATAACATCTCTTAAGTTCTGGCATCTCTTCTTAACCCGTTGGTAGGCAGTAATGAACATCACATGCAGAACACTATGGATGTTGTGGATAAGGTGAAGGACATCATTATGGAGGAGGATGAAACAATGGCCTCTTGTGATGTTAAGTCTCTCTTCACATGCGTTCCTGCTGATGAGGCAGTGGAGGTAGTCCATATGAAATTACAAAACGACCCCACCCTTAGCAATAGCACCACCCTTAACACGTGTCTGCTCCTGAAGCTGGGCCTTAAATCCATGTACTTCACATACAGGGGGCAGTACTATAGGCAGAGGCATGGGGGCCCTATGGGTTCCCCAGTCTCACCTATAGTGGCCAACTTGTATATGGAGGAAGTGGAAAAGAGAGGCTCAGATGTCCTATCCAGGGGCACCACCTAGCCATTGGTTTAGATAGGTGGATGACACCTGGGTTAAAATTAAATCTCAGGATGTAGCACATTTCACCGACCACATTAACTCTGTGGACACCACATCAAGCTCACCAGGGAGGATGTGGAACATGACAGGTTAGCCTTCTTACACTGTGAAATACCTATTGATGATTGGGGACATTTGATTGTCGCTTACCGTAAACCAACACATACTGGTCAGTACTTAAGGTTTGACTCTCATCATCCACTGGAGCAAAAACTAGGAGTTATCAGGATGCTGTACCGCTGAGCTGACAACGTCCCCACCGACACAGCGGCCGGGAAGGGGAGAACCCCCACATTAAACAGGCCCTGGTTAAGTGTGGTTATCCTAACCGGGCATTTGTCAAAGCCAGGAAGACGCCCAGACAGTGAGTGCACCAGCCGATCGAAGAGAGGAGGAGGACAACAGCTGTCTAAGTGTAAACCAGTGGTGATTCTGTATGTGGTGGGAGTGTCGGAACAGCTGAGACGCGTATTTTCCAAACACCGCATCTCAGTTGCTTTCAAACTCCAAAACACACTGCCCCAGAAGTTGGTTCACCCCAAGATATCGGGTCGCCCGGCACAAACGGAACAATATAGTGTGCGCTGTTAAGTGGCGGAAGGATTGCCGTGGCTTGTACGTCGGGGAAACCAAACAGACGCTGGCCAAGAGGATGGCACAACACAGGAGAACTACCACATCAGACCAGGACTCCACAGTCTACACCATCTACAGGCCAGTGGCCACTCTTTCAGGGACGAGGATGTGCACCTCCTTGGTAGGGAGGAACGCTGGTTTGAACGGGGAGTCAAAGAGGCCATCTGTGTGAAGAAGGAACGACCATCGCTGAACTGAAGGGGGGGGGGGTAAGAGTACATCTGTCACCATCTTAAAATACTGTGATTGCAAATATCCCCCAATCCTCTGTGAACAGTACACATGGCCATTGTAACTCTAGTTAATGGTCACACCCATATTTGCATATGAAACTGATCCCTGGTTTGGGTCGTTAGGCCACTGTATTGTTTATAAGGGTGGGGTACCTGCGGTCAGCTGAGACTGAAGAGGTCACTTAGATGATGATGAAACGTTTTGTCCAGATGAACTGATTCACCTTTCTGTGACTCACAAACTCAAGTGGTTTTAATTAGAACAAGCTACTGACCTTGAACGCTTTAAATGACCGGGCCCCATCTTCATATAGTAGCTGATTTATCTTTGCTTTTCTTTTCTTTTGTTTACTCTTACACAGTAGTTTGAGAAATGCTCATGTCATCAGCTCCGGTCTGATGTGAGGTGGTCTTGGACTCATTGATATTTGTTTACTTGTCTTGGACCTTTTGACAATAAAAGCATGCATGATGAGTGTGTTTGCCTTTTGCTGCAGCTCTAACTTGTGTGTTCTGTGTCATGATTTGCTGTTAGCAGTCAACGAGCTTGGTTCTTCAGTAGCTGACCGACTGTAAAGGTTTTATTGTACCTTACTGGCTGAAACACACTGAAACCAGTGAGGAGTGAACATTTAACATTAATGTCACAAATTGTGCGATGCCAAACGACTCCCAGTCTTTGTGAAATCATATTGTGTGTGTGTGTGTGGGGGGGGGCGGGTACTATGACCGAAAAATGAACTTACTTGTATTAAACCTCTGTGTCAGCCTTCTAAGACTCAGTGGTTCTGACAGTCCTGTCATGTATGGGAAGCCCGACAGATCTTTTAAGTAGCGAGTACTCCACTGTCTCGCTCCTTGTAAGCTCTTCTGTGTGTGTGTGTGTGTGTGTGTGTGTGTGTGTGTGTGTGTGTGTGTGTGTGTGTGTGTGTGTGTGTGTGTGTGTGTTTAGACATGTGTGCCTTCCTTACCAGGCATGAGGGCCCTGGCTCGGTTTCTCTCTGCGTTGCCGTCTCTCAGGGCGGTGCTGTAGTCGGCATGCTTGGCCTGACGCTGGCTGATCAACTGAAACACCACAGCAGGTTGATGTTCAAGTTTAGGAGACCGCAACACAATCAATGTACACACTGACAGAACCAGACTTCGGGAGCAGAGGGCTCCAGAGGTAATGTGATGGAGGAGCTGGTAGCAGGTTTTATTTTACAATATACATTTTATCGCAACAAGACTGAAGAGACATTTTTTGTTCCTATGCACCGATCCCGAAAAATAAGAGTTAAAGGTTTGTTTGACAGGAAGGCTACCCAGACAGTGACCCTGACAACTATGAAACTCTACATCAAAAATGTAGATTAGCAAGAGAATTTCTTTTCTTTAACCGCTCTGCCGAGCCGTCCCGGTCTCTGCTCCGCCCCCTCTGCTGATCCGGGGAGGGCTGCAGACTACCACATGCCTCCTCCGACACATGGAGTCGCCAGCCACTTCTTTTCACCTGACAGTGAGGAGTTTCACCAGGGGGATGTATCGTATGGGAAGACCACGCTATCCCCCCCCCCCCGGACAGGCGCCCCGACCAACCAGAGGAGGCGCTAGTGCAGCGACCAGGACACATACCCACATCTCTGGCTTCCCACACCCAGACATGGCCAATTGTGTCTGTAGGGACGCCTGACCCAGCTGGAGGTAACACAGGGATTTGAACTAGCGATCCCTGTGTTGGTAGGCAATGGAATAGACCGCTATGCCACTCGGACGCCCAGCGAATTTTAAAAGCAGCGAAGGCTCAGGATCGTTTATTCATTATTGTCAGAATGTTTCATCAAACCGCCAAAATCTTTTTGTCAAATTCAAAGTTTTTTTTTTGTTTTGTTTGGATTTTTCCCCTCTTTTTCTCCCCAGTTGTATCCGGCCAATTACCCCACTCTTCCGAGTCGTCCTGGTCGCTGCTCCTCTTGGTTGCCAGGCAACGGAACAGACCGCTACGCCACCCAGACACCCGTCAAAGTCAAAGTTGAAGTGTTAATCTTGACGATTTATATGTAAACAAATGTCCTTACCTTATATCAGTATTTAAGTACATTATCCATAGATATCAAAAACATGGATGCGTTTGTAGTTTTATCTATTGATGTTGTATATTACATCAGCGGTCCCCAACCACCGGGCTGCAAAGCATCTGCTACCGGGCCGCGAGGAAACGATATGATCCGGCAACAAAAACCAAAAACCTGAATAATAAACTTAACATTTTAGGCTGTTTGTGTGGTCATTACGCTGACTTGGCACAGACTGACTGTCTGTGCTGCACCTTTCCTCACCATTTCCTGTCAGGCCCACAGCAGGATGAGGATGCTGACGTTTAACTTGAGTAACGCAGCGCACGCGAGGTCATCAGTCGCTCATCACCCACTTACCTACTCGATGTGCATGTTGCAGCTAGCTAACTAACTAGCTAGCTACCATGAGCAAAAAACAACCGCTGCTTGAGCGTTTCTTTGGAAGAGGGAGGGGAGATGAAAGATGAAAGGTCCAACGATGAGGATAACACAGAGGCTGAGACTGGAGGAAAAAGCTTCCTTCAAAAGGAAATACAAGTGGTACCTAAAATATGACTTTATCGCGACCGATGACTTGCATGTCATGACCGTCTTGTTGCAGGGAAACAAACCCATGGCCTCCCACTGATTTAGTGATGTTGGTGAGTTGTAACGTTTTTAATATGTTCATGAGAGGAAAATATGTGCCGTGTTTAATATGGAAATGTTGCATAAATGTTGTGATGCTATCGACTTGTAAACCGAACCTATGTTCCGGTCATAACGCATGTTGCAATGTTTTTAAGCATTTTTTTGCAATGAAACTGTAGGAGCAACTGAAAATGGCAAAAATAGTTGAGATTTTTTGAGACCTTTTTATTCCTAAACTATTTACTTTATCTCACACGCACGTCTCTATCACTTTGTGATTTATACTACACCAACCTTACCACTAACTATGCATATTGACTCTACCTCACCTTGACTCTTTCAGCACCTGCTCAGCGTTTTGTGCGGGGGACTGCTATGATTGGTGAAAAGTTGCGGACAAAATTGCAACGTCATGCAGAATTCACGGGGAGTGGTTGAATTTGCGTTAACTGTTGCGATGGCGACATTGTGAAATCCTGGAGGTACTGGATGGGATATATGATGATACGGGAGAAGTTCTCTCCGTGAGTGAGAGCGAACTGATGCCCTCTTACCTTAAACTGCTTGTCCATGCGTGTCCTGCCCAAAGCCCCGGGTATGAGGAGGTCTGACACGTAGGCATGGAGGAAGTCAGAGGTCACGAAAGTATCCCTGCTCAAGATGGCCTCGACCAGGACATCATGGATGAACACATACTGCTCCTAGAGAGGCAGAGAGAAAAGCAGTGAATGACAGACTAACAGACAAGTACATCTGTCCATCTCATATGTGTAAGAGTGCTTGTGTGTGAGTGTTGACCTCAGTTTGAACCAGGAAATTCCTCTGTGTTCGCACGTGTTTAAGGAAGCCAAGGACGTTGACTGTCCCCTGATCCTGGATCTGCTGCAGCATACTGTCTATCACTATGTATGTTCCCGTTCTGCCCACACCAGCACTATGTTCATAAACACACACACACACACACCCAAAAAGCTGTTGTATGGCAGCAATTTCCTCTCAGAAACAAGGATGGTAATGCATGAAGTGAGAGACAGAAAGCTGTGACACAATGTTAAATGATTTTCCTGTAGCATACTGTTTATGATGGGCATTTCTACAAACACTTAACACACACACACACACACACACACACACACACACACACACACACACACACACACACACACACACACACACAGATCTACCTGCAGTGTACCAGCACAGGTCCCATCTCATGCGTTCTGGCCCGAGATGATGTTCTGATGAAGGACAGGACCGGCAGGGTGTATTCTGGAACGCCCATGTCGGGCCACTGGGTGTAGTGGTATTGGAGAACTGTGTGATCCTCACACCTCTGGGACACCTGGGGGGAATCACTGGGATTTAGACTGTGTGTGTGTGTGTGTGTGAGAGAGAGTGAGAGAGAACGTGTAAATGTAATTACATGTGTTGATCCTGCAGCTTTTATCCTGTGTCTTGCAGTACAATGAGGGTTGTACAGTTCTGCTAATATGGCCCCAGTGGGAATGACACCCCTAAGCCTAACAGAATTAATACCTTGTTCTATCCATTGTGCTGCACTTACTTATGTGTGTGTGTCTGTGCGTGTACCTGCTGTGCCTTGTTGCTGGTATCTCTCACAGTGAAGGTTCGTAACGTGTAGTAGGCCAGGGTGTTGGTGCTTTTCAGAGTGACCTGATATGGACCGTAGTCTTCCTGGTTCTCCTCAGGCCAGTACTGGTCACATTTGATCTGGAGAAATGATAACAGAGAGCGGAAGCCACACAGAAGGGCGGGGCTTAGAGATGCACGATTCTGAAACACCGCTGCTTGCTGGCTCCGCCCCAAAGATGAATCGCTTGGAAGAAGCTTTTAGAAGTCACTTAAGTTAACAGCTGAGACATTTAAGTTGTTTGTCTCAACACACTCTGAAGTGTTTGGTGTGTACACAAAACATTTAGTTTAAAAACTACTGGTTCTACCGTGCCCGCGACCCTGAGAGCAGGATAAGTGGTTTGGATAATGGATGGATGGATGGTTCTACTGTGCACTGTTGAAGTCAGAATTGTCTGTATTTTACTGTATTTCTAAAACTGATAAATCACAGTACGGGGATTGGTGTTTAACATTTTTCTTTACCCTGTTAGTGTGTGTGTGTGGGGGGGGGGTGAAACTTATTATGAGATGAGGTTTATTTTATGAGAGATGAAACAGTGATAGAACAAAGTGGAAAAAGTGCCTGAAGAAAATGCACTTCTGCTAAGTCGCTTTGGAGAAAAGCGTCGGCTAAATGACTGTAATGTAACGTAACGTAACGTAACGTAATGTAATGAAGAATGAAGTGATGAGTGGCGAGATGAAAGAAAGAGGGTTGAGTGAAGGCTGGACGAATAAGTGTCTCTTTTCTGAACCAAAGGCAAGACGTCCGGACAATCACGTCGTCTTTTCAATATAGGCCCTGCTGGGTTTGCACGTGTTAGCGTTAGCACCTTGTTAGCATGACCGCTCACCCGTCCTTTCTCTTTGAGGTTGGTGATCATGATGATGAGGCCGACGTTCTGCTGCCAGATCATTCTCCAGAAGTCTTCCCTTCCCGCCCTCAGTGGACCCTGGGATGCGATATACGCCCTCGTTCGCTCGTAACCCTGAACAGACGGACGGACGGCCAGAAAATCAGTCCCTCGACGGGGTGATGAACTTTGTTTGCATGGACACGGGCAGCAGTGCAAAAAGCCACGCAATGGGTTTTACATGAGAGCAAGTTAAAAGTGACAAAAAGAAACTTTCCCCTCCACATAGGCTAAGCATGCATGTGTGGAGATGAATGTAAATCAGTTACTGCTACACAAGTACAGCGTGTGTATGTCTACTACATACCTGTGTTATATTATGTATGTATGCAAGTGGTAAGGGTAAGTACCGAATGAATGGGTTTTGACTTTGCTTTAGAGTTTTTAGGCTGGTCTAGATTAACCTGGACTAGTTCTGTCTATCAAACTGAGGGGACAGCATGACAGCAGTTGTCATTACTCACGTCAACAAAGTTGGCGTTGATGTAGTCTTCTGCTTTTCCATCTCTGTCCAGACTGTTACACAGCTTCACTCGACTGTGGTCGTCTTGAAGAGGAGGAAGAATGTTTCGCTTACTTTTCCCATTGTTTGTTTGCATTGTGAGCCACTACACAATAACAAAACTAGCTTATGGTGAAACTAACACTGCCACCACCATTATTATTACTGATGAGTAATGGAGATCTTTTTCAAAATGCAATATATTAAACATGCATTAGGAAGTGCATGTACTTAATATCATCACAGGATACAGCACCCTGTCTTTACTAACACTACTAAGAGTTGGCACTAAAACCCCTGACTGGGGCATCCGGGTAGCGTAGCGGTCTATTCCGTTGCCTACCAACATGAGGATCGACGGTTCGAATCCCTATGTTAGCTCCGGTTTGGTCAGGCGTCCCGACAGACACAATTGGCCATGTCTGCGGGTGGGAAGCCGGATGTGGGTATGTGTCCTGGTCGCTGCACTAGTACCTCCTCTGGTCGGTCGGGTCGCCTGTCCGGGGCAGGGAGGGGGAACTGGGGGGAATAGCTTGATCCTCCCACGCACTACATCCCCCTGGCGAAACTACTCACTGTCAGGTGAAAAGAAGTGGCTGGTGACTCCACATGGATCAGAGGAGGCATGTGGTAGTCTGCAGCCCTCCCCAGATTGGCAGAGGGGGTGGAGCAGTGACCGGGATGGCTTGGAAGAGTGGGGTAATTGGCCACCAGATACAATTGGGGAGAGAAAAAAAACCCCTGACTGAAGCAGTTGTAATTCAGAGATATAAAGAAATAAAATACCTTATTGTTTTTTTTTTTTTTTTATAAATCTATTTCTGATTTTTCCCTTTTTTCTCCCAATTTAGTGGCCATTTGATCCCTATTTTAATTCAAACACCCACCCTCGTATTGCATGCGTTCGCCAACTGCATCTCTCCGGCCGGCAGTCTCGAAGGAAAGCGCCTCCCCACTTTCGTGACAAGGCGAATCCAAGCCGAACCACTGTTTTTCCGACACACACAGAGACGCATTCACATGACGAACACAAGCCGACTCCGCCCCCCTCCCGAAGACAGCGTTGCCAATGATTGCTGCTTCATCGAGTCCGGCCATAGTCGGATCTGACGAGACCGGGGCGCGAACCCCAGTCCCCAGTGGGCAACTGCATCGACACCAAGCCGATGCTTAGACCGCTACGCCACCGCGGACCTTATTGTTTAAAAGTGATCATAGTTTGTTCGAATTTTCCAGTCAGTGTTTCTTTAAACGCAGGACATCTCACTGTACAGCAAAGCTCTTTAACTTTAGAGATTCTGAGTGATTCAAAGCTTAAATCTTCAAGTTCAGCACTTTTGTTTAACTTGTGATCCCAGTCAGGAAAATGCCAGAGCTCCATCCAGACTGAATGAGAGTCAGCAGGAAACAAACAGAAAACCTGGTTGAACCTGAGTTTTACTTATTGATGTAGTACTATCTTTTGGTGAAGGTCTTCTACCAGCTTGTTCTGTCACATCTGCCTGTTAGACACAACAACTTCTCCAAACTCAACACCACCTGTCTTCTTCTGTCTCGTTTGGCTGCTATGATGAAGATAGAAAATACTATGCACCTGATCATTTTTCCTGGCAAAGTCCTACCAGACATCGACCATCCAAATGAGCAACTAAACAATGCTGATGATTTGGGTGGCCATGGACCAGATATTGTCTTAAGACGTGTGACTGCATGCAAATCCACAGAACTTGTGAAGGTTTCGGGTGGTGAAATGCTGTTCACTTACAGGCGAGTATATTGATGTAGCGGTTCTTACTCTTGTTGTCGGGGTGGTTGGAGCTGTCTGTGGTGATGCCCATGTCCACCGTACACACCTGCACCTCCTACAACACAACACAACACAAAGCTATTACACAGTGTCTAAAACCAACAGCGAACACACTCATATACTTCATCCATCTTCACTGTCCTGGTAATGGCGAGTTGCTTCTCTAAAAACTCCTTAACCTTTTCATTGAAACAGTTACTGAGGGATGTCCGGGTAGCGTAGCGGTCTATTCCGTTGCCTACCAACTCCGGGATCGCCAGTTCGAACCCCCATGTTACCTCCGGCTTGATCGGGCATTCCTACAGACACAATTGGCCGTGTATGCAGGTGGGAAGCTGGATGTGGGTATGCGTCCTGGACGCTGCACTAGCGCCTCCTCTGGTCAGTTGGGGTGCCTGTTCGGGGGGGGATTGGGGGGAACAATGTGATCCTCCCATGCACTACGCCCCCCTGGTGAAACTCCTCACTGTCAGGTGAAAAGAAGCAGCTGGCGACTGACTCCACATGTATGGGAGGAGGCATGTGGTAGTCTGCAGCTCTCCCCGGATCGGCAGAGGGGGTGGAGCAGCGACTGGGACGGCTTGGAAGAGTGGAGTAATTGACCGAATACATTCATCCAATATCCAAACTGCTTATCCTGCTCTCAGGGTCGCGGGGATGCTGGAGCCTATCCCAGCAGTCATTGGGTGGCAGGCAGGGAGACACCCTGGACAGGCCGCCAGGTCGTCACAGGGCCCACACACACACACACACACACACACACACACACACACACACACACATTCACACCTGGGGACTAATTAGTACGGCTGAGTCACCTGACCTACATGTCTTTGGACTGTGGGAGGAATCCGGAGCACCCGGAGGAAACCCACGCAGACACGGGGAGAACATGCAAACTCCACACACAGGATGACCCGGGGCGACCCCCAAGGTTGGACTACCCTGGGGTTCGAACCCAGGACCTTATTGCTGTGAAGTGACCGCGCTAACCACTCCACCACCGTGCCGCCCTGGCCGGATACAGTTGGGGAGAAAAAGGCACAAAAAAAAAAACATTTACTGATATCTTGTACTTTTAAAAAAATTTCCCAAGGATAAAAAAAACCCCACTTTCACATAACTGTTTTCCATTTGGCGATGTTTTCTAAACATGTTCGGTGGTTTTGCTTGTTTCTAGACATGCTGTGTGGAGGGACAAAGAGGACGTATAGTTCGGTCAGCTCTCGAGACCTACAGCACATGTACTGACAAGAGACCAGGTGAGTTTTTACTGTGGGAGAATGGTCACATTTGAAATATGAAGGGGCTGCAGGACACCCTTATCATGTGCCTGAATTTCAAACGATCTTTTCTGATGAAGATGTGGGAAGAACGACGAGCCTGTCTTGAGAAATACAGTTTTCACAGTACAGCTTTTTACTGTTACACAAGTTTTCACCACACAAATACGCAGTGAAAAAATTAACGGATGACCACAACGGAATAAGTGCGGTTGCACTGACGGCTGCATTAGAAATGGAAAAAAGTTGAGGCCCACCACTTGCTGAGAGGGAAATGCAAACAAAAGAAAGACGTGGGATCTTAGTTTGGAAAATCACATGGAAAAACATGGCGTTGAATATTGATATGTACAAAAGTAATCATTCAATCTGAATTATACCCTGAATCAATATAATCAATACATTATTCCAAATCAGTAGTTGTGTTTCTGGAGAAAAAAAACAAAAAACAACAACAGCAGCAACAACAGGAGTTTATCATTTAATACTGTATATGTGAAACAAAGGTCACAGTTTGGAAGTGTGTTGTTTTTATTTAAGTGTCTCCTACCTTTCCATGTCACCATTTACTTTTTTGGGGATCCCCCCCCCTTTTTCTCCCCAGTTGTACTTGGCCAACTACCCCACTCTCCCGAGCCATCCTGGTCTCTGCTCCACCCCCTCTGCCGATCCGGGGAGGGCTGCAGACTACCACATGCCTCCTCCCATACATGTGGAGTCACCAGCCGCTTCTTTTCACCTGACAGGGAGGAGTTTCACCAGGGGGACGTAGTGCGTGGGAGGATCACGCTATTCTCCCCTGTTCCCCCTCCTCTCTGAACAAGCTCCCGACCGACCAGAGGAGGTGCTAGTCTAGCGACCAGGACACATACCCACATCCAGCTTCCCACCCGCAGACACGGCCAATAGTGTCTGTAGGGACGTCCAACCAAGCCGGCGGTAACACGGGGATTCGAACCGGCGAGCCCCGTGTTGGTGGATAATGGAATAGACTGCCACGCTACCCGGACGCCCTGTCACCATTTACTTTAATGTTGTGTGTTTGATTTTGTGAAGGGAAGCCTCACTTATTCTACGACATGTTGTAGTGAAACTCCTGAATTATATAGCTGACAAACACACAAACAAACAAACAGATAAATGGATGAATAAATAAACAGATAGATAGATAGATAGATAGATAGATAGATAGATAGATAGATAGATAGATAGATAGATAGATAGATAGATAGATAGATAGATAGATAGATAGATAGATAGATAGATAGATAGATAGATGAAAGAATAATAAAAAAGTTCAGCTCCACAACTGCAGGCTAAAGAGTGAAGGGGCAGGTGCCTTACCTCATAGGAATCTTTGACAACCTAATGGAGAATGGTGAGGATGCAGAAAACACAGCGATGGTGGTGGAGGTGGTGTGTGCGGGGGGGGGGCAGTTGGCAGACAGACAGACAGAGGAGTCAGTGCAGGTACAGGACCAATGGGGTACAGATAAACACAGGCTGACAAGGCTGAGGAGGGAAGGATGTAAAACTCGTCCTTTGAATGTATTTCTGCTTTTTAAATTTTTTTTTTAATTTTCATAATTTCATCCAAACTGAAAGTCTTCAGCTCATAACAACCAAATGTGATATTGGTGTATATGCTTTTCTTTAGATACACCGTGAAATGGTGTAATTACTGTTTCAGTGTCTACACGTACGTATACAGAGCAACCGGGGCAAACCTTTCACACCCCGGAGCTTTTTCCCCCATCGAGTTGAGCCGAGGATGGATCCAGAATCCCGAAATGATGACACACGTTGTCACGTGTGGCAGAGGAGGTGAGTCTGACGTGCCCACAAACAGTTAACAAATGTAAATATGTGGTGACACAAGTGCTTCATGCTTGAGACAGGGGGTGACCAGTACATGCACACAGGTTGCGTGAACTAATCGATCCATCATCCAAGCCGCTTATCCGAAATCGGGCCGCGGGGGTGCTGGAGCCTATCCCAGCAGACACTGGGTGGCAGGTGGGGGGGGGGACACCCTGGACAGGCCGCCGGGCCATCACAGGGCCGGGTCATTAGATGTTGTTGCTAATTCCCCGACAGGTGCTAGTGTTTTATCCATGTGTTGGAGTTTCATGATCATTTTATTTTATGGTGTGGATTTTATCTATTTATCTATCTTGGATTAATGGATTATGTGCTGGCATTAGTTAGTTAATTAATTAATTAGACTAGTCCATAAGCTCATTTCTTATAGACACCAAACTTTGATGTATATTAGCAGCTGGATAGCTCAGTAGGTAAGAACGCCAGCTTTCCTGCCGCAGATCAGGGGTTCAAAGCCCGGATGGGACGAGTCTCCGGTTAGAGTCTGTGGCTTAGACTCCTAACGCCATACGAGCCAGCAACCTCTCAGATGTGTTGCTTTGAATACCAGCGTCTGCTAAAAGAAACTGTAAATATAATAGGACTGTATATCTTGCGGTCAACAGTAAGAAGCCAAGACAGTTTGTCGGCCTCATGAATTTATAGCATTAAAGTGTGGAACAAGACCTCTGAGCATGCTTTTCTGGTGGTTTTATTTCCGCTTGATAAACTTTTAATCTGAGCTGAGCGATTCAAATGGTAAAAGACGTGTTATTGTAATGATAATTACCTATAATGCACAACTGGATGTCTTTTTCTAATTGGTATGCCAACTCCTGTTGATTTTTGATTTGATTTTTTGGGGGGATTTTGATATACTATATTAATCCCCATGAGGAAGTTCCTCTCAGCATTTAACCCATCCTAGTTGTGTGGCTAGGAGCAGTGGGCAGCCACCGTGCAGCACCTGGGGACCAACTCCAGTTGGTCTCGCCATGCCTCGGTCAGGGGCCACAGACAGGAGTATTAACCCTAACATGCATGGCTTTTTGATGGTGGGGGAAACCGGAGCACCCGGAGGAAACCCACCGCAGACATGGGGAGAACATGCAAACGCCACACAGAGGACGACCTGGGATGACCCCAAGGTTAGACAACCCCGGGGTTCGAACCCAGGACCTTCTTGCTGTGAGGCGACAGCACTAATCACTGAGCCCCCTTGCCGCCAATGGGTAATAAAGTCCTTGCTAGAGGATGAAGAAGTTGGGAGTCTGATTTAAAGGTTTTTGAGATGGGAACCAATCAACACCATTAGAATAGTTCTAAAATCCTTCCATTCCTCTTCCAGTACTGGTCTACATCAACAACTAAGTCAACACTGCTCTAATTAGACTTCCTCATCATTCGGTTTTATTATATGATGTTAAAGGAGGAGTGGAGGAGCATTAAAGTGCGTGACAGATGGAGATGTGTAGGTTTCTACAGCTGGATATACACAGGAACCAATAAATAAGCCCTCATATTATAGTAACTAATTTTTCGCCAATGCTGAAATAACTTCAATGAACACACATCCATCCAGCATCCTTCATTGCAGGGTTTATCAAATGATTCCTCCTGAAGGGGGCGCAGCATTGCAGCAAGGAGGAATAAGAGACAGAGACTAAACTAGGCAGACTCTGATCATGTCCTTCACAAAGAGTATGAGCTCTTGCTGTCAGGTAGACGGAACAGGCCACCTCAATGTAAACTGAATAAGTAGTGTTCCTTGGTGCCGCTGTCAATCAAGCCACTGAACAAGAACAGGGGATGTGATTTTACTGTTTATCCTGTCCTATTTTGAGATGTATTTTTACTGTGTCTTATTTATCCATTTATCTTACTCACTTCATTGTATTTTTATTGTTTCTATATGTTTAACTATAAGAACTATGTGGTGGGAGTATGGATGTAAGATGCAGTATGTGTGTATGAATAGAAACAGCAGCCTTGTAATCCTAGCCAAATGTCTCCGTGGAGGCCAAATAAAGTGAATTTGAACCTTGTTTCTGTGAAAGTTCATCTTTTTTTAGCCTTTACCATCCATCCATACATCCATTATCCAAACCACGTATCCTGCTCTCAGGGATGCTGGAGCCTATCCCAGCAGTCATTGGGAGGCGGGCAGAGAGACACCCTGAACAGGCCGCTAGTCCATCACAGGGCCAACACACACACACACACACACACTCACACCTAGGGACAATTTAGTACGGCTGATTCACCTGACCTACATGTCTTTGGACTGTGGGAGGAAACCGGCGCCCCCGGAGGAAACCCACGCAGACACGGGGAGAACATGCAAACTCCACACAGAGGACAACCCGGGACGACCCCCAAGGTTGGACTACCCGGGGGCTCGAACCAGGGCCTTCTTCCTGTGAGGTGACCTTGCTAACCACTGCGCCGCCGTGCCGCCCTTCTGTAAAAGTTCTTTACCAATGAAAGCTAAATGACACTGGTGCATGTGAGCTCTTATTTCTGTGCCACATCAGCACACGGTTCTTCCTATTCACACCTGGAAATGACCCAGCAGAAGCAGCTTTCTGCTGTCGCCTCTAAACAGCTCCAATGGGGCAGTTGGGGGTAAGGGTACTTCGAGAGCAGCTATTAAAGAGGGGAACGGCGTCTCACATCTAAAACCCACAACCAGACACTTTTAGCCGGGTTTCGAAATGAAGCGCCGCCCATTTCTACACAAGTTTAGCAAACCCTCAGAATGCGCCGCTGGCCTGCATGAAAAAGCTGGTCGCACACCAGCCGACAGACACGTTTTGTCTGGTTTCAAGGCTGAAACACAAAAAGGATTTTGTGCCTCTTGGTTTCAAAAAGCGATGCGGACATATTTTGTCACCAGGTTCCTGTTTAAATCCAGCCAGTGTTACGACTGTAATGCGTCTTGTCTGAGCGACCGGTTGCTCGTGGCGGCGTACCTCGAACTCCTTGGAGAAGGTGTTGGTGCTGTGCAACTCCATAACGTGCTTCACAAACTGCTTCACTGTCAGAGCCTCGTGGCCATCTGCAAACAGATGTAAACATGCTGATGTGTCTGTCCTTCGTACAGGTCCTACTTTATAGTGCGGAAGTACCGCGATAAAGTTCCCCGTCGACCTCATCTGGCAGAAGTTGTTTGGAACATTTCTGTCTTTATTCATCTACAGAGCTGAGGCTAGAGTTTGAGAGACACCAATTTTGTTAAAATATACAAATTTGTCTCTATTGTCTTGCTTTAGCTTTTTGGAATGTGTGTGTGTGTGTGTGTGTGTTACCTGTGGCCAGCAGCAGGGGTGTAGAAGGAGCAGACGTAGCTTTAGGTGTCACATTGTCTTCTTGATAAAAATTTGCTGCCTGGAAACAGTTTCTGAAAAACAAAATCAAAATGCCCATCAGATGACAGAGCACACAACACTTAACAAGATGTCAGCCTCACGGAGACACTGGTGCAGACCAGCGCCGTCGATCAATTAAAAAAAAAATCGAACTAATTAATCGCATAATTTGCTGTGATTAATTGCGATTAATCGCTTGTTTCTTCTTAAGGCTGAAGATTGTAATAATGGATGTTTAAATGTAAAATCATGGAATTAACGTTGAATCAACACAATGGAATTTAAATTAAAATACTTTTGTTTAATAGCATCTTTCTAACGTTGGACACAGACTCTCTCCTGTGAACAACAGATGTCCAATAAAACGGTCTAGGCCATAAAACTGACCGTCAGCTGGAAAAGCGTATTTCTTATGCGCACTAACAGAAATAACAACAAGCCCAGGCCTTTATGTTTCAGCGCCAGATGAATTTCAAAACCATCGAGGTCATTACCAGCTTAGAAGGCAATAATTTCTTCTGTGCAAAAATGTAAATGATAATTAACAACAGAAATGTGTTCTATGTTCAAGTGCCAGTTAATTTGAATGCTTGAGTAAATTCGTGTGAGTCTGCATGCAAGGCCACATAAGGGTGACAGTGTGCATCTCTTGTCTGTTGTCTCTGACATACTGATGATGGCCACTTGTCTGTACGTTTGTGTATGGGCTGGGTAGCTTGTAAAACTGAATTGCCCTTCTGGGATAAATAAAGTTGTCTGAATCTGAATGTGAATAATCGCTCTCGGTTTATAAAGCACTGAATGGTTTCGGGCCAAATTACATTTCGGATCTTCTGCTACGCTATGAACCATCCAGACCTCTTGGGTCATCTGGGACAGGTCTGCTTCCTGTCCCCAAAGTCACAACTAAACATGGAGCCTCGCATATCTATAGCTCTGACGACGACTCCTAGAGGATAAATACTGAGTCTCGTCACCGGCCAGTCAGACTAGCTTGGTCTAGTCAGAAAGGCACGAACTGAGGAAGCCTCTTGGATGAGAGGCGAAACGTCTTCACGGATATATACCAAGTCCAGTTGCACTTGATTCACCCCCTTTGGATAACCATGACCTGGATGAATGGGAACATTCACAGACGAGAGGCAGCTCTGAGTTAATGCACCACATATCTGGAACAAACTCTCAGAAACCTGCAGGTCTGCTGAGACTCTGTTCTTTAAAACCCAGGCCGAAGACTTTCCTGTCCACCGCTGCCTTTTATTAAATCCCATTTGAAGCTTTTGATTATCATCTCTGTTTTTAATTGTACTTAAAATGTCTTTTTATTGCCTTGTGTTTTGTCTCAAACCTGCAGTGCGGGGGTTTGTCTCTCGCTTCTGGCAGCGAGAGTAATTACGTCTCTTCTTTCGGGCGCTCTCCAACAAGGAAAAAGCTACACCAGTTTGTCTTCGCCGTCAATCGCCTTATTTATTTATTTATTTATTTATTTATTACTTTAAGCCTTCCTCTGAACGCCAAGTTTCTTTCTTTCTTTCTTCCTTTCTCCGGAGCATCAGAAACTTCTCTTCCGACCCCAGAAGTAAACAAAACACAGCTACGTTGATCGCATTAATTTTTTAACGCGTTCAAATTAATCGCAAAAATGAATTTTGACAGCACCAGTGCAGACATTTACATTCAAATGTTGAGCCTCATCAGTATCACTATTAGTAGTAGTACTGTATAGTATCGAGTATAGATTATGACTAATTGATGACTTAATTGATTATGGCTAATGACTATTGCAAACTGTTCTCTTCTCTAACATGTCTTTTCTCTCTCTCTGAATGATGTCTTCTCCTTTCTCTTTCTCTGTGTGTGAATGGTGTCATGTGAGTCTCTCTTGCATGCATGTGCGGTCAGTTCTCCTCCCAGGTCTCCGTGGTGATGGTGGCCACCATTTGGATGCTGCCTGCCCTTCCACTACTCACCTAAGTTTTTCTTAGTACATGATGATGCTGGTCACGTGGCTTGGGTCCTGGACTGCTCCGTTGGCACGTGGACACTGCTTGGCATCCTGTGCATCATGTTCTTCATAAATGTGATGTCCATTATAATTCTGTTATCCTCTTTCAATGTTGTATTGTGTAAACTGCGTGAACACAACATCCATTGCACACTGTCCGTCTTGGGAAAGAGATCCCTCCTCTGTTGCTCTCCCTGAGGTTTCTTCCTAGTTTTTCTCCCTGTTAAAGGTTTTTTTAGGGAGTTGTTCCTTATCCGATGAGAGGGTCTAAGGACAGGATGTTGCGTTGCTGTTAAGCCCACTGAGGCACATTTGTAATTTGTGATATTGGGCTATACAAATAAAATTTATTTGATTTGATTTTAGTAGCAGTAGTATTTGCAGTAGTAATATTATTAACTAGAAAGTACATCTGCAGAGAGAAATGTGTGGGCATGCTGAATGTGCCAGCCAGGTTATTTCAGAGATTACTACTAAGAACCTGTAAACAACCACGATGACTGGAAGCCACTTGATCCAACACTGTATTCTTACAACAAGTTGTATTCTTACAGTGAACGTGTTCTCTGCATTGAACCCACCCTATTGCATAGGAGCAGTGGGCAGCTGCAGCACCCGGGGACCAACTCCAGGTCTTCTTTCCATTGCCTTGCTCAGGGGCACAGGCAGGAGTATTAACCCTGACATGCATGTCCTTTTGATGGTAGGAGGAAACCGGAGCACCCGGAGGAAACCCACGCAGACACGGGGAGAACATGCAAGCTCCACACAGGAAGGACTTGGGACGGCCTGGGGTTCGAACCCAGGACCTTCTTGCTGGGAGACAGCAGTGCTGACCACTGGGCCACCGTGCTGCCATATTCGGTCTATAATGAAACAACCCCCTTGCATCTTGCCATTAATTTCTATGGCAAAAATGTAAATACATATAAAAGAAACTTAATAAATCTATACATCCTCTGAAGCAGAATAATGTTTACAAGTTTTAACGGAGTTGCCCTGTTGAACAACTTGACATTCAGCTAGGTGACTAAAAACATAGAAATCAGGTGTGTGTGTTAGTTTCAAACAGATATACTTACTCCACACTGTAGACTGGGATTAGACTTTAGTCAGTGAAAGTGTGTGTGTGTGTGTGTGTGTGTGTGTGTGTGTGTGTGTGTGTGTGTGTGTGTACCTCCAGTAGATGAGAATGCCAACCAGTACGAGCAGACAGAGAATAGTGAGGGTGGAGACCACCGCCAGAGGTACCACGGTCCTCTTCTCTCTGTCCACGCCTCCAACCAACCCCACCTGAGACTCATGACTGCTGTTACTGCCCTCTGGGGGGGGGGGGGGAGACACAGTAGTGAGGTTTCCATTAAGCCATTTTTGCAAAATGTTATGTATTGAATGGAGAATGGCTTAGGTGAAACACCAAATTTAAAAATAAAAAAATCCAAATACCCCGAAAGAGTTTATATTTATCTGCTTCAACTGAGGTGATTTTTGCTTTTGTCAAAAAAGAGTTCATGGCTGATGGAAACACATTTGCAAAATTACAAAATGAAATGCGAATAGAATTTAATCACAAGATCGCCTTGTTTCTTCATCTTAACTGGTCCACCTTTGTCTGGGTGTTAAAGTACGGACACACAAACCTATGTTCATGCTTTTTACTCATGTAAACAGATCGGAAGGAAAATAAACAAATTCGCATTTTAATTTTTCGTGACTTTAGAAAAGTTTGCTTAATATTTGCTTGACAAATATGGAAACAGTGGGCGAGAGAGAGAGAGAGAGAGAGAGAGAGAGAGAGAGAGAGAGAGAGAGAGAGAGAGAGAGAGAGAGAGAGAGAGAGAGAGAGAGAGAGAGAGAGAGAGAGGGAGAGAGAGAGAAATCATCTCATCTCATTTTCACTTTTTTCATGCAACTTATTAACAACAACATTTGAAGACCAGGTAAGAACAAGAAACAGTCTGTGAAGATGAAGATGTCAGCGTGGTCATAAAGTCTACCTTTGTCTTGATCCTCAGCGGACCTGTTAGTGTCTGTCAGACTGAGCAGAGAGACAAGACGCTGCAGGGCGGGGCGCCCCCTGCTGTCCACTCTAAGACGTTGTTGTTGCCTCTGTCCATACACATCCCCATGGCCACTTCCCTCTCTCTCAACACCCTCATTTTCTTTACCACCGCCATCTCCTTTGCTGTTGTCAGCAAGAATCCTGACAGTCGGCTCTGCAGCCAAATTACCCACAAGTACTTGTTCTTCAAGATCTTCTTTGTTTCTGCCTGGAACTTCATCTCTATCTTCTTCTTGGCTGCTTTGTTCTTCTCTGCTTTTATTGCCCACAGGTGCCTGAAGCTCTGCTTTAGCAGAGACCTCACGGTGAACCTTCTCAGCATCAACCTCAATATCCTCGCTATCTTTTCCTCCGTCCCCACTTCCTTTCTCCCTAACGTTTCTGTCACTCTCCTTAGAATCTCTTTGTTTTTTAACGTCTGTCTCGCCGTTTCTCTCCTCCAGGCAACTGTCTCTCCATTCGCCTGCACCGTCTCCAGAACCATCGGTCTCATCTGACATGCCATGTACACAAAGAACCATCTCAGCCTTCTTTGCCTCAGGGAAGATGTGATTCCTGGCTTCGCCACTGGAGGACTCTCTAAAGGGCTCCTTCTCAGCGTAAAAGCTGGGGGAGAGCTCTAGAGCGTCACCACTAAACTCACTTCCTGACTCCACTTTTGCCTCTTCCTTCATCCAAATTTCACTATTAGTTTCTCTCGCTGCTCCTCTTGTGTCACTGCCAGGTTGTCTGGATGAGTTGGAGTCTGTCTCGGTCTCGTTGTGCCCTTCATTCCCTGTGTGTCTCTCTGCCTCATCACCCGTCTCACTCACAGCCTCCACTCTCTCCCTCTCTGCCGTGGTTAGCTGCTTCTCTCTCTCGCCGACAATTATACTTCCTATCCCATCTGCCCCACTTCCTGTTTCACTGTCCGTCTCACTCCCCATTCCATCTGCACAATCAGGTTTAGAGGGAACAGTTGGATTGGAGATGGACTCCAGGTTGAAGGTATCAACCCCGTCCAATTCTTGACCACGGCTCTCGCTATAAAAACCAGAACCGGACCCACTGTCATCTTTCCGTCCATCTGTTTGTGTTTCCTCTGAAATATGAACAGAAGGGTCTGAAGCACTGAAGATAGTTTCAGAGGTGGAGAGGTGGCCTTCAAACTGTTCCCCCCTCCCATTTTCAGAGCTGAAGTCAGTCTGAGCTGGAGAAGAGACTGTCATATAAGATGTTCTGTTGAAGGAGTTTGTGGGGTTCAGAATATTACTGAATGAAGGGGAAGGTTCTTCGGCACTCGGACTAACCTCTGAACTGAATGCATTTGAGATGTGTGAGCGTCCTGTTGAGTGTTTTAAACCAGTTTGTACTTCAACACTGGAGGGCTCCTTAGAAGACTGGTGGTCATGGTGGGAGATACCTGCACTCATCCTGTCTTCATGGATGCTAGAAAAGGGATGTAGGCTGCTTGGGAACATCTTAAATGTAGTGAGAGAAGGGGGCATGTGACTGACTAAACCCCTTTCTGCAAGGAATCCTCCCTCCTGCATAGAGAGTGTGGGGTTTTCATGGTTGGCTGTCGACCAATGGGGTGTAAAACTGGTTGTGAAGCCAGATTGTTCCACTGAAGACTCCTCAGATAATGGTAAGGTTTCTCTTACTGCAAGAGAAGCCAAAGCAAAAGGCTCAAAAACACACTTGAGAATATACAACTTCAGAAATGTTTTTTGAGAGAGCATAGTGAGAGGTAAAGGAACCACAGCCAAAGAGAAATCATCACACTATTGTGTCTTCATGCCCAACCCGAAAAACCAGAGGATGCATAAGGAAGTTAGAACTGAATGTCATTTTTGAGAAGGTATGAGCAAAATAATCTACGCAGATTGAGTATTGACTGTCGAATTTTTTCTGTGGATAATACATAGAGAAGACTGCGTCACAGAGAAAGTGAGAGCTGTTTTAGTGAAAAGGAAAGAAAATACAGAAACATCCACCAGAGGGGGACCTGGAGCTGCAGCAGAGAAAGCAGGCACAGAATGAAGGCAGAGGAGTCCCAGAAGCAGAGCTCAAGACGCTTCCTTTAGAAAGGACCAGAAAAAGGGCCCGTTCACTGTTGAGAGCAGATAAACCACCAGGAAAACTCAAGCCAGCTTGATCATTGTTTGGCAAAATTAGCTAGCAATGAAGAAAGCCACCAACCCTCAATTCAGTTATCATCGTCATCATAAACATGTCAACCCCCACAAAATCATCACTATTACTGTTACACAAACACTGCTGAGGGCCCAGACCACAGTTAGCATACAGAGAGTAAGCCGTTCACCACAACTAGCTCCCAGCAGCTCTCCCACTGTGAACAAACCACCACCAACTACTTCCTTATTGCCACTGCTGATGCTGTTTTGTCTCTGCAACGACGAGATGCAGGGACACAACCGGCAGAATGGTCCAGCAGAACTGACGACAGACAAAATGTCAACAGCTTTTTGCTCATTTCTGGCTCGCCAGCTCACTTTGACGCTCACGCGTGCCACACACACACACACACACACACACACACACACACACACACACACACACACACACACACACGTGAGTTCCTGTGTGCATGTATATAATATAGCAATGATACTGCTCTTCACGGTGATGATGGTTACAAAGGTGATGTGATACCGCAGCATCCGCAATACCAGTAAAGAACATCCTTAGGAGTATTCTAGGTTTTTCTTTAGGTGGTTAACAACAGGGTTACTGTTGCAAATCTGTCCTCTAAGTAGTACATAAGATAAATTCATATGGGCTGGCCATGTTTTATGGGAGTCATTAGCACAGTCCACTTAGAATGCTTCTTTGAAACTAACTGACATACAAAAGTATGAGTGTAAAATGAGCAGGAAACTGGTGGCATAACAGTGTTAAGTCTACTCATGCTGCATTCTGTTCAGATTGTGAAGTCAGGATTTCTGTTATCTGACTGGAAATAGTGGAGGAGAAACTTGGAAACTTGGGCAGGATTTCACAACCTTGACTTTTGTGAGATGCAGCTGTCTGACATCTCAGTACAGGAAGAAATACACCGTGAACTTTGAACAGCATGCTTTTGTCATCAGTTAAAACTTTATAAAACAAGTAACTTCTATTTCTTACCCCCCCCCTTTTTCTCCCCAATTGTACTTGGCCAATTACCCCATTCTTCCCAGCCATCCCGGTCGCTGCTCCACGCCCTCTGCTGATCTGGGGGGGGGGGGGATCTGCAGGCTATCACATGCCTCCTCCCATACATGTGGAGTCGCCAGCTGCTTCTTTTCCCCTGACAGTGAGGAGTTTCACCAAGGGGACATAGCACATGGTAGGATCATGCTATTCCCCCCAGTTACCCCTCCCCTGTTGAACAAGCGCCCCGACCAACCAGAGGAGGCGCTAGTGCAGCAAACCAGGACACATACCACATCCGGCTTCCCACCCGCAGACATGGCCAACTGTGTCTGTAGGGATGCCCGACCAAGCCGGAGGTAACACGGGGATTCGAACCAGCGATCCCCATGTTGGTAGGCAACGGCATAGACCGCTACGCCACCCGGACGCTGTAACTTCTCTTTCTAACATTGTCTGAGTCTTCATTTATTGAAACATCTGTTTGGAAATTGGTTAATCGTATTACTTTTCAACTCGTCTTGTGTAGCTCTGTATGCCCATCAGACTAGTTTGCTAGTTTAGCTTAAGAAGCCAATATTGACACTACATCAGCCATAAAAAGGATGTTTCTAATGAGTACCCATGGTCTTGCTTTGTTTCTCCAAGCTCCTGTTCACCGGTCAGAACTTCCAACTAAAAAAATCCCGTCTTCCTAAACTGAATGGAATGCAACACAGAATAGAAGATACATAATCTTGGTAAAGGATGCTCTTGGGGGCATCACTCTTACCATTGAACATGGGCTGGGTCGTATGCATCAGCACCCGGTGCAGGGAAGAGGTGGTGGGTTTGTAGGTTGTGCTGGAGAGGGTGTTGCTGGGAGTTTCCGTTCCGGCCCTTGTCCAAGGAGTGGCAGGGCTGGAGGACGCTGAAATGGAAGGATCTGGGAGAGGTCTGGTCACCGAGGCTAAGACTGAAAGTTTGTTCTTTCCATTGTCTGTCGGGAAAAGTGTTGACAATGGTGCAATATAAGATAACGTAAAGACTGTATATGGTTATGTATCCATTTACAGGGATTTCTTTTATAAAGTGAATTACATAAAACGGAAATGGAAGCATAAGATCGTGTTGACACTATGTCAGCCATGAAAAGGAATTAACCAAAAAAGACAACTAAATTATTCAGCGAAAATGTGAAACACCATGCAGATTTGAAAGCAGTCAAAGATGTGCATTAACCACATAATAGTGGAGTAGAAGAGAGGTGTGGTGGTCATCTGATTATGTTCTCATAGAAAAGACTTTAGTGACCAGTATTTCATTGAATAATGATTTATCTCAAACCCTACAGCAACCCCCCCCCCCCATTTCTTCTTTCTTCATAGATTCTTCCTGTGGGTTCTTCAACAAACAAATCCCTTAACTTCCTTGATATCCCAGGATACCCTCGGAGCAGCAGTATTGAACGATGTGTGTGTGTTTGGTAAAAGAGTGTGTTGTAGTTCAATAGCAAGCATACGATTAGAATAATTCACAGAACCAAATGACCTGGCACAGCAGTAGTAGCCATGGTGCTGGTGCTGTCAGCGCTGCCAATCATGTCTTCATAGTAGACATCAGTGACCTGAAAGTCCTCAACTGGAGTAATGTAGAGGTCTGATGGGGAGGAGGAGGGGTCACTCTCAACGCTTTGGTCCGACACACCATGATCATGAATCTAGATGGAGAACATGTGACACAGGCACATACATATACATACATACATACATACATACATACATACATACATACATACATACATACATACATACATACATACATACATACATACATACATACATACATACATACATACATACATACATACATACATATATATACACAAGCACAGAGAGAAGTGTTAGGATAGTGGAAGATAATAATAAGATAAGATGACCTTTATTCATCCCCGACATCAACAGGGTAGAGTAACAGAGGTAGATAGATAGTAGAGGTCAGTCACCTCGGGATGAGAACAATACTAAACCTAACATTAATATTAACAATACTAAACAACGTCACAGATGAGATCAGCATCTACACACACACACACACATATACCATAGCATACACACATGTAAACAGCAGCAACTTGTACACTGTAAAACAAAATGTGCAATATGCAAGGTACGGTACGGTCAGGTGGGTCACTAAATCAAATCAACCTAATCATAAGTCAGAGGGCTGCTCAGTGGCGGGCTATGGAGGTCAAGGAGTCGGTCCTAGTCAGTCCTTATGCAGGGCTCAGGGGGTCAAGGAGTCAGTCCAAGTCAGTCCTTGTGTGGGAGGCGGAGGAGGAAGGGGGGGGGTGAGGTTGGGGCAGCGGGTGGGCCTTGTTGTGGAGCCTGATAGCTTTTGGTACAGAAGACTGGCCAAGGCATCTTGTGGCTTGCCGGGGGGGCAATGAGTCTGTGACTGAATGTGCTCCTCCTCCCCACTTTCTTGTCGTGTAGGGCAGTGTTTCTCAACCCAGTCCTCAAGGACCCCCTATCCTGCAGATTTCTTTGCAACCCTGAATGGGTACCTGTTTGTAGTTATTCAACCAATCAGCAATGAATGTCTGAGATTGCACACATTGCATAATTAAGTGCTATGAGATGACTGGTTGAGTAAGTACAAGCAGGGCTACCTATGCAGGATAGGGGGTCCTTGAGGACTGGGTTGAGAAACACTGGTGTAGGGGATGGGAGGAATTCATCAAGATGGCGGCCATCTTCCTCCTCATCCGCCCCTCTGCAACCGCCTCCAGGTCATCCACGTCCACCCCTACTACTGAGCTAGCCTTCTTCACCAGCTTAGTTTAATAATAATAATAATAATAATAATAATAATAATAATAACCAAGTAAAAGCTGAAATGGGGAAAAAAATAAATTTTGTTTTTCCAATCTGAGAGTCAACGGGGATATTTATGTTTCTCACCTCAGGGATAGGCCAGATGAAACCATAAGAACATAAGCTTCTATTCAAATTAAAGCGAGTACTACTCTTCTAGTCATTGTGTGACCAACTAAAACTGGGCCAGCGTTGTGAATATGAATCCCAGGTCTCAGTGTGAGGTTTAGATTTAAGCTTTGATCAGTTCTTCAGAGAGACAGAAAAGAGTGTTGAAGGTTTTTAAGATGCGAGTACAAATTAAAGATGACATTGTACAAACAACCACCTGTTGTGGCGCCGAGAGCGAAGCCTCCTCTGTGATCTGTCGGCGGGCCGTTGGCTGGCCGGTCGTTCGGGAAACCGGAAACAGGAAGCCAGGCTGCTCTGTTGCCATGGTGATCCAGATAGCGCTATTGCCCTCAGAGGAGGCGCTGGTGAATGGCCGATGTGGCAGAACCCTCTGGTTCTCGTCGATCCAGTTCTGGTCCAATTCGGTTGGAACCAGTTCCGGTCTATCCTGGTCTGGTTTCTTCATGTTTTGGTCCATGGCGGGGTTCTTGCCCTGTCTGGGTTTAGGTAGACGGGCTGGCTTAGAAGCTGTTTTACCACCAAGGCCAGTAGTGACAAGTTGGTTCTGGTTTGATTGGTCTCTTTCATGGATCTGAGACCTTGCAGGTTGGTTCTGGTAAACTCTGGTCTGCTCCACTGGGATCTCCTCCACTGGATTCTGGTCCTCTGGAACCAAATCCACCTGGTTCAGGTTCTCTACCTTTGAGTTGTTGAACAGACAGAAAGAAAAAGGACACCTTTAGAGGCATGTTGTAAAATGTCTGTAGATGATGACCCACAGTTAAGACACAAGCTGCTATATTGGAGGAGCAACACAGAACGGGAAGGGTGGTCATGTTACCCTGTCTGCCAGTCTGCTCCTTCTCTCCCCATTTCACAGACTAATCAGTGGGGGTGACACGACTGTTGGGTTGGGAATCGTGGGCAAGATATAGAACAGCTGTCCTGAACGGATCTTGAACCCTTCATGATGAGGTTAGACCTGAGTCTAATTCAGCCCTTTACCATTACACACAAATATTCTTTTTCTTTCATTTTGGTTTGGCTTTGTGTGTCTGTCTAACAGCTTCATGGTGAGTGGTTCGGAACGATAGCTTTCCCAAACATGCCATGGCAGACATCTATTATCCAAACCAGTTATCGGGCGGCAGGCGGGGGGACACCCTGGACAGGCTGCCAGGCCATCACAGGCCCCCACCCCCACACACACACACACATTCACATCGAGGGACGATGGGAGGAAACCCACACAGACACGGGGAGAACATGCAAACTCCACACAGAGGACGACCCGGGACGACCCCCCAAGGTTGGACTACCCCGGGGCTCGAACCCAGGACCTTCTTGCTGTGAGGCAACCGTACTAACTACTGCACCACCATGCCGCCCTATGATGGACTTCTACGGATGTAATTAAATAATTTTCATAATAATTTCTTTCCATATGATTAAAGCCAACACTCAGTATTGTAATATAATTTAAAAAATGAATGCCACAAGGCTATTCAGAGCCTAGTGAGACCACAGGCAGGCATACCGAGATAAAGACATACAGACAGATATACAGAAAGACAGACAGACACACAAACACAGAGAGACAGAAAAAAATGAAGACAGACAGACAGACCCACATAAAGACAGTCTCACCTTCTGTTCTTCTTCAACATCAGGATCAGAGTCACTCTCTAGAGAGAATTGGACAGTTGTAGAGAAGTCAAACTGTAGTGAATGTAAGTAAAAATATATATGTGTGTGTGTGTGTGTGTGTGTGTGTATACCAGGATCCTCCAAGGGCATGTCCACTATCATCTGGTCACTCCAGCGTCCTGTGAGGCTGTTGGTGCACATGGCCACCACCTGAACTACATAACTGCTGTTGGAGAGCAGGCCAGGGATGATGGCACCCTGAGGAGATACAAGCAACACTTCCCTTTCAAAATGATAGCCAACTGTTTTTTGGGGGGGGTTCCCCCTTTTCTCCCCAGTTATACCCGACCAATTATCCCACTCTCCCGAGCCGTCCCGGTCGCCGCTCCACCCCCTCTGCCGATCCGGGGGAGGGCTGCAGACTACCACATGTCTCCTCCCATACATGTGGAGTCGCCAGCCACTTCTTTGAAAAGAGCAATCAAATATATGCAAATTTACACGGCTCACAAAACAGATTCTCATTTTCTTTTAGTAACATCTGTGACATGTCCTTCCTGCACCCTCAACTTTTCTCCACCCCTCCCGTACCACGTCCTGGTCGCCGTCTGTCCGGTACTCCTGTTTGGGCTGGCTCCGCCCCTGCAGCCTTTGATAGGTAACGGTGTACCAGTCGATGGTGGTGTCATAGACGACCCGTGGACGCTCCCACGTCACCACGATGGTTGTGTCATTCTGGGCGTCTGCCATGACGTTCTCTGGCTCTGAGCTACAGGCTGACAGTTTGGGGAGGGGGGCAACAAAGACAGAAAGATTAAAAAGGGAAAGAGGTGAAATGAAAAGTGGAGAGGGGAGAAGAAAGAGACAGGCAAGGAGATGGGAGCAAAAAAAAGAAGAAGTTGAATATGGATCCAGCTTGTTTCATGATCAATGCTCTTTAGAAAAAAAAAAACAGGATTATGTGCATCATAACACGTAAACACAATATGTCTCCAGCAATTCCTTTATGCTTGTGACACTCCCCTGGCGAAACTAGAAAACAGAGAGAGACAGAGAGACAGACAGACAATGAAAAATACAGTGAGACAGACACAGATAGATGCTATATCTCAGGGAGAAGCAGGAAAAGAGGGCTGCAAAGAAAACTGGGCAAAAGAGACAGACAGAGAGGGAGACAGGTGGAGAGGGATAGACAGGAAGAGATAGAGAGGGAGACTGGTGGAGAGGGACAGACAGGAAGAGACAGAGGAGGAGACATGTGGAGAGGGATGGATAGGAAGAGACAGAGGAGGAGACAGGTGGAGAGGAACAGACAGGAATAGACAGAGGAGGAGACAGGTGGAGAGGAACAGACAGGAATAGACAGAGGAGGAGACACGTGGAGAGGGACAGACAGGAAGAGACACGTAGAGAGGGACAGACAGGAAGAGACAGAGGAGGAGACAGGTGGAGAGGGACAGACAGGAAGAGACAGAGGGGGAGACAGATGAGAAATGAAGGCAGCCAAACAGAAGGAAGGGAGAAGAAACACTCGATGAGAGTAAGAAATGGGGATGGAGGTAAATTAGCCTCTTAGCTTAGCCTAGCTCTGTCCCCATGAGGTCAGTTTACTTTGACGACACAATATCAAAAGTACCTAAAAAAAAAGCCCCAGAGAGACGGGGCAAACAATCTAACTCGCACAAGAGGAGAAACACAAAAGCATCTCATCTCCACACAAACAAGAAAGAAATAAAACCAATATGATGAACTACGAACCAATTACATGAATTAAACATAAAGAAACTGAAGGAAATGAGCAAGTAATCAATTAGATAACGATAAGACAAGGTCAATAAAAATTAATTAAAACAGCCCGAATACAGATGGAACCTTGGCTGAAGAAAATGTGGCCTTGAACAAGACGAAATGTGTGGGTGTGTGTGTGTGTGGGTGTGTGTGTGGGTGTGTGTGTGAGTGGGTGGGTGGGTGTGTGTGTGTGTATGGGTGTGTGTGTGTGTGTGTGTGTGTGTGTGTGTGTGTGTGTATGTGTGTGTGTGTGTATGGGTGGGTGGGTGTATGTGCCAAGCACGCATGTGGGGCCTTGTGTGACTTCATTAGAGGTTTAAAAAAAGGCCTTTATGAACCTCTGAACACTTTATTTCAATTTCAAAAGACCTCAAACATGCGTCGCCCATGCGGAGGGGCGGGGCCTAATTACAGTCAACTTCTCTGCACGGCAACCACAAAACAAAAAGGCAGACTGCACAGGCGCATCTCAAAAAATTGTAATATTGTGGAAAAGTTCATTATTTTCCGTAATTTAATTCAAAAAGTGAAACTTTCATATATTCAAGACTCATTACACATAAAGTGAAATATGTCAAGCCTTTTTTGTTGTAATCTTGACGATTACAGCTTACAGCTCAGGAAAATCAAAAATCCAGTATCTCAAAATATTAGAACACTAGAAGAACCCCGCTACAATGTAGCGGTTTGGTTATCCACCCGTCTAAATCTCCCTCCTCTTCATCCTGCCAGCTAACCCCCTGCCCCTAACCCCCCCCCCCACTCCAACTCCCTCCCCCCAAATGCTCAGAATCATCTGAAATGCTGAGAAAAGTGGTTTTGAGCCGTTTTTAGAAAATGCATATTTTGCATCATTATGCATAATTATTATAATCATTTTAATTTTCTGCTATTTTTCTGGTCCTCTCTGGAGCAATACCTACCACCTCCAAAAAAAATGAGGATCATAAGTGCATTTTTGCAAAAATGCATATTTTGCATAATGCCAAAACATTTCGAAGTCCCAGAAATTTTTTTTTATATAGCTGAAAAAAATCAAAGATGCTCAGAATCACCTGAAATGCCGAGAAAAGTGGTTTTTAGCCATTTTTAGAAAAATGAATATTTTGCATATTTATACATAATTATGCATAATTTTAATTTTCTGGGATTTTCCCCGTACTCTCTGGAACAATACCTACCACCTCCAAAAAGAATTAGGATCATAAATGCTTTAGTTTTTGGTCCCGCTATCTACACTAACTAACTAACACACACACACTAACACCACACACACACACACACACACACACACACTAACACCACACACACACACATTACGAAAATATGGGAGTTGATTACACAAGACCAACCAAAAAAGGAATTTATAATACAGAAATGTCGACCTTCTGAAAAGCAGCAACCGACAGTAGGCGGTGGTGGTTTTACCCTGATGTGAATGTGTGAAACTACCAGATGCGTGGATGTGTTAGTAAATGAGCATATGGTCTGGCAATATGGCCGCCCATCTGGTTAACTCATGCAGTGCACATACTCCTCCAAAAAGTAAGGCAACAAAAGGTAAGGTGAAAGTAATTAAAAACAAATTTCCCTCTTTGGGATGCTTGAATGTGAACCTTCAGTAGTAAAACAAATTATGACAAGTGTCTTTTCTGTAACTGTACACAATTATTGTTTTTTTTGGGGTTTTTTTTTGGCCATTTGATTATGTAATGCCATGACGTGCATTGCGTTAATCCCCAGGTCTGGTTGCAGGGTGGCTGTAGGTGTGAGAACGTACTGGGAGTGAGGACCTCCTCCACCCCTGTGTAGGAGGCAAACACTTGGCCCATGAACTGCTGCTGCTGCTCCCTGAAGTTGTTCTGAAGGTAATCTGTCAACATGACGTACCCTGCCTGCTCCATGGTCATCACCTCACAGAACACCTCCAACTGGAGGTGAGAGAGACAGCGAGAGAGAGACAGCGAGAGAGAGACAGCGAGAGAGAGATTCAGAAAAAGAGTAATGAAAAGAACAATCATTTTGTTTTATCCCCTCCCCCCATTTTTCTCCCTAATTGTACCCGTCCAATTACCCCACTCTTCTGAGCCGTCCCGGTCTCTGCTCCACCCCCTCTGCTGATCCGGGGAGGGCTGCAGACTACCACATGCCTCCTCCCATACATGTGGAGTCGCCAGCCGCTTCTTTTCACCTGACAGTGAGGAGTTTCACCAGGGGCACATAGCACGTGGGAGGATCACGCTAACCCCCCCAGCCCCTCCCCCCGAACAGACGCCCCAACTGACCAGAGGAGGCGCTAGTGCAGCGACCAGGACACATACCCACATCCGGCTTCCCACCCGCACACACGGCCAATTATGTCTGTAGGGATGCCCGACAAAGCCGGAGGGAACACGGGGATTCGAACCGGCGATCCCCGTGTTGGCAGGCAACGGAATAGACCACGACATTACCTGCACACCCAGAACAATAACATTTGGACCACAAGAAAACTCCCTCTCACACACATCCACACATATTAAATTACACACAACACAGAAAGCCATGCACATCAACACAGAACCACAACAAAGGCGTAAAACTACACACAACAGACAGACAATCTCACACACAACACAAAGTTGTAAACATTGTGCTGTAGAGTCCAACACTTGTATAACACATTTATAGAAACAAGCAGGGAGGGATAGAGTCACCAAAAGAACAGAGAGTTTACTTTTTGCCCCCTTTTTACTGTGAAATATTGGTGTGTGCGTGTGTGTGTGTGTGTGTGTGTGCGTGTGTGTGTGTGTGCGCATGTGTGCAGGTATGAATTTAAAAAGTTTGCCCTGCTGGAGACAAACAGAAGATTCAGTGCTGCTCTATTTGTGGTGAGCTAAAACGGACCCATGTCACGCCTTGCCAACCCTGTCACACTCACTAATGGTTATACCCCCCAACCCCCCCACCCACCCACACACACACACACATCTTCTTAACCTCATCCACACACCATTATCCTGCGACATAATTTTCAGGACGTTTCATGCGTTGCGACCACGGTCCTTAGACTCTATAAATAATGGCAAGGCAGATCTTTATTCTTGGGAGGCATTGTGTTTGAAGAGCAGCACTTTACTCAAGTTAAATATTTGAGAGGTTCATCACCCAACAAGTCAAACACGCCTGGCCTCTCTCAACCTGAGAAACTGAGCTTGGACTCCATGCAGCCATCCAAAGCTCTCTGTCCCATGAGCAGCTGAAGTACAACAACCTTACCCTTGGTTTTCTAGCCATGCGTGAATAAGTCTAAAAGCTTAACGGAGAATTTAGATTTTAGCGAGCAGAAACTTGGTGAAGCCAAAGGACGAATACTAAAGGGATTCTTTTAGTGCAGTCTGTTGCAAACAACCTACTGACTTTAAAAAGAGTATTTCCTATTTTTCTGGGAAAACAGGTGATAAAAAGCAGTCTCTCTTCCAATAATTCAACATGCCTCGCCGTTACTGAGTGTAACCACTCTCTAAATATCCCAGACCGAGCCCAAGTTCTCCCTGGGCATCAGGTTCTGTGTGCACACTTCAATGTGATGCCTTTTGGGGAATGTAATGGCTTTTTGTTAGTTTTAGTATGACGTCTGCACTGAACTGTGTCCTCTGGCCTGCTGCTGCAACATACTGTCCTACGAAACGCCTCCAGTTAGATAAGAAAAGACTTTTGGGGCACCAATCGCATGAGAGAGCGACTGCTTTGGCTTCCGGTGTGGGAAGATGGCGGCGCAAATTCACGTTTGCAGCGGCCTCACCCGGTACTGGTGTGGGAGGATGGCGGTGCGAACTTATGTTTGCGGTGGCCTCACCCAGTGCCGTCCATGCAGCGTCTTTGTTCACATCTGCATCTAAGTTTTGTCTTCGTCTGATGGCTGGGAGAGCTGGCGCTGGATCGGCTGGGAGAGCTTGGTCTGCTGCATCCTGTGGGCCCAGGGACCGCAGCCCTGACCGGAGCTGTGCCCGAAGAGGAAACGCCGAGGGCGGTCTGACAGGACGCGCAAGTGGGGGCAGGCTAAGCTAACTGCTAGCCCATGCAGACCGGCAGTTCCGACAGTCATCCTGCATTCGTTCTCTTGGACAGTGATTTTTTGTTTGATATGTGCGTTCTTGTAATTTTTGGATATGTGTTTTTGTCTGTGTTGCACTGTTGTGGGCTGGGAATGAAACGATGTTTCGTTTCAAATGACAAAGCAAGTTTTCCTGATTCCTGCTGTTCATTAACAGATGCTAACAAACAGTGTGTGTGTGTGTGTGTGTTGTTGCACGCACCTGAGACAGACAGCAGAGAGAAAGACATGAAATAGGACACTATATGCGTATTCCTTTATGTGTGCGTGTTTATGCCCGTGTGATGAATCACGTCTACTGACCTGCGTCTCGGATATGGCTGAGGTGTGTTTGAAGACGATCCACTCCACCGTCTCTGAGCAGGGCGGGGTGGTGAGGGAGCCATTGTAGATGTAGTATTTATCTGTATTGTTAGGCAGCAGGGCCCTCAAAGTGAACGCTTCCACCGCTCCACTTTTACCTGGTGATAACAATTCAGTTTTGGTCTAAACACTTTACATTCCTCCAGATATCAGCTTTGTTAGGGTTATGTTAATTTGTATTTTAATTTTTCAGGCTAAAATTGCGTGATTGTATAAATCTGAACATTACGTCCTGCATTAAAAATGTTTTTTTTTTACCACAACACAGCAACCTTTTATAAGAATAACACAAGATTAACAGCTCTGTCATTACAGCTACTCCGTAGTTGTTTGGTTTCTTGGTAAAATGAGACTTTTTAGAAGTGACACACTAGTTTTCTGTCCCTCACCAGTGACTTACCAAACCTGCTGACAGAGTTGACGGCTTCTATTATGGGGTCGAAGCTCTCGTTGTCCGCCAGGCTGATCTGTAAGAGAGAACGATTTGCCGGGGTCACTTTCACAGGCAGCATCTCCAGCAACAGGATTTCATTTACTGTGATTATTAGTGAACGCAACAAATTCTGAGGGTCGTCCGAAGTGAAGAACAACCTCTTCCCTTGCACTGCAAGGAGCAAACAGGCCTTGGTCTACACTGGTGTAGTGGCAGACTGGTTTCCTGCACGCGCTGGGATTGAGCGAGTTTACCAGTCTGCACCGTACATACATGCAGACAGCAGCAGTTTGATCAGCTCAGCCTGTGAAAAGCTGAAGTTCTTCTTTTGTAAAGAGCAGACTTTTCTAACGAAAAAGAGGCTATAAACAGCCATTGCCAATCAAAGGCATACTAGTTCCTAGTTCCAGTGTCATTCTGTTCAATGTTCAAATTATACTGACATAATTTAAAAGAAAAAACCCATCTATACACTAATCTATATATATGCACTATACAATTAAAACTGACAAGTTGATGCTAAGGTCTTGTAACGTGCACTAACGTGGACTGCCACAATGGCGGCGCGTACGGAGGCAGTCGCTTCTCTCAGTCCCAGTGTAGTTCTGTGTGTTGCCGTCAAGTCCCCTGAGGCAAATTTGTAATCTGTGATATTGTGCTACACAAACAAAATTAAGTTGACCTAATCTATAGCATCTTTATATTTTACTCGTTGTGCTTGACTTGTGCAACATTCTATTTATTCAGATTTCATTTATTTTCACAAAGCTACAGACCGGTGTAATTTTTTTTTATCTGAAATGTCGAATTTGATTCAAAACAAAAATAACTGGGCGTCTGGGTAGCGTAGCGGTCTATTCCATCGCCTACCAACATGGGGATCGCTGGTTCGAATCCCTGTGTTACCTCCAGCTTGGTCGGGCGTCCCTACAGACACAAGTGGCCGTGTCTATGGGTGGGAGCCGGATATGGGTATGTGTCCTGGTGACTGTACTAGCGCCACCTCTGGTCAGTCAGGGCGCCTGTTCGGGGGGGAGGGGGACCTGGGGGCAACAGCGTGATCCTCCCACGCGCTACGTCCCCCTGGTGAAACTGCTCACTGTCAGGTGAAAAGAAGCGGCTGGTGACTCCACATGTATGGGAGGAGACATGTGGTAGTCTGCAACCCTCCCCGGATTGGCAGAGGGGGTGGAGCAGAGACCGGGACGGCTCGGACGAGTGACGTAATTGGCCAGGTACAGTTGGGGAGAAAAATGGGGGAGGGTCCAAAAACAAAACAAAACAAAACAAAACAAAACACATTTTTGTTTAAAGCCGGTTGGGCCATAACTTTGTTAAAACAGCTATTGTATAAAACCAAATTATTTGACAGTGGAAGTCTTTCACAAAAATAGTCGTTATAAATAATACCTACAGGCGTGTTTTGTGTTTAATTTGGATTTTTTTTTTTTACTTGTCAATTAGAAATGTTTCCTTAGAGGCTTTCTTCTTAGCTTCTCGTTTTCCTCTCTCATTTTCTCACTTTTATTTTCCCCCAAATGCAAATAAACTGAACCTAAAAACCTGAAGTCACCAAGACGACTTCAAATGACTGTTCTGGTGTCAGTCACAAACACACACACACACACACACACCTAGGGACAATGTAGTATGGCCGAGTCACCTGACCCACAAACCCAAATTCCAATGAAGTTGGGACGTTGTGTAAAACGTGAATAAAAACAGAATACAATGATTTGCAATCCTTTTCAACCTATATTCAATTGAATACACTACAAAGACAAGATATTTAATGTTCAAACTGATAAACTTTATTGGTTTTTTGTTGCAAATATTCACTCATTTTGAATGTGATGCCTGCACCACGTTCCAAAGAAGCTGAGACAGGGGCATGTTCACCACTGTGTTACACCACCTTTCCTTTTAACAACACTCAATAAGCATTTGGGAACTGAGGACACTAATTGACCTTTCGCAAAGTCCCGCCTCCCTTAGTTACTGTTGCTATGCCCGTCAAGCATTTCAGAACTATCCAGGAAGTAGCTGGAAAACACCAAAACATGAAGGAAGAAATCAGCGCATTGTGTGGGTAAAAGTAACAAGTAATAATACGTTAGCTGTATTAGCTATCAACAATAGCTAATAGCTAGCTTAGCTTGGAGCAGACAGGTATTTTTGTTGATTTTGGATGGATTAAGCTGGCCATGGGGTCTGCTATACTGCCAAATCTATTGCCCACATTGCGCTTCTTGCGTTCTGGGTTTCGGGAAGGGAAAGAAAATGACACCCCCTCCAAACTGTTCACATATCTAGTATCCGATCTGCAGATCCCATAGGCCCACTGTTTCAGCATTTTGTTGTGTGTTTGAAAGCTTGACGGACTGTTGCTAAGGGAGGATTGGACCAGCACCGTTCTGGGGCGGTACTTTGCAAAAGGTCAATTGTTGAAGCTTTGTAGGTGGAATTCTTTCCCATTCTTGCTTGATGTACGACTTCAGTTGCTCAACAGTCCGGGGTCTCCGTTGTCGTATTTTGTGCTTCATAATGCACCACACATTTTCAATGGGAGACAGGTCTGGACTACAGGCAGGCCAGTCTAGTACCCGCACTCTTTTACTATGAAGCCACGTTGTCGTAACACGTGCAGAATGTGGCTTGGTATTGTCTTGCTGAAATAAGCAGGGACGTCCCTGAAAAAGACGTCGCTTGGATGGCAGCACATGTTGCTCCAAAACCTGTGTGTACCTTTCAGCATTAATGCTGCCTTCACAGGTGTGCAAGTTACCCATGATGCCATGGGCACTAACACACCCCCATACCATCACAGATGCTGGCTTTTGAACTCTGTGCTGATAACAATCTGGATGGTCCTTTTCCTCTTTAGCCCGGAGGACATGACGTCCATGATTTCCAAAAACAATGTGAAATGTGGACTCGTCAGACCACAGCACACTTGTCCACTTTGTGTCAGTCCATCTCAGATGAGCTCGGGCCAGAGAAGCCGGCGGCGTTTCTGGGTGGTGTTGATATCTGGCTTTGGCTTTGCATGGGAGAGTTTTAACTTGCACTTGTAGATGTAGCGACCAACTGTGTTAACTGACAATGGTTTTCCCAAGTGTTCCTGAGCCCACGTGGTCATATCCTTTACACAATGATGTTGGTTTTTAATGCAGTCCCGCCTGAGGGGTCGAAGGTCACGGGCATTCAATGTTGGTTTTCGGCCTTGCCGCTTACGTGCAGAGATTTCTCCGGATTCTCTGAATCTTGTGATGATATTATGGACTGGAGATGATGAAATCCCTAAATTCCTTGCAGTTGTACGTTGAGAAACGTTGTTCTTAAAATGTTGGACTATTTACTCATGCAGTTGTTCACAAAGTGGTGAACCTCACCCCATCCTTGCTTGTGAACGACTGAGCCTTTCGGGGATGCTCCTTCTATACCCAATCATGACATTCCCCTGTTTCCACTTAACCTGTTCCCCTGTGGAATTTTCCAAACAGGTGTTTTTTGAGAATTCCTCAACTTTCACAGTCTTTTGTTGCCCCTGTCCCAGCTTCTTTGGAACGTGTTGCAGGCATCAAATTCAAAATGAGTGACTATTTGCAAAAAACAATAAAGTTTATCAGTTTGAACATTAAATATCTTGTCTTTGTAGTGTATTCAGTTGAATACATGTCGAAAAGGATTTGCAAATCACTGTATTCTGTTTTTATTCACGTTTTACACAACGTCCCAACTTGGAACTGGGGTTTGTACTTCAAGCTGAATAAAACAAGGAGGGAGTGAGTCGGGTGTCGTTATGACTGGAATCGTTGTCATCGACCATGAAGACATACCTCAAACAGCACCACCAGAGCAGACACCCTGCCTCCATCTCTGACGGCCTCGCCCAGACTCTGGAAGCTATCAGGGTCATAACTATAAATCTGCATCTGATAGAGGAGAAAAATTATGGAGCTTAAAAAACTGTGGAGGTCACAACAATAGAAGAAGTAATCACATAATAATTCATATTCAGTCGTAAATCGAACTGGCATCCGATGCGACCAGCTGTGGTAGGTCACAAGAGCCTGCCCACGACAATGCAACGTAATGCCAGTTGACATGAAGGGTAGTCTACATCATAACCTGGAAAAATGCAGTGTTAAAGTAAGAAAATTTGAAAATTTCATTTCCCAGAAGAGTGAAATTTGTAAGCAGATGTTTCACAGTACCAGTCTGCACAGGGCAACGTACACTAGTAAGAATAAAGAAGTAGAAGTCAAAGTACAAGTCATCTGTATACCTCTAATTTGTCGTGTGTATATCAGATAATTTAGCGGTGATGGTATTCCATCCTTTACCCGTGTCGGACTTACAGTGTCTACAGCCTGATTCAAGTATACAGACCACTGAAGTCAAACACGCAACAATCAACATGACAGACCCTCGAGATTAAGGACAATAATGATTTTTTTTGTGGCCTTTTTTGTCTCCTCCTTTTCTCCCCAATTGTACCCGGCCAATGACCCCACTCTTTCAAGCCGTCCCGGTCTCTGCTCCACCCCCTCTGCCGATCCGGGGAGGGCTGCAGACTACCACATGCCTCCTCCGACACATGTGGAGTCGCCAGCCGCTTCTTTTCACTGGACAGTGAGGAGTTTCACCAGGGGGACGTAGCGCGTGGGAGGATCACGCTATTTCCCCCGCCCCCCGGAACAGGCACCCCGACCGGCCAGAGGAGGAGCTAGTGCAGCAACCAGGACACATACCCACATCCGGCTCCCCACCCGCAGACAGCCAATTGTGGCTGTAGGGAGGCCCGACCAAGCCGGAGGTAACACGGGGATTCAAACTGGCGAGCCCCAATAATTATATTTTTACTGGCTTATTGTAGGAGGAGAAAGAGTAGTATCTTGATTTACAAGAAAAACAGAATGAACCTGTTGCTCACTTTTAAAGAAAAGTCTTGAGCCACCTTTGGTGCTATACCCACGACCTGGCGGCTGTTCTACTACGACCCAGTCAGTGGGATTATGTGTGTGGAAAGCCTGTATTCAGCTCCTCCTATCAGAGGTCATTAAAGACAGATAGACAGACAGGTCGCTGTACCTCCAGGGGATACTTCATTCCGTTGAGGCTGTGCTCTGATCCATCCGAGGTGGCGTTACAGAGCCCCCAGTGGAAGGTGATGCTACCCACACGGAACCTGGCACTCAGGCCGCCTCCACTCACGTAATACTCTTCATCCACATTAATGACCACTGGAAAACGCGCATAACACAGAGTTACATTAAATTCACTTCACTTCAACCTTAGTTTGAACCACAGGAACGCAGTGAGGAAATGGGAGTTTTCTCATTTTAGACTAATGGCAAACTCAAGTACATTTTTCGAGTGAAAATCTTAAATGTATGGCTTCATTTCAATGATAGTCATCAGTCATGGGTAAAATTTCAACAATTCTGAGCAAATGTGATAATATCCACCTTTTAAGTAATAAATCTGCCAAGACTGCACCTCTGTGAGTTGAATTCTGGCACAGGCCTGCAGTTCTGAACACTTGTGTCCAAATGGTTTCGTCCGTCACACGTGTAAAAAAGGTTATGAATGTTACTACTCCCACTGCACAGACATTCCCCCCATGAGATATACAGACAGCTGACAAATGAGAGGAAAAACCAACATAAACAGCTCAGTAAGGTGTTGGGTCACCACGAGCCTCCACAACATGCTCCTTGTCATGGATTCTACAAGTTTCTGAACTCTACTGGAGGGACGGAGCAGCAGTCTTCCAGAAGACATTCCCTCATTTGGTGTTTTGATGGTCGTGGTGGAGAGTGCTTTCCAACACATCGGTACAAAATCTCCCATAGCCGTTCAATTGGGTTGAGAGCTGGTGACTGTGAAGGCCATAGCACATGATTTACATCAAGTTCATACTCAGTGACCCCTCGTGCGCTGTGGACGGGGGCGTTGTCATCCTGGGAGAGATAACTCCCATGAGGATAGATATGTCTCACTATAGGACGAAGGTGGTCATTCAGAGACCATGCCAGGAAAATGCCCCCCACAGCCTAACATACCCCCGGACCCCCTCACTGTGGGGGTCAAGCGCTCAGGTTTTTCCTTTGTCGCCCATCTGTGGGTGTGTGTGGGTATTTCATATATAAATAATCCTGGATTACTTTGCTCCTTATTTGTTGAGCACTTTTCCTACCATTGTGTTTCTCTTAACAAACATATATATACTATATATATATATATATATACACTACCGTTCAAAAGTTTGGGATCACCCAAACAATTTTGTGTTTTCCATGAAAAGTCACACTTATTCACCACCATATGTTGTGAAATGAATAGAAAATAGAGTCAAGACATTGACAAAGTTAGAAATAATGATTTGTATTTGAAATAAGATTTTTTTTACATCAAACTTTGCTTTCGTCAAAGAATCCTCCATTTGCAGCAATTACAGCATTGCAGACCTTTGGCATTCTAGCTGTTAATTTGTTGAGGTAATCTGGAGAAATTGCACCCCACGCTTCCAGAAGCAGCTCCCACAAGTTGGATTGGTTGGATGGGCACTTCTTGCGTACCATACGGTCAAGCTGCTCCCACAACAGCTCAATGGGGTTCAGATCTGGTGACTGCGCTGGCCACTCCATTACCGATAGAATACCAGCTGCCTGCTTCTGCTCTAAATAGTTCTTGCACAATTTGGAGGTGTGTTTAGGGTCATTGTCCTGTTGTAGGATGAAATTGGCTCCAATCAAGCGCTGTCCACTGGGTATGGCATGGCGTTGCAAAATGGAGTGATAGCCTTCCTTATTCAGAATCCCTTTTACCCTGTACAAATCTCCCACCTTACCAGCACCAAAGCAACCCCAGACCATCACATTACCTCCACCATGCTTAACAGATGGCGTCAGGCATTCTTCCAGCATCTTTTCATTTGTTCTGCGTCTCACAAACGTTCTTCTTTGTGATCCAAACACCTCAAACTTGGATTCATCCGTCCACAACACTTTTTTCCAGTCTTCCTCTGTCCAATGTCTGTGTTCTTTTGCCCATCTTAATCTTTTTCTTTTATTGGTCAGTCTCAGATATGGCTTTTTCTTTGCCACTCTGCCCTGAAGCCCAGAATCCCGCAGCCGCCTCTTCACTGTAGATGTTGACACTGGTGTTTTGCGGGTACTATTTAATGAAGATGCCAGTTGGGGACCTGTGAGGCGTCTGTTTCTCAAACTAGAGACTCTAATGTACTTATCTTCTTGCTCAGTTGTGCAACGCGGCCTCCCACTTCTTTTTCTACTCTGGTTAGAGCCTGTTTGTGCTGTCCTCTGAAGGGAGTAGTACACACCGGTGTAGGAAATCTTCAATTTCTTAGCAATTTCTCGCATGGAATAGCCTTCATTTCTAAGAACAAGAATAGACTGTCGAGTTTCAGATGAAAGTTCTCTTTTTCTGGCCATTTTGAGCGTTTAATTGACCCCACAAATGTGATGCTCCAGAAACTCAATCTGCTCAAAGAAGTGCCCATCCAACCAATCCAACTTGTGGGAGCTGCTTCTGGAAGCGTGGGGTGCAATTTCTCCAGATTACCTCAACAAATTAACAGCTAGAATGCCAAAGGTCTGCAATGCTGTAATTGCTGCAAATGGAGGATTCTTTGACGAAAGCAAAGTTTGATGTAAAAAAAATCTTATTTCAAATACAAATCATTATTTCTAACCTTGTCAATGTCTTGACTCTATTTTCTATTCATTTCACAACATATGGTGGTGAATAAGTGTGACTTTTCATGGAAAACACAAAATTGTTTGGGTGATCCCAAACTTTTGAACGGTAGTGTATATATATATATATATATGTAAGTGCAGTGATGGTACTGGGGTGCTGTTGTACTAAGAATCAGCTATTACAACAATCTTCCTACATTTCAGCAGTTCAAAATTAATAAAAAAGGTTGTAGCTTCTAAAGCCGACAACCAAAACTGGTGCGAGTCCAGCCTAAATGTGTAACAAATACATTCGTGACCTACTCTACTCAGACTTTTTCTTTGCAGTGTGCAACAATAAAATAGCATCCACTGTGCCAGGATTCAGGCAATTCCGCCTCGCCTCCAATGCGCCCTGCTTCGCTGAATGAGCCTTCGCTCGCAGCGCTTGCTGCAGGAATGCACAAGATTCTCCTTGCAAGGTCCTTGGGTTCCTTGAGAGGCGCTATACAAAACTAAGTTGTTGTTTTGTTGTTGTTTTTGGTGGGGCAGCCGTGGGAATGAGGATTCCCGTTTCTCACAAAAAGAAGGCACATTTTTCTCTGATGACTCCTCGAATGGAAGGTTTGTGGGGCCGTACTCCTCCGCTCCACCGATCACTTTGGGTGTCTCATCTTCTCATTGTCGGACAAACTTTGTTGGACATCTTACATTGTCAGTGAAAAGAGTAACTGCCAAGTTTATTACCGGATATGTATCTGTGCCCTGTGTATCAAACAAGACCTTCAACTTCAAATTTATCCACTGTACTTGGTCACTGAAATTTTACTTGTTGACATGTATGTATATATGCCCTGTGATGGCCTGCTGGCCTGTCCCGGGCGTCTCCCCGCCTGCTGCCCAATGACTGCTGGGATCGGCTCCAGCATCCCACGACCCTGAGAGCAGGATAAGTGGCTCGGATAATGGATGGATGGATGGATATATATATATATATACATATATATATACATATATAACCAATCTCTGATATAATACCACTGAATCTAATATCCTAATATAGGTTTGCAGGAGTCTGGAACTGTTCTTAGCAGGGCTCGGGACTGAAGGCGTGAGACACCCTGGAAAGGACACGAGTCCATCACTTCCAAATACAAAGTAAGAATTACAGATTCACAGCCAGGGGCCACTGACATCAGAGGAAGTGAAAAACGGAGGAAAGTAAAACAGAACGATAATCAGGTCCGGGATTCCACTGCCTGTGCCGCTCAGCGGGAAAGGCACTAACACGCGGCCACGGGGAAGAATTCCTGCCCCTCGGGGGGACTCCCGTGGCAAAAACAAGAGCTCACAGTTCCTACGGAGCTGTAAAATTCTACGAATAAAAGCCAGATCCATCTTTAAACTGTAAGCACTAATACTGTTAAATTCTTAAGACAAAGCGTCTCCAGCAAATGAGATGTGTAAATGTAATGTCTTCGTCCCAGTAATAAAGACCAGCAGCTGACAGATCTACGATGTCCTATTTAGTGGTCGATTTCCCTTCTGCCGTTACGGACATTCTCATGAAAATTTCATGAATATTAACATGTGGAAGGAACGTGTGTGCAGAGTCACAAAGGTTTAGTACACGTATACGTATGTGTGTGTGTGCGTGCATGTGTGTGCGTGCACACACACACACACAGTTGTAAATGTAGAACAGTGACTGTCCTCATAAACTCCAAGAAGTAAAGTGGAAAATAAAGGAAGGGGAATGGATGGCCTCTCTCTCTCTGACTCATGCCTGCACATGCACACACATGTACACAAGTATTCATACCTGTGGGTACGTAGACACATGTGAATTCATGCATGCATACACTCAACACACATACAGCAGAGGGGCCACATTAAACTATGTGACCACCCAGACACCTTCCATTTGATTCAGAGGGCAGACACATTCATCAGCCCAGCCTTCACTTAACCCCTCTTTGTCTTTCCCTTCTGTCTCTCCACCTCTCCTCCCACTTATCACTTCACTATTCAAGCTCGTTATCACTTTCTGCTATCGCTGTTTCATCTCGTCTCTCCACAAACACCCCCACTCCCCCTCTCTCTTTCCTGCTCCCTATCTTTTGTGTTTTTTTTGGGGGTGGGGTTTCCCCCTTTTTCTCCTCAATTGTACCCAGCCAATTACCCCACTCTTCCGAGCCGTCCCGGTCGCCCCCTCCCCGCCCCGCCCCGCCGATCCGGGGAGGGCTGCAGACTACCACGTCTGCTCCGATACATGTGGAGTCACCAGCCACTTCTTTTCACCTGACAGTGAGGAGTTTCGCCAGGGGAATGTAGCGCGTGGGAGGATCACGCTATTCCCCCCAGTTCCCCCTCACCCCCTGAACAGGCGCCCTGACCGACCAGATGAGGCGCTAGTGCAGCGACGGGGACACATACCCACATCCGCCTTCCCACCCGCAGACACAGCCAATTGTGTCTGTAGGGACGCCCGACCAAGCGGGAGGTAACACGGAGATTCAAACCAGTGATCCGTGTTGGGCAACAGAATAGACCGCTACGCTACCGGGACGCCCTCGTCCTTTGTGTTCTAGACATACTGTTGTCTGTCCATTTCTCCCCTGTTCTCTTTCTCTCTTCTTTTTTCAGCTGGTTCCCCGTTTCTCAGGGGTCGCCACAGTGGATTTTACAGTTGCCATCGGTGCGCTGTGAGGGCACAGCACCAATGGCAGCTGTCGTCAGCCAATCCCATATGGAGCCTCAACCGAGCCGGTACGGTCTTGTCAATCCGATTTGGCAAAATTTTGCGCCGGATGCCCCTCCTGACACCACCACTAACCCTGTGGACGGGGGCACGGGTAAAGCGCTGGTTGCCATCCCAGTATTCTTGGACTTGCACCCACGCCTGTCGCCCACTCCCATTCTCTTTCTCTCAATGATTGTTTTTCTCTCATTCTATATATTTCTCTCGCACACTCATCCAACTCTTTAAATACTGCCCCTTTCTCTCCAAATGGCTTTTTTTAACTGCATGCTGACATTTAAGACATCAAGACCGCAATTTAAGAGGAAAACTTGCATGCATACGGAGATCACATTGTTTTTTTGTGGGATGTTTGTGGCCCTCTTAGCATCCAAACAGAGACAGAGAACTACAAACTGAAACTATTACCAAGAATTAAATGTATATCTTTGTAGCCTACTGGATCTAATATGTTCTTGTCGTTTGTTTAAAAAAGAAAACCTTTCTATGTCTCCTTTCTTGTTCTTACATCTCTAGTTTATTTCTGAAGCAGGTCCACGTCTAATGATGCTGTCAGAGGGACAGAAATACCATACACTGCACAAACACAGGACAGCTGCAAGATGAATACACGAAGAGGACCTTCAACAATGAATACGGTACCAATTCAGGACAACGTCGCAATAAATACATGAGAGATCTTCTTTATTGGATACCAAGATAGCACCAGCACCCTGTGGGACATACCGGTCTTCCCATTGTTGCGGATGGTGGTGCTCTCGGATGTCTTTTTGTCCCATCCCTCTAGCTGTAGGTTCTGGTACTGCAGTCTGACCTGAGTGAACGTCTCGTCAATGTCCACTGGAGACTGTCTGGCGCTGTTACAGGACGGATACCTCTTTCCCCAGTTTTGCTGGCTGAGTGTACCTGTACAGAGAGATGGAGGGAACAAATGGAGATAAACGTTAACTGTGGCAGGCGGGGTGTGGTTTTCAGCGCTGGTTCAGGGGCAAATAGGGTAAAGTAGCCTACATGTGATTTTCAGTATAAAACACAAAAACACTGGTATGACCCTTTAACAATTTCAAGTACAACATAAAAATGAGAAACTCAGTGTCCAGTCCCCTACGAGCCCCTAATATGGACTGTACCAACCAAGCTGCAGTACTTTTCTCTACTGAGACAAATCCTTAAAGGTAACCAACGTAGTTGTGTCACTAGTGGCGCAACAAAGCAGTGGGTCCCCAGTCCCCACATTGGTTTTATCATGTTTTCTTCCAGCACACACACGGGGATGAACATGAACGCCATGAGCACAGGGTGACATATTACACATATCTGCAGCATAAAATGAAGAGGAGGAACTACTGAGCCGCATCACACTTATGTCAACCGCCGAGAACGAAGCTGCTGGTGCAAAGGCAAAGAAACAAAAACCTGACCGTAACATAGGGCTGTCAAAATTGGCCAAAAATGACGTTCGATTATTCCAAAAACACATAGGTTCGAACCCATTTGAATATATTTCATAATATACGTGCTGGGAATCCACGGCAATCCCCCCGGCACTTGACAGTTAAGTGCCGGGGGGATTGCCATGACTTGTACGTCAGGGAACCTAAACAGACACTGGCCAAGAGGATGGCACAACACAGGAGAGCTAGCACGTCAGGCCAGGACTCCACAGTCTACACCAGGGGTGCCCAACTCCAGGCCTTGAGCGCTGCAGTGTCTGCAGGTATTTGTTGCAACCATGCACTACACCACCTGATTGAACTAATTCCTTTCCCTCCTTGGTCCAAGAGGTGAGCTAATTAGTTAAATCAGGTGGTGTAGTGCACGGTTGGAACAAATACCCGCAGACGCTGCAGCCCTCGAGGCCTGGAGTTGGGCACCCCTGGTCTACACAATCTACAGGCCAGTGGCCACTCTTTCAAGGATGAGGATGTGCACATCCTTGATAGAGAGGAATGCTGGTTTGAATGGCGGGAAGAGGGAACGACCATCCCTGAACCCGGGGCGGGGGGGGGGGGGCTAAGAGTACATCTGTCACCATCTTACAATGCTGTGATTGCAAACATTCCCCAATCCTCCGTGAATAGTACACATGGCCATTGTAACTCTAGGTAATGGTCATGGTAATTTGCATATTAAAACCGATCATTGGTTTCGGTCGTTACGCCACTGTATTGTTTATCAGGGCGGGGATACCTGCAGTCAGTTGAGACTGAAGAGGTCACCCAGATGAGTGATGAAACGTTTCTCTCAGTAAACGATGTTTCCAGATGAACTGATTCAACTTCCTGTGATTTCCTTACCTGCACTATTGAGCATGCATAAAGACTTGTGAGCAGTTTCATGTCGGAACCACTTTCTTGGACCGAACTACACCTACATGAAACTGCCCACAACAAAGTCTGTGGATTATCATGAGTAACCGGGTCATGATTTCTGCAAAGACACCGCTGTTGAGTTTTCCCAAAAAGGGGGGAGAGACTTTGAGCAAGACAAGCCCAGCGCCATCCAGCTCCGCTGTATTCGAGAGAAGGCAGACGTCCCTACGGCCGACATCTCCAGAACTTGGCAACGCACACCAAAACGACCTGGATGGAGAAACAGCACTACAGGTAGGAGGGAAAACATGCATTTTTGATTTAGGGGTGAACGAGTCCCTTTAAAACCAGGCGTAAAGGGCCTCGTTGACTCTTCTTTCATCCTCATAAACACGTTGGCTAAAACTAAAACAATTAACTTTTAAGTTGTATGATAACGTAAAGTAATCCGGACTTCCGTCGCCGGTGCAGGTTGTGTGTGTGTGTGTGGTCAGAAGAAGGGTACGCTACAGGGGACACGACACAAGATGGGCCGCCATCTTGGGACTCCGAGCGGAACGATAGCTTGGGCCGCCATCTTGGGACTCCGAGCGGGAACGATAGCTAAGCTAAACCCCTTCAAAATGTGGGTCCGCTTTGCGACCGCCTGTGACAACAAGGTAGCGTCTCTCTTGCGTAAAATGAATCATAGTAAAACGTTTAGTACACATGCAGGTTTTTGTGTTTTGTTTGGTCCCCCCCCCGCCATGTTTTCGCCCATTTACTACGAACTGAAGCGTTTCAACGGTCGATATTTTCAATGCGTTTCCTACCTTCCAGCCAGCCACCGGTTTCCATGCACTTCCTCACGGCATGACGTCCTGAGTGCGACGCACGTGCGGCAGCGGCCATTTAGTTGAAACAGGAAGAAGAACCAGGACTGCGGCGCAGGCAGACCGGAAGGGAGGCTTGGTAACTATAGCAACCACAACCCCCACTGGCGCGGACGCTTTTACTTTAGTATTTTTTTTTGGTCGAAATGACGTAACCGTTGTGATAATCCAGTCAAAATGTCCCGGATCTGTGTTACCCCGACAAAAGACGTATGTGCTGCATTAGTTTATGTTTTAAATTCGGTTTGATAAGAATAATAATGCATTTTATTTATATAGCGCTTGTCATCATACTCAAAGACGCTTTACATAACTTAGAGTAAACCTAAAAGCAACGCGCCAAAAACATGAATCACACATGAGAGCAAGTCTGAAGAGGCGAGTCCTGATTAATGACTTCAGCGTGGGCAGATCGCAGCAGCGTCTCATGCGCTTGGGGAGGGAGTTCCAAGAGGAGGGGGCAGCAGGTCGAGTGCTCGGTCCTTAGTCTGCCTCAGATTAGGGGTGGATAAGAGGGCCGGGGGGGGGGGGCACGAGAAGGCAGTGGAGAAGAGGTGTGTGTTGGGACGGGATTGGAAGAGGAGGGGGAGAGATTCTGAGTCTCTAATGATTTGGGGGGAGTGCGTTCCAGAGCCTGGGAGCTGCACTGGCGAAGGCTCGGTCACCAAAGCCGCCGAGGTTGGACCTGGGGGTGGAGAGAAGGGAGACTGAGGTGGGTCTGAGGGGCCGAGAGGGTTGGTAGGGGAGAGGAGGTCGGTGAGGTATGGGGGAGCCAGTTGGTGGAGGGCTTTGTAAGTGAGAACCAGGATTTTGTAATTGATCCGGTGGGAGATGGGTAGCCAGTGGAGGTCTTTTACGACTTGGGTGATGTGGTGCCAGGATTCGGTGAAAGCTAAAAGTCGGGCTGATGCGTTCTGGACCAATTGGATTCTCTTGGTAGAGCTAGCACTGATGCCATAGAGGAGTGAGTTGCAGTAATCAAGGTGGGAGGGGATGAAGGTATGGATCAGTGTCTCAGCAGCAGGGCGCGCGAGAGGGTCTCGCAATGTTGCGAAGGTGGTAGAAGGAGGATTTGACAATTTGGCGGATAAGGGGCCCAAGGGAGAGGGTGGAATCAAGGATCACACCAAGGTTGCGTGCCTGGGAGGAAGGGGAGACAGTAGTGCCAACGATGGTGAGTGTGAGGTTGTTGATTTGGCCCTCAGTTTAGAGAGAGTTTATAAGAGATTGGAAATTTATGAGACATGTTCTTACAGGGTCGTCCAAAATACAATAAAATTGGAGATAGTTCCCCCCCCCCGAATTTCCTAAGAAAATCACAGACTTCCTTTTCCTTCCAACAGAAAAACTAATCCAGAGCCTTCTTGGAGAAACGATAAACAGCAGAACAGAGTATACAGTACATTATGTATACAGTACATGAGTTATACAGGACATTATGTATACAGTACATTATGTAGTGTATGACTTAAGACAAACCGAGAATAATGGCGGTAATGGCGGGCTGAAGTAATTGATGGTCCATCTGTAGCTGGCCCCACACCAGGAATACGTTATCTGCTGTTTCCCCAGCCCACAGCAGTGCAACACAAAGACAAAAACACATCCAAACACTACAAGAACACATGTACACTACCGTTCAAAAGTTTGGGATCACCCAAACAATTTCGTGTTTTCCATGAAAAGTCACACTTATTCACCACCATATGTTGTGAAATGAATAGAAAATAGAGTCAAGACATTGACAAGGTTAGAAATAATGATTTGTATTTGAAATAAGATTTTTTTTACATCAAACTTTGCTTTCGTCAAAGAATCCTCCATTTGCAGCAATTACAGCATTGCAGACCTTTGGCATTCTAGCTGTTAATTTGTTGAGGTAATCTGGAGAAATTGCACCCCACGCTTCCAGAAGCAGCTCCCACAAGTTGGATTGGTTGGATGGGCACTTCTTTGAGCAGATTGAGTTTCTGGAGCATCACATTT
>NC_079213.1:4406418-4413918 GCF_029633865.1 Lampris incognitus
GACATCATCTGGATACAACGTTTATTAACGTATCCAGATGAAGTGATTCAACCTTGTTTGATTGGGACAGGAAGAGACGTCGCTCAGCAAAACAACTCTGCACCCGGGAGGAACACGGAGAAAGGACGAATGTGTGTCGGCTGAACAGAGGGAGGAGCACAGCGAGGGGGTGCGTGACAGAGGAGCAGAGAGAGGCGGACAAAAACCACAAGAGGCTTGCCTGTGTCAGAGAGACAGGGAGATAAGCGTGTGTGTGTGTCTCTGTGTGTGTGTGTCTGTGTGTGTGTGTGTGTGTGTGTGTGTGTGTGTGTGTGTGTGTGTGTGTGTGAAAGAGCGACAGAGAGACAGAAACAGATTGAAGATGAAACTGTGTGTGTGCTCCCCAGACAGATCAGTTGGGGAGGACTGGGACCTCAACAGCCCCCGGCTATGACAGGCTTATATCAAAGACACAGCAGACACGACACACAGCAGACAGACACAGAGAGACAGAGAGAGAGGGAGAGAGAGAGGAGGAGAGGGAGAGGAGGAGTAACGGTGTGTAACATGCAGAAAGAGGGAGAGAGCAAAAGAAAGGAGCATGCCAGAAAAAGAGTCAGATGGAGAGCTGGAGAGAGAGAGACAGAGGAGAGCTTAAGAGCGAGAAAGAGAGAAACAGAGGGAGAGCCGGAGAGAAAGAGGGAGAGCTGGAGAGAGAAACAGAGAGAGAAACAGGGAGAGCTGGAGAGAGAGAGAGAGAGGGAGAGCTGGAGAGAGAAACAGGGGGAGAGCTGGAGAGAGAGACAGGGGGAGAGCTGGAGAGGGAGAAACGGGGAGAGCTGGAGAGGGAGAGAGATGGAGAGCTGGAGAGAGAAACGGGGGGAGAGCTGGAGAGGGAGAAACAGGGGGAGAGCTGGAGAGAGAGAGAGATGGAGAGCTGGAGAGAGAAACGGGGGGAGAGCTGGAGAGAGAAACAGAGGGAGAGCTGGAGAGGGAGAAACGGGGAGAGCTGGAGAGGGAGAAACAGAGGGAGAGCTGGAGAGGGAGAAACAGGGGGAGAGCTGGAGAGAGAGAGAGATGGAGAGCTGGAGAGAGAAACGGGGGGAGAGCTGGAGAGAGAAACAGAGGGAGAGCTGGAGAGGGAGAAACGGGGAGAGCTGGAGAGGGAGAAACAGAGGGAGAGCTGGAGAGGGAGAAACAGGGGGAGAGCTGGAGAGAGAGAGAGATGGAGAGCTGGAGAGAGAAACGGGGGGAGAGCTGGAGAGAGAAACAGAGGGAGAGCTGGAGAGGGAGAAACGGGGAGAGCTGGAGAGGGAGAAACAGAGGGAGAGCTGGAGAGGGAGAAACAGGGGGAGAGCTGGAGAGAGAGAGAGATGGAGAGCTGGAGAGAGAAACGGGGGGAGAGCTGGAGAGAGAAACAGAGGGAGAGCTGGAGAGGGAGAAACGGGGAGAGCTGGAGAGGGAGAAACAGAGGGAGAGCTGGAGAGGGAGAAACAGGGGGAGAGCTGGAGAGAGAGAGACAGAGGGAGAAACAGAGGGAGAGCTGGAGAGAGAAACAGAGGGAGAACTGGAGAGAGAAACAGGGGGAGAGCTGGAGAGAGAGAGACAGAGGGAGAAACAGAGAGAGAAACAGAGGGAGAGCTGGAGAGAGAAACAGAGGGAGAACTGGAGAGAGAAACAGGGGGAGAGCTGGAGAGAGAGAGACAGAGGGAGAAACAGAGAGAGAAACAGAGGGAGAGCTGGGGAGAGAGAGACAGAGGGAGAGCTGGGGAGAGAGAGACAGAGGGAGAAACAGAGAGAGAAACAGAGGGAGAGCTGGAGAGAGAAACAGAGGGAGAACTGGAGAGAGAAACAGGGGGAGAGCTGGAGAGAGAGAGACAGAGGGAGAAACAGAGAGAGAGACAGAGGGAGAGCTGGAGAGAGAGAGACAGAGGGAGAGTGAGTCCCATGGCTCTGAGAAAGACTCCCATGGGCAGATACTGAAGACAGGGTTATCTGAGCACAGCGATTACCACACACACACATACACACACACACACACACACACACACACACACACACACACACACACACACACACACACACACACACACACACACACACACACACACACACACAGCAGATGGGGCCCTGAGGGGGTGTTTTCCTGTCAGAGGAGTCCAGAAACACCTCCCCAGGAGACCAGTCAGAGGAGGAAAAGAGGAGTAGAGCGGGATGGTTCATTTTACTGAAGAATTCATTATGCACAGACTGATCGCCACACACACACACACACACACACACTTACATAGTCAGACACACACACACTTACATAGTCAGACAGGCCCCAACATGAAGGCTGCATATATTTAAAAATTATCTCAAAGATATGAACAGGCATTTGTCCATAAACACCTGTTCACACGGACACACACACGCACACGCGCTCGTGCGCACACACACACACAAATGTATGAACAAACCAGCAAACAAACGAGCAGAAAAGTATCTTTTGAGTCCGTCTAATTAGCCTTGCATTTGTAAGTACTGATAACCGTGGCGGTGGAGGAGGTGAACGTAATCCTACGGTTCTGTGATGGGGAGTTATTCTGAAGAAGAGCGTCACCAGTGGGGGCGCTGTGTCGTCCCGTATGATGTTTTCTTGCGGACGTCTCGTGACCCAGCTGACCCCTGCTGGGCCCCGTTTGCGGGTCCCGACCCACAGTTTAAAAACCACCAGTGTACAAGCTGCATTCCACGGACGGTGCAGACAGGGCGAAGGCTTTCTGCAGGGGACCTCCGCAGGCGCCTCGGGCAGGGGGACGTCACATGTTCCCCTCTCACAGAACCCACTGTCTCCTTACCAACAGCCAGGAAGTTCTGCACAAAATACCGACGCCGGCTGAAGGGGGTTGGAGTTAAAATGTCAAATGTACCAGTGTGAGCTGTCTGCACTGAGGGCACTGTATCATCACATCTGTTGTTGCTGGTGTGTGTGTGTGGGGGGGGGGGTGAGTGAATGAGAGAGTGAGAGAGAGAGAGAGAGAGAGAGAGAGAGAGAGAGAGAGAGAGAGAGAGAGAGAGAGATGGGTGAGGTGATTTTAAGGCACTTTCATTGATTTCTCATCTCATCTCATCTCATCTCCTCTCATCTCATCTCAACTCATCTCATCTCATCTCCTCTCAACTCATCTTCTCTCAACTCATCTCATCTCCTCTCAACTCATCTCCTCTCAACTCATCATCTCAACTCATCTCCTCTCATCTCATCTCAACTCATCTCCTCTCATCTCATCTCATCTCAACTCATCTCATCTCAACTCCTCTCATCTCCTCTCATCTCATCTGAACTCATCTCATCTCAACTCATCTCATCTCATCTCATCTCATCTCAACTCCTCTCATCTCCTCTCCTCTCATCTCATCTCCTCTCAACTCATCTCATCTCCTCTCCTCTCATCTCATCTCCTCTCATCTCGTCTCAACTCATCTCCTCTCCTCTCATCTCATCTCATCTCATCTCATCGCATCTCATCTCAACTCATCTCCTCTCTGTGGTGTATTGGATCGAGCACTCGGTGCTCGATTGTGTTGGACTGTGACCACTACTGAGTTCTGTAATACACTGGTCGAGCCTAGTAGCGTGTGATGTCTCCGTCAGTAAAGATCATACTTGTGCCGCATCCTCGTCTCCGTGTACTTATATATAATAGTGATTAAGTTAGTAACCCACGAATAGTAACACTACAATAGTGTACATAAGAGAAGTCACAAGAGAAGTCACAACACTCTCGTCTCGTCTCATCTCATCTCAACTCATCTCATCTCATCTCATCTTCAGCCCCTTCTCTGGGGTCGGGTCGCGGTGGCAGCAAGCTAAGTAGGGCACTCCAGACCTCCCTCTCCCCAGCAACACCCTCCACCTCCTCCTGGGAGATCCCAAGGCGTTCCCAGGCCAGATTGGACATGTAGTCCCTCCAGTGAGTTCTGGATCTACCCCGGAGTCTCCCCCCCAGTCGGACGTGCCCGGTAAACCTCCAAAGGAAGGTGCCCAGGAGGCATCCTAATCAGATGCTCGAACCACCTCAACAGGCTCCTTTCAACATGAAGGAGCAGCGGCTCTACTCCGAGCTCCCTCCGGATGTCCGAGCTCCTCACCCTATCTCTAAGGCTGAGCCCAGACACCCTACGGAGGAAACTCATTTCAGCCGCTTGTATCCACGATCTCACCCTTTCGGTCACTACCCAAAGCTCATGACCATAGGTGAGGACTGGAACCAAGACTGACTGGTAAATTGAGAACTTTGTCTTCCGGCTCAGCTCCCTCTTCACCACAACGGTCCTGTACAACGTCCACATTACTGCTGATGCTGCACCAATCCACCTGTCAATCTCCCGCTCCATCCTACCCTCACTCCTGAACAAGACCCGGAGATACTTGAACTCCTTCACTTGAGGCAAGAACTCATCCCCAACCCGGAGCGAGCAATCCACCATAGTCCGGTAGAGAACCATGGCCTCAGACCTGGAGGTGCTGACTCTCATCCTGGACATGCCACACTCAGCTGCAAACCGCCCCAGTGGGCACTGGAGAGAGCAGAGATGCAATTCTGAGATTCCCAAACCGGACACACTCCTCACCTTGGCTGCGCCTTGAGATCCTGTCCATGAATATCACGAACAGAATCGGAGACGAGGGACAAGCTTGGCGGAGTCCGACACCCACCGAAGACGTGTTTGACTTTATGCTGAGAATGTGGACACAGCTCTCACGTTGGTTATACAAGGACCGGTGGCTTATAGCAACTGCCCCGGTACCCCACACTCCCGCAGTACCCCCCACAGAGGGCCCCGAGGTACACGGTCGTAAGCCTTCTCCGAGTCCACACAACGGATGTAGACCGGCTGGCCAAACTCCCATGCCCCCCTCAGCACTTCTGCAAGGGTAAAGAGTTGGTCCGTTGTTCCACGGCCAGGACAGAATCCGCAGGGTTCCTCCTGGATCCGAGGTTCAACAATTGGTCGGGGGGGCTCCTTTCCAGCACCCTGGAGTAGACTTTCCCAGGGAGGCTGAGCAATGCGATGCCCTGATAATTGGAGCACTCAATCCGGTCTGGCTTTCATTGACTTCTTGCATCATTTATGACACAATGCTTCACAAGAGACACAAAGAAATCCTTTAAACTAAAGTTCACTGAGTCAGATTGCAGAATGCATTTGAAAGTCCTTTTAAATACATAATATGAGCTGAATAGGAAGAAGAGATAGGGTCTTAGTAGGGAACAGAAGTGGGGGATGGGGGGGGTGTCCGGGTAACAGCGGTCTATTCCGTTGCATACCAATACAGGGATCGCCGGTTCGAATCCCCATGTTACCTCCAGCTTGGTCGGGCATCCCTACAGACACAATTGGAGGTGTCTGCAGGTGGGAAGCCGGATGTGGGTATGTGTCCTGGTCGCTGAACTCCTGCCCCCTCTGGTCAGTTGGGGTGCCTGTTCGAGGGGAGGGGAAAGTAGCATGATCCTCCCATGTGCTACATCCCCCTGGTGAAACTCCTCACTACTACTACTACTGCTGCTACTACTACTACTACTACTACTTTCGGCTGCTCCCATTAGGGGGCGCCACAGTGGATCATCCGTTTCCATCTCTTCCTGTCCTCTGCATCTTCCTCTGTCACACCAGCCACCTGCATGTCCTCCCTCACCACATCCATAAACCTCCTCTTTGGCCTTCCTCTTCTCCTCTTCCCTGGCAGCTCTATATTCAGCATCCTTCTCCCAGTATACCCAGCATCTCTCCTCCACACATGTCCAAACCATCTCAATCTTGCCTCTCTTGCTTTGTCTCCAAACCGTCCAACCTGAGCTGTCCCTCTAATATACTCCTTCCTAATCCTGTTCTTCTTCATCACTCCCAATGAAAATCTTATCATCTTCATCTCTGCCACCTCCAGCTCCACCTCCTGTCTTTTCATCAGTACCACTGTCTCCAAACCATATAACATAGCTGGTCTCACTACCATCTTGTAAACCTTCCCTTTAACTCTTGCTGGTACCCTTCTGTCACACATCACTCCTGACACTCTTCTCCACCCACTCCACCCTGCCTGCACTCCCTTCTTCACCTCTCTTCTGCACTCCCCGTTACTTTGGACAGTTGACCCAAGTATTTAAACTCGTACACCTTCATCACCTCCACTCCTTGCACCCTGACCATTCCACTCCTCCCTGTCAGGTGAAAAGAAGCAGCTGGTGACTCCACATGTATGGGAGGAGGCATGTGGTAGTCTGCAGCCCTCCCCAGATCGGCAGATGGGGTGGAGTAGAGACCAGAACGGCTCGGAAGAGTGGGGTAATTGGCTGGGTACAACTGGGGAGAAAAGGAGGGGAAATTCCCCCTCCCCCCCAAAAAAAGTGGGGGATGGAGGAGTATAAAGGTTGAGGGGAACCGGGTCTCAAGTCGTGGCTTGGTTCCCTGAAGCGATCGGCAAACGATCTGACAGGTTGTGCGAGATGATTGATGCAGTCTGAGTCAACACACGTGTGTCATATCTACACTGATGTTGCCTTTTCTATGTGCAGTCACACAACGTCTGCAGCCTTGGGCTCTGGCCATGTATGTTCACAACGTGGTGGTTTATTCAGTGCAGAGAAATTCTCTTTCTATTAAAAATGAATGAACACTGGGCGTCTACCATGTCAGCAGTGTGTTGCATCCTCCACAAGATGTGTTTGTGTTGCACCCTCCACAAGATTGTGTTTGTGTTGCACCCTCCACAAGATTGTGTTTGTGTTGCACCCTCCACAAGATTGTGTTTGTGTTGCATCCTCCACAAGATTGTGTTTGTGTTGCATCCTCCACAAGATTGTGTTTGTGTTGCATCCTCCACAAGATTGTGTTTGTGTTGCATCCTCCACAAGATTGTGTTTGTGTTGCATCCTCCACAAGATTGTGTTTGTGTTGCATCCTCCACAAGATTGTGTTTGTGTTGCATCCTCCACAAGATTGTGTTTGTGTTGCATCCTCCACAAGATTGTGTTTGTGTTGCATCCTCCACAAGATTGTGTTTGTGTTGCATCCTCCACAAGATTGTGCTTGTGTTGCATCCTCCACAAGATTGTGTTTGTGTTGCGTCCTCCACAAGATTGTGTTTGTGTTGCGTCCTCCACAAGATTGTGTTTGTGTTGCGTCCTCCACAAGATTGTGTTTGTGTTGCATCCTCCACAAGATTGTGTTTGTGTTGCATCCTCCACAAAATTGTGTTTGTGTTGCGTCCTCCACAAGATTGTGTTTGTGTTGCGTCCTCCACAAGATTGTGTTTGTGTTGCGTCCTCCACAAGATTGTGTTTGTGTTGCGTCCTCCACAAGATTGTGTTTGTGTTGCGTCCTCCACAAGATTGTGTTTGTGTTGCGTCCTCCACAAGATTGTGTTTGTGTTGCATCCTCCACAAAATTGTGTTTGTGTTGCATCCTCCACAAAATTGTGTTTGTGTTGCATCCTCCACAAGATTGTGTTTGTGTTGCGTCCTCCACAAGATT
>NC_079213.1:4443010-4465510 GCF_029633865.1 Lampris incognitus
CTCACCCAGACCACATGCTCACCCAGACCCCAGGGTCACCCAGACCACAGGGTCACCCAGACCACACAGTCACCCAGACCACAGGGTCACCCAGACCACAGGGTCACCCAGACCACACAGTCACCCAGACCACAGGGTCACCCAGACCACACGGTCACCCAGACCACACGGTCACCCAGACCACACGGTCACCCAGACCCCAGGGTCACCCAGACCACAGGGTCACTCAGACCACACGGTCACCCAGACCACATGCTCACCCAGACCACATGCTCACCCAGACCACACGGTCACCCAGACCACACGGTCACCCAGACCACATGCTCACCCAGACCACACGGTCACCCAGACCACAGGGTCACCCAGACCACATGCTCACCCAGACCACAGGGTCACACAGACCACACGGTCACCCAGACCACAGGGTCACCCAGACCACAGGGTCACACAGACCACATGCTCACCCAGACCACATGGTCACACAGACCACACGGTCACCCAGACCACACGGTCACCCAGACCACACAGTCACCCAGACCACAGGGTCACCCAGACCACATGGTCACACAGACCACATGCTCACCCAGACCACATGCTCACCCAGACCACATGCTCACCCAGACCACATGGTCACCCAGACCACACGGTCGCCCAGACCACATGCTCACCCAGACCACACGCTCACCCAGACCACAGGGTCACCCAGACCACATGCTCACCCAGACCACACGGTCACCCAGACCACACGGTCACCCAGACCACACGCTCACCCAGACCACAGGGTCACCCACACCACACGGTCGCACAGACCACATGCTCACCCAGACCACAGGCTCACCCAGACCACACGGTCACCCAGACCACATGCTCACCCAGACCACATGCTCACCCAGACCACATGCTCACCCAGACCACAGGGTCACCCAGACCACATGCTCACCCAGACCACATGCTCACCCAGACCACATGCTCACCCAGACCACAGGGTCACCCAGACCACATGCTCACCCAGACCACACGGTCACCCAGACCACACGGTCACCCAGACCACAGGGTCACCCAGACCACATGCTCACCCAGACCACAGGGTCACCCAGACCACAGGGTCACCCAGACCACATGCTCACCCAGACCCCATGCTCACCCAGACCACAGGGTCACCCAGACCACATGCTCACCCAGACCACAGGATCACCCAGACCACATGCTCACCCAGACCACATGGTCACACAGACCACACGGTCACCCAGACCACATGCTCACCCAGACCACACGGTCACCCAGACCACAGGGTGACCCAGACCACATGCTCACCCAGACCACATGGTCACACAGACCACATGCTCACCCAGACCACATGCTCACACAGACCACATGCTCACCCAGACCACATGCTCACCCAGACCACATGGTCACACAGACCACACGGTCACCCAGACCCCAGGGTCACCCAGACCAAACGGTCACTCAGACCACATGCTCACCCAGACCACATGCTCACCCAGACCACACGGTCACCCAGACCACACGGTCACCCAGACCACACGGTCACCCAGACCACATGCTCACCCAGACCACACGGTCACCCAGACCACATGCTCACCCAGACCACACGGTCACCCAGACCACATGCTCATCCAGACCTCACGGTCACCCAGACCACAGGGTCACCCAGATCACAAAAAAGCAAAGCAAATCAACTAAAAGAACATTGACTGACTGTTCATCCATCCATCATCCAAGCTGCTTCTCCTGCTCTCAGGCTGCTGGGATGCTGCAGCCTGTCCCAGCAGCCATTGGGCGGCAGGCGGAGAGACACCCTGGACAGGCCGCCAGGCCATCACAGCCCCCCCCCCACACACACACACACACCTAGGGACAAATTCAGTACGGCTGACTCACCTGACCTGACCTATTATCTATCACTTATTATCATTTATGACTTATGTAAATGATTACATCCTGTCAGTGGTCAATATCTCATCAATACAAAGTTTTGAGATGAAGCAACGGGCATCGGACATATCCCAGGGGGAGTTTTATTTATCTGGTCGCTGTTAAGGTCATGACAAGGTGTTACACCTCCCAAACAGAGGAGGCGCCGTTTTGAAACAAACCTCCACCGCCGCTAAAAACCCAACAAGTCCTCCAGCGCAGCACAGCTACCTGCTACCTAACGCCACAGAACAGTTTAGCTAAAACCCTCCTTAAAGAAGGAGGAGAGAGTGACCACAAGGTGAAATATCACCCCATCACCCCGTCTCTCCATCCCCCCACATGCTCGAATCTCAACCTCCTCTTTATCAGCATGGCATCTGCAGCCTGACACCTCAAACTAAGACAGTAAGTCTTCTTCAGAGTAAAGCCGCCATGTCTAAGGGACATTGTAGGCCTCATTTACTTCATATATATATTAACTCAGCACACAAAGTGAGGAGATGTGTGTGTGTGGTAGATGATGTCTTTGGTGTAACGATGCTCCTGGGCAGTAAATCCTCCACCAGGCAGCTGGGGGGCAGCACCTGGGCTACCAGAGGCTCAACACAAGAGTCAATAGCAGCAGCAAGAGAAGCTGCTTGGCATCGGCAGAGGAGATCTGGCACATCTTTCATATGGATTTTACATAGTGTACAATGTGCAGTATTTAGAATGTAATATTCCATAAATATTCAATATAAAACATACAGAACACAATATTCAGGCCTAGCAAAGCATGCCTGTATGCCCAGTTTCTGAAATAAACACAATAGAGGAATATAAAACATACAGAACACAATATTCAGGCCTAGCAAAGCATGCCTGTATGCCCAGTTTCTGAAATAAACACAATAGAGGAATATAAAACATACAGAACACAATATTCAGGCCTAGCAAAGCATCCCTGTATGCCCAGTTTCTGAAATAAACACAATAGAGGAATATAAAACATACAGAACACAATATTCAGGCCTAGCAAAGCATCCCTGTATGCCCAGTTTCTGAAATAAACACAATAGAGGAATATAAAACATACAGAACACAATATTCAGGCCTAGCAAAGCATCCCTGTATGCCCAGTTTCTGGAATAAACACAATAGAGGAATATAAAACATACAGAACACAATATACAGGCCTAGCAAAGCATGCCTGTATGCCCAGTTTCTGGAATAAACACAATAGAGGATCAAAGCTGCGAGAAGCGATGACCGGGCCCTCGCACCTCATGCACGTCTGAGGGGGTGGCAACCGTGGCAACGCTGGCGGAGGTTGGTCGACGCTGCTCTGAAAGTTCTGGATTATCGGACATTACGGATAAAATCGTATTAAATGTGTACAGTGCGTGGTGCGTGTTGGAATCTGCGTGTGCATCTGATGACCTGTGTGTCACTTCGGGTTCAGCTCCTCCTACCTGTAGGTGGTGTTATGACGTGAAGCCTGGGTAACACATAGCTCATTCAGTGCATAGTGCAGGGTTGTTTATTCCACACAGGAAATATCTCATTCCATCATGTAGTTTGGAATATGGTTATGGTTAGGGGCAATGTTTGGGTAGTGACTTTAACTTGCATGTGAATATATGCGATTTCATGAAGATTAAGCACGTATGTAGGAGATAACTATCTCTTCCTGTGTCATCCATATGGTGCTAGAAAACACGCACTAAATCTGCATGATGTTGCTGTGTATCAAATTTAGAGCACACACTTTAAATTTCATGTAAATCAAAGGACGTTTGTAGCATATGGCTTGACTTCCCGTTGCCAGTAGGTGGTGCTACACAAGTGTGTCGTTAATGCAGCAACATATTTAATGGAGATCACCTGACATGCATATGCATTTTCATAAATAACGCCGCAAGAAGGAGTTAAATGTCACTTCCTGTGTCCACTAAGTGGCACTACAGAAAACCCAATGATTATACGTCACGTTGCTGTGTATCACGTGTACACCATGCTATGTACATTTCATGTAAACCGGAGGATATTTGTCACATAAGGCTGACTTCCTGTTGTCGGTAGGTGGCGCTATGACTATGACTCAATATGGGCATGTCGATGTCTTGAGGCCTAGACTCTTATCCAATGTACACAATGGATCACCATGCAACACCGTGGAGGTCTTCAGATGTCCCTGACCAAATTTGAGATGGATCTGGTTAACCTGCCAGAGAGTGATCGTTAAAGTACAGCGCCTGTAACTTCTTGCCGCCAACAGGTGGCGGTATAACTGACTCAATATTGACATGTAGATGTATGTTCAGGCCTGGATTTTTATCAAGCACCGGCACGCCACATCAAGGGCGTTCCACGAAAACTTAAGAGCTTTGCAGTTGCAGCATCACTAAGGTCATTAGATGTCACAGACCAACTCTGGAGTCACCCTGGTTAACTCTCTACGAGGAGCTCGTTAAAGTACAGTGCCTGGAAATGGCAAAAACTGCACAGTCACGTCAACATGGCCAACTTCCTGTTGGACTTTGGGTATGGCTCCAAGAGGCTTTTTTGTAAGTTTGGAGATGCTGCGTCTGCCTACCAAATTTCGTACATCTACGCCAAATTTAAAGGTGGTTGAAAACTGTTAGGGGCGCTATCAATCCGAATTTGCTACACCCACCCAAGCGCAAGACTCATATTAGATGTGAATTTTGTGCACTTCTTTGTGCAAAGTTTCACGAGTTTTCGAGCACCCCCTAAGCACCTCAAACATGTGCCTGAAGTTAGGGGACAATAATAATAATCCCTACAAACACCACAGGGCCTTCACACCGCTCAGTGCTCGGGCCCTGAAATGCATCAAATACCTCAAATCTGAATCAGCTATTCATATTTGAGACGAACCCAACCGGTGGGTAGTTCCCTTAAACAAACATTTCAGTTAGCGAGAGAGTATCTCCGACAAAAGATGGACGCAAAGGAGTAACTATGCTTGATCAATTTTCCCTCGTATTTTTCCAAATGTTTCCTGCTGTGGTTTTCAAGGGAAAGTTATTCTTCCCATCGTATGAATATATTACGCCAGCCCAGTCAACGTTTGAGGGCGTTTCTGGCTTTAGCCAGTTCCAACTTGAAAGCAAGTAAGAGAACTGTGACTTGAAACTCGAAAACTTTATATTTATTTTATCTTTTTTTAAATTTGTAGTTTTAGTTTTAATTTATTTTCTAATATGTATTTTATTTATTTATAGATTATATTGTATATCATTTATTATATTTATTTTTTTATTTTATTTATTTTTCCAAACTTTTCCTGTTGCGGTTTTCAGGAGAAAGTTATTCTTCCCATCGTATGAATATATTACGCCAGCCCAGTCATCATTTGAGGGCGTTTCTGGCTTTAGCCAGTTCCAACTTGAAAGCAAGTAAGAAAACTGTGACTTGAAACTCGAAAACTTTATATTTATTTTATCTTTTTTTTAATTTGTAGTTTTAGTTTTAATTTATTTTCTATTTATTTTATTTATTTATAGATTATATTGTATATCATTTATTATATTTATTTTATTTATTTTTCCAAACTTTTACTGTTGTGGTTTTCAGGAGAAAGTTATTCTTCCCATGTATGGACCTATTACGTCAGTCCAGTCATCATTTGAGAGCGTTTCTGGCTTTAGCCAGTTCCAACTTGAAAGCAAGTAAGAAAACTGTGACTTGAAACTCGAAAACTTTATATTTATTTTATCTTATTTTTTTTAAAATTTGTAGTTTTAGTTTTAATCTATTTTCTAATATTTATTTTATTCATTTATAGATTATATTGTATATCATTTATTTTATCTTATTTTTTTTATTTGTAGTTTTAGTTTTAATTTATTTTCTAATATTTATTTTATTTATTTATAGGTTATATTGTATATCATTTATTATATTTATTTTATTTATTTTTCCAAACTTTTCCTGTTGCGGTTTTCAGGAGAAAGTTATTCTTCCCATGTATGGACCTATTACGTCAGTCCAGTCATCATTTGAGGGCGTTTCTGGCTTTAACCGGTTTCAATTTATAATAGTTTCCTTACTTGCTGCTCAGAAATTCCTAATTTTGTCTTTATAATCTCTCAGCTCCAATGTTTATAAGGAAGTTTTAGCAACATAACGTCTCCGTTTGCTGGATAGAAATCCTGTTGCACTCCGCTGATGCTTCCACGCACACGGTGAAGGGTCCTTTTCCTGAATGCTGCCTTATTAAACCATCTTGTTTGGAAACCCCTGAGGTGGTCTAAACAATCTGATTAAAATCCATCCTGATTGGGTCTCGGGAAATCTGCACCTGGACTTTCATGCAGAAAAGGCCGGTTGGACTGTTATCCGATCACCATAAATCCATTTTGTTGCCAGGTCTAAATGGGGTCTTTAAGCGAGTCCATCCACTCTGTAATGAGAGAGGATGAAGTCTCTCTTTCCCCCGAGGGTCCAGTAATCCTGTAGTCTCATTTCTTAACGAGCCACTCAGACAGAGTATTAACTACCCTCTGGTTAGATTAGGACATCTGTTGTGCCCAGCCCAAAAACACAGAGAACTGATGACACGGTGAAATCCATTAGACGGGCCACTCAGTAGCTCTATAACACAACGTACACCTATTTAAAGGGTTCTGACCCTGTGTTTGTGTGTCTACAAGGTGAACTCGTTCATCAGGAGATCATCCCCCTATCGAAACACCTTTCAAACCCGGCATTCGCTCTGCTGAAGTGTCCACGAACAAGAGACAGGGGGTAAAATTCTCAGCAGGGATCAATAAACTGTCATGTGAATACTGGAGACAGGAAGGTTGGATTTGATGGACGGTTGTTGCTTCATTCTATCATCTTCATTCTATCATCTTCATTCTATCATCTTCATTCTATCTTCTTCATTCTGTCATCTTCACACTGTCATCATCATACTATCATCTTCATTCTGTCATCTTCATACTATCATCTTCATTCTGTCATCTTCATACTATCATCTTCATACTATCATCTTCATTCTATCATCTTCACACTGTCATCATCATACTATCATCTTCATTCTGTCATCTCCATACTATCTTCTTCATTCTATCATCTTCATTCTGTCATCTCCATACTGTCATCTTCATACTATCATCTTCATTCTGTCATCTTCATACTATCATCTTCATTCTATCATCATTCTATCATCTTCATTCTGTCATCTTCATTCTATCATCTTCATTCTATCATCATTCTATCATCTTCATTCTGTCATCATCATTCTATCATCTTCATTCTATCATCTTCATTCTATCATCTTCATTCTATCATCTTCATTCTGTCATCTTCATTCTGTCATCTTCATTCTATCATCTTCATACTATCATCTTCATTCTATCATCTCCATACTATCATCTTCATTCTATCATCTTCATACTATCATCTTCATTCTATCATCTCCATACTATCATCTTCATTCTATCATCTTCATTCTATCATCTTCATTCTGTCATCTTCATACTATCATCTTCATTCTATCATCTTCATTCTATCATCTTCATTCTGTCATCTTCATTCTGTCATCTTCATTCTATCATCTTCATTCTATCATCTTCATACTATCATCTTCATTCTATCATCTCCATACTATCATCTTCATTCTATCATCTTCATTCTGTCATCTTCATACTATCATCTTCATTCTGTCATCTTCATTCTGTCATCTTCATTCTGTCATCTTCATTCTATCATCTTCATACTATCATCTTCATTCTATCATCTTCACACTGTCATCATCATACTATCATCTTCATTCTGTCATCTCCATACTATCATCTTCATTCTGTCATCTCCATACTATCTTCTTCATTCTATCATCTTCATTCTGTCATCTCCATACTGTCATCTTCATACTATCATCTTCATTCTGTCATCTTCATACTATCATCTTCATTCTATCATCATTCTATCATCTTCATTCTGTCATCTTCATTCTATCATCTTCATTCTATCATCATTCTATCATCTTCATTCTGTCATCATCATTCTATCATCTTCATTCTATCATCTTCATTCTATCATCTTCATTCTGTCATCTTCATTCTGTCATCTTCATTCTATCATCTTCATACTATCATCTTCATTCTATCATCTCCATACTATCATCTTCATTCTATCATCTTCATACTATCATCTTCATTCTATCATCTCCATACTATCATCTTCATTCTATCATCTTCATTCTATCATCTTCATTCTGTCATCTTCATACTATCATCTTCATTCTATCATCTTCATTCTATCATCTTCATTCTGTCATCTTCATTCTGTCATCTTCATTCTATCATCTTCATTCTATCATCTTCATACTATCATCTTCATTCTATCATCTCCATACTATCATCTTCATTCTATCATCTTCATTCTGTCATCTTCATACTATCATCTTCATTCTGTCATCTTCATTCTGTCATCTTCATTCTGTCATCTTCATTCTATCATCTTCATTCTGTCATCTTCATTCTATCATCTCCATTCTGTCATCTCCATACTATCATCTTCATTCTATCATCTTCATTCTATCATCTTCATTCTATCATCTCCATTCTGTCATCTCCATACTATCATCTTCATTCTATCATCTTCATTCTATCATCTCCATACTATCATCTTCATTCTATCATCTTCATACTGTCATCTCCATACTATCATCTTCATTCTATCATCTTCATTCTATCATCTCCATACTATCATCTTCATTCTATCATCTTCATTCTATCATCTTCATACTGTCATCTTCATTCTATCATCTTCATACTGTCATCTTCATTCTATCATCTTCATTCTATCTTCTTCATTCTATCATCTTCATACTGTCATCTCCATACTATCATCTTCATACTGTCATCTTCATTCTATCATCTTCATACTGTCATCTTCATTCTATCATCTTCATACTGTCATCTTCATTCTGTCATCTTCATTCTATCTTCTTCATTCTATCATCTTCATACTGTCATCTTCATACTGTCATCTTAAACTGATCTTTTAGAACAATAGTCATAACTGATAACTGCTGTTTAACACATGACAGTTGTGCTACATACAAGGTGACACCTGTTGACCTCAGTATCACACACACACACACACAGACACACACAGCACATAACTCGTGGGGCCGGGTCATAACTTATATAGAGTTCAGCTGTGACGGGGGGTGTCGGGTGGTCAAATAAGAGCGTTTGATCTCTCCCCCCTCTCCCGTTTTCTGTCCATCTCTACTTCGTCATGGTTTGTTTCTTACCAGAGGATCTGATGCAGAGCAGCAGGACAGACAGAATAGTAATATAATATGTAATATAATATAAGTCATATTGTAGTAGTATAATATAAAATATCACCAAGGTATTAAAGGTGTTACCCTTGGTTGACATGAGAAAGTTTATGTGTTATTAAAAAGTTTAAGCAAGAAAGAACAATGGTGACAGTTTACACACACGTGTACACAAGCACACACACACACACACACACACACACACACACACACACACACACACACACACACACACACACACACACACACCATACCTCCATCACTGCCAATGATACAGGTAGAGAATCTACCCTGTCAAAACTCTCACCCATATTTATATCTCAGAAAAAAACTCTACAATTTACAATGAACAAATATTCAGAACTATACAGTCATTCATCTCATCTCATCTCATCTCATCTCATCTCATCTTCAGCTGCTTCTCCGGGGTCAGGTCATGGTGGCAGCAAGCTAAGTAGGGCACTCCAGACCTCCCTCTCCCCAGCAACGCCCTCCACCTCCTCCTGGGGGATCCCAAGGCCTCCCAGGCCAGATTGGACATGTAGTCCCTCCAGTGAGTTCTGGGTCTACCGCGGGGTCTCCTCCCAGTTGGATGTGCCTGGTAAACCTCCAAAGGAAGGTGCCCAGGAGGCATCCTAATCAGATGCCTGAACCACCTCAACTGGCTCCTTTCAACACGAAGGAGCGGCGGCTCTACTCCGAACTCCCTCTGGATGTCCGAGCTCCTCACCCTATCTCTAAGGCTGAGCCCAGACACCCTACGGAGGAAACTCATTTCAGCCACTTGTATCCACGATCTCACCCTTTCAGTCACTACCCAAAGCTCCTGACCATAGGTGAGGGCTGGAACCAAGACTGACTGGTAAATTGAGAACTTTGTCTTCCGGCTCAGCTCCCTCTTCACCACAACGGTCCTGTACAACGTCCACATTACTGCTGATGCTGCACCAATCCACCTGTCAATCTCCCGCTCCATCCTACCCTCACTCATGAACAAGACCCCGAGACACTTGAACTCCTTCACTTGAGGCAACAACTCATCCCCAACCCGGAGGGAGCAATCCACCATGTTCCGGTAGAGAACCATGGCCTCAGACTTGGAGGTGCTGACTCTCATCCTGGACATGCCACACTCAGCTGCAAACCGCCCCAGTGGGCGCTGGAGGTCGTGTTCTGATGAAGCCAACAAAACCACATCATCTGCAAAGAGCAGCGATGCAATCCTGAGGTTCCCAAACCGGACACACTCCTCACCTTGGCTGCTCCTTGAGATCCTGTCCATGAATATCACGAACAGAATCGGAGACAAGGGACAAGCTTGGAAGAGTCCGACACCCACCGAAGACGTTTTGGACTTTGTGTCAAGAATGTGGACACAGCTCTCACTGTGGTTATACAAGGACCAGATGGCTTGTAGCAACTGCCCCGGTACCCCATACTCCCGCAATACCCCCCCTGCACACAGGGTGTCCCGGGGTCCACGGTCATAAGCATTCTCCAGGTCCACAAAACACATGTAGACCGGCTGGTCAAACTCCCAGGCCCCCCTCAGCACTTCTGCAAGGGTAAAGAGTTGGTCCGTTGTTCCTGGACCAGGACAGAATCCGCATTGTTCCTCCTGGATCCGAGGTTCAGGAAGCAGTGGGAGCCTCCTCTCCAGCACCCTACAGTAGACTTTCCCAAGGAGGCTGAGCGGTGTGATGCCCCGATGATTGGAGCACACCCTCCGGTGTACATATCCAAGTTACAACGAACAGATATTCAGATCTGGACTACGTTACATCCCCTCAGTCTGTGGCGACAGTAGTCCGCGGTGGTGTAGCGGTCTAAGCCTCGGCTCTGTGTCGATGCAGTTGCCCACTGGGGACCGGGGGTTCGCGCCCCGGTCTCGTCAGATCCGACTACGGCCGAACTCGATGAAGCAGCGATCATTGGCGACGCTGTCTTGGGGAGGGGGGCGGAGTCGGCTTGTGTTCGTCACGTGAGTGCGTCTCCGGGTGTGTGGGAAAAACCGTGGTTCGGCCCGGAGTCGCCTCGTCCCGGAAGTGGGGAGGCGGCTCCTTCCGGACTGCCGGCCGGAGAGACGCAGTTGGCGAACGCATGCAGTACGAGGGTGGGTGTTTGGATTAGAATAGGGAGCGATTGGCCACTAAAATTGGGAGAAAAAAGGGAAAAATCAGAAATACATTTTTTTTAAAAAAGCCAGTTTCATCCAGTTTCTGTCGATTCAAACAAACAAACGAGTAAGGATCCAAAAGTACACATAGGATGGTGAAGACAGAGTGATATAGGGGGGCAGCCAGATCATACCACAGGCCGGGCCGGTGTATAGAAGTCAGTTTGTGAAGAGTTTTATGAAGTGAACCCGAGTTGGTCCGGTCCAGGTGGTACACCAGCTGAGGCCCGGTAGAAGACAGTAACCCGTCTTCCTCTCCTGTTACGCGTTCAAATTTATCATCCACTTCAACACGGTCACTCCGATACCGATCCGAGGGACTCGGGCCCTCGGTGGTCCGGGGGCCACAGAGCCCTGCACCCCGCCAGGCCAGTGGGTAAAGTGGTAATTCAAGAAGACCTCCCATTTGTCTCCTTTGTCAGGGTGATGAATGAACAGACCCTCACTGTAACGTCCGGCCGGGGGGGGGAAAGTTTAGGGGATTAGCTTCCATATCAAGCCCAGGATACAGTTTCTGAGGGCCCCAAAAAACACACACACACACACACACACACACACACACACACACACACACACACACATACTGTTCCGCACAAAAAACCCACACACACACACATATTGTTCCGCACAAAAAAACCCACACACACATATTGTTCTGCACAAAAAAACCCGCACACACATATTGTTCTGCACAAAAAAACCCACACACACATATTATTCTGCACAAAAAACACACACATATTATTCTGCACAAAAAACACACACACACACATATTATTCTGCACAAAAAACCCACACACACATATTATTCTGCACAAAAAACACACACATATTATTCTGCACAAAAAACACACACACACACATATTATTCTGCACAAAAAACACACACACACATATTGTTCTGCACAACAAAACCCACACACATATTGTTCTGCACACAAAAACCCACACACACATATTGTTCTGCACACAAAAACCCACACACACATATTGTTCTGCACAAAAAAACCCACACACACACATTGTTCCGCACAAAAAACCCCACACACACATATTGTTCCGCACAAAAAACCCACACACACATATTGTTCTGCACAAAAAAACCCACACACACATATTGTTCTGCACAAAAAAACCCACACACACATATTGTTCTGCACAAAAAACCCACACACACATATTGTTCCGCACAAAAAAAACCCAGACACACATATTGTTCCGCACAAAAAACCCACACACACATATTGTTCTGCACAAAAAAACACACACACACATATTGTTCTGCACAAAAAACCCACACACACATATTGTTCTGCACAAAAAACCCACACACACATATTGTTCCGCACAAAAAAAACCCAGACACACATATTGTTCCGCACAAAAAACCCACACACACATATTGTTCTGCACAAAAAAACACACACACACATATTGTTCTGCACAAAAAAACCACACACACATATTGTTCTGCACAAAAAAACACCCACACACATATTGTTCTGCACAAAAAAACACACACACACATATTGTTCTGCACAAAAAACCCACACACACATATTGTTCTGCACAAAAACCCCACACACACATATTGTTCTGCACAAAAAAACACACACACACATATTGTTCTGCACAAAAAACCCACACACACATATTGTTCTGCACAAAAAAACCCACACACACATATTGTTCTGCACAGAAAAACCCACACACACATATTGTTCTGCACAGAAAAACCCACACACACATATTGTTCTGCACAAAAAAACACAAACACACATATTGTTCTGCACAGAAAAACCCACACACACATATTGTTCTGCACAAAAAAACCCACACACACATATTGTTCCGCACAAAAAACACACACACACATATTGTTCTGCACAGAAAACCCACACACACATATTGTTCTGCACAGAAAACCCACACACACATATTGTTCCACACAACAAACACACACACACATATTGTTCTGCACAAAAAAACCCCACACACATATTGTTCTGCACAGAAAAACCCACACACACATATTGTTCTGCACAGAAAACCCACACACACATATTGTTCTGCACAAAAAACCCACACACATATTGTTCTGCACAAAAAACCCACACACACATATTGTTCTGCACAAAAAACCCACACACACATATTGTTCTGCACAAAAAACCCACACACACATATTGTTCTGCACAAAAAAACCCACACACACATTGTTCCGCACAAAAAACACACACATATTATTCTGCACAAAAAAACCCACACACACATATTGTTCTGCACAAAAAACCCCACACACATATTGTTCTGCACAAAAAACCCACACACACATATTGTTCTGCACAAAAAAACACACACACACATATTGTTCTGCACAAAAAACCCACACACACATATTGTTCTGCACAAAAAAACACACACACACATATTGTTGTGCACAAAAAAACCCACACACACATATTGTTCTGCACAGAAAAACCCACACACACATATTGTTCTGCACAAAAAACCCACACACATATTGTTCTGCACAAAAAACCCACACACACATATTGTTCTGCACAGAAAAACCCACACACACATATTGTTCTGCACAGAAAACCCCACACACATATTGTTCTGCACAAAAAACCCACACACACATATTGTTCTGCACAAAAAACCCCACACACATATTGTTCCACACAAAAAACCCCACACACACATATTGTTCCACACAACAAACACACACACACATATTGTTCTGCACAAAAAACCCACACACACATATTGTACCGCACAAAAAACCCCACACACACATATTGTTCTGCACAAAAAAACCCACACACACATATTGTTCTACACAAAAAACACACACACACATATTGTTCTGCACAAAAAAACCCACACACACATATTGTTCTGCACAAAAAAACCCACACACACATATTGTTCTGCACAAAAAAACACACACACACATATTGTTCTGCACAAAAAAACCCCACACACATATTGTTCTGCACAAAAAACCCACACACACATATTGTTCTGCACAGAAAACCCACACACACATATTGTTCTGCACAAAAAACCCACACACATATTGTTCTGCACAAAAAACCCACACACACATATTGTTCTGCACAAAAAACCCACACACACATATTGTTCTGCACAAAAAACCCACACACACATATTGTTCTGCACAAAAAAACCCACACACACATATTGTTCCGCACAAAAAACACACACATATTATTCTGCACAAAAAAACCCACACACACATATTGTTCTGCACAAAAAACCCCACACACATATTGTTCTGCACAAAAAACCCACACACACATATTGTTCTGCACAAAAAAACACACACACACATATTGTTCTGCACAAAAAACCCACACACACATATTGTTCTGCACAAAAAAACACACACACACATATTGTTGTGCACAAAAAAACCCACACACACATATTGTTCTGCACAGAAAAACCCACACACACATATTGTTCTGCACAAAAAACCCACACACATATTGTTCTGCACAAAAAACCCACACACACATATTGTTCTGCACAGAAAAACCCACACACACATATTGTTCTGCACAGAAAACCCCACACACATATTGTTCTGCACAAAAAACCCACACACACATATTGTTCTGCACAAAAAACCCCACACACATATTGTTCCACACAAAAAACCCCACACACACATATTGTTCCACACAACAAACACACACACACATATTGTTCTGCACAAAAAACCCACACACACATATTGTACCGCACAAAAAACCCCACACACACATATTGTTCTGCACAAAAAAACCCACACACACATATTGTTCTACACAAAAAACACACACACACATATTGTTCTGCACAAAAAAACCCACACACACATATTGTTCTGCACAAAAAAACCCACACACACATATTGTTCTGCACAAAAAAACACACACACACATATTGTTCTGCACAAAAAAACCCACACACACATATTGTTCTGCACAAAAAAACCCACACACACATATTGTTCTGCACAGAAAAACCCACACACACACATTGTTCTGCACAAAAAACCCACACACACATATTGTTCTACACAAAAAAACCCACACACACATATTGTTCTACACAAAAAAACACACACACACATATTGTTCTGCACAGAAAAACACACACACACATATTGTTCTGCACAAAAAAACCCACACACACATATTCCGCACAAAAAAACCCACACACACATATTGTTCTGCACAACAAACCCACACACACATATTGTTCTGCACAACAAACCCACACACACATATTGTTCTGCACAAAAAACCCACACACACATATTGTTCTGCACACAAAAACCCACACACACATATTGTTCTGCACACAAAAACCCACACACACATATTGTTCTGCACAAAAAACCCACACACACATATTGTTCCGCACAACAAACCCACACACACATATTGTTCCACACAACAAACCCACACACACATATTGTTCCACACAACAAACCCACACACACATATTGTTCCACACAACAAACCCACACACACATATTGTTCCACACAACAAACCCACACACACATATTGTTCCGCACAAAAAACGAAGCATTAAGGCAGGAACATAAAACCTTATCAGACGTCCCATCACTGGAGTCTGAGTTTGACTCTGTGTGTGTGTCTGTCTGTGTGTGTGTGTGTGTGTAAAGGATGATGGCATATGGAAATGTGTCACACACTCCAGCTGTTGCGGTCAAGTCAGCGGAGTGTGTGTGTGTGTGTGTGTGTGTGTGTGTCTGTCTGTCACTGAGTGTACTATATGTGTGTGTGTTACGAGGTGACCGTGAGAAGCTGGGGCCCCAAACTAGAGGTGGTAATATGGGTGAACAGCTGGCAGGCTAAAAACCACACACACACACACACACAGACACACACACACACACACACACACACACACACACACACACACACACACACACACACACACACACACACACACACACAGAGTAAGGTAACACCCCTCACCAGTCCAGACACATGGCTCCACACACACACTCATAAAACCCTGCTTCACTATTAGGTGACACTACTCGGCTACATGTCTACACAGCAACACCGTCCCTAAACTACACAAAAGGACCCAAAACGGCCCCAGTGGGCCGGTCCCGAACCCGCCAGCCGGTCCCGGACCCACCAGCCAGTCCCGAACCCGCCAGCCGGTCCTCACGAGCTGGATCCCTCCACCTGCACACAGCGTTCACTGACGGAGACGTCTCGTCATCATCTAAGTGACCTCTTCAGTCTCAGCTGACCCCACCCTTATAACAATACAGTGACTGCAGGTGCCCCCACCCTTATAAACAACACAGTGACTGCAGGTACCCCACCCTTATAAACAACACAGTGACTGCAGGTGTCCCCACCCTTATAAACAATACAGTGACTGCAGGTGTCCCCACCCTTATAAACAATACAGTGACTGCAGGTACCCCCACCCTTATAAACAATACAGTGACTGCAGGTGCCCCCACCCTTATAACAATACAGTGACTGCAGGTACCCCCACCCTTATAACAATACAGTGACTGCAGGTACCCCCACCCTTATAACAACACAGTGACTGCAGGTACCCCCACCCTTATAAACAATACAGTGACTGCAGGTACCCCCACCCTTATAAACAATACAGTGACTGCAGGTACCCCCACCCTTATAAAAGTGGCCTAATGACCCAAACCAATGACCAGTTTCATATGCAAATATGGGTGGTGTGACCATTACCTAGAGTTACATGGCCATGTGTACTGTTCCCAGAGGATTGGGGGATGTTTCCAATCACAGCATTGTAAGATGGTGACAGATGTACTCTGAGCCCCCCCCTCCCCCCCCCCCCGGTTCAGGGATGGTCGTTCCATCTTCACATAGATGGCCTCTCTGACTCCCGGTTCAAACAAGCGTTCCTCCCTATCAAGGAGGTGCACATCCTCATCCTTGAAAGAGTGGCCACTGGCCTGTAGATGGTGCAGACTGTAGAGTCCTGGTCTGGAGATGGTGTAGACTGTGGAGTACTGGTCTGGAGATGGTGTAGACTGTGGAGTCCTGGTCTGGAGATGGTGTAGACTGTGGAGTCCTGGTCTGGAGATGGTGTAGACTGTGGAGTCCTGGTCTGGAGATGGTGTAGACCGTGGAGTCCTGGTCTGGAGATGGTGTAGACTGTGGAGTGCTGGTCTGGAGATGGTGTAGACTGTGGGGTCCTGGTCTGGAGATGGTGTAGACTGTGGGGTCCTGGTCTGGAGATGGTGTAGACCGTGGAGTCCTGGTCTGGAGATGGTGTAGACTGTGGAGTCCTGGTCTGGAGATGGTGTAGACTGTGGAGTGCTGGTCTGGAGATGGTGTAGACTGTGGGGTCCTGGTCTGGAGATGGTGTAGACTGTGGGGTCCTGGTCTGGAGATGGTGTAGACTGTGGGGTCCTGGTCTGGAGATGGTGTAGACTGTGGAGTCCTGGCCTGGTGTGGTAGTTCTCCTGGAGTAATGCACTCTATTTCCTTTTGGGGGGGGGGTTGTTCCCCCTTTTTTCTCCCCAGTTGTATCCGCCCAATTACCCCACTCTTCCTCTGCTCCACCCCCTCTGCTGATCCAGGAGGGCTGCAGACTACCACATGCCTCCTCCCATACATGTGGAGTCACCAGCCGCTTCTTTTCACCTGACAGTGAGGAGTTTCACCGGGGGGACGTAGCACGTGGGAGGATCACGCTATTCCCCCCCCAGTTCCCCCTCCCCCCCTTGAACAGGCGCCCCGACCAACCAGAGGAGGCGCTATTGCAGCGAATAGGACACATACCTGCCTACATCCGTCTTCCCTCCCGCAGACACGCCTAATCGTGTGTGTAGGGACGCCCGACCAAGCCGGAGGTAACACAAGGATTCAAACCGGCGATCCCCGTGTTGCTAGGCAATGGGAATAGACCGCTACCCTACCCAGACAGTCCTGACAGGACATCCTGTTCACTATTCTGCTGCCGAGGGCCCGACAGATGTTGTGAACATCTGGTCACCTTCACACGACGGCCCCTGGACTCAACGCTGGACAGACGACACAACAACAAACAAACAAGCCCGGCCGCCCGTCCCAGGGACAGACACACAGTATATATGTACTACCTATAGTACACTGCACTACACTGTAGTACTCCATTCACCCCACTCCACTGCTTGTGTATTGTGCAGTACTTCATCACCAGTACCGTCTGCAGCCTTCATCATCAGTACCGTCTGCAGCCTTCATCACCAGTACCGTCTGCAGCCTTCATCATCAGTACCGTCTGCAGCCTTCATCATCAGTACCGTCTGCAGCCTTCATCATCAGTAGCCTTCATCACCAGTACCGTCTGCAGCCTTCATCATCAGTACCGTCTGCAGCCTTCATCACCAGTACCGTCTGCAGCCTTCATCATCAGTACCGTCTGCAGCCTTCATCACCAGTACCGTCTGCAGCCTTCATCATCAGTACCGTCTGCAGCCTTCATCATCAGTAGCCTTCATCACCAGTACCGTCTGCAGCCTTCATCATCAGTACCGTCTGCAGCCTTCATCATCAGTACCGTCTGCAGCCTTCATCATCAGTAGCCTTCATCACCAGTACCGTCTGCAGCCTTCATCACCAGTACCGTCTGCAGCCTTCATCATCAGTAGCCTTCATCATCAGTACCGTCTGCAGCCTTCATCATCAGTACCGTCTGCAGCCTTCATCACCAGTACCGTCTGCAGCCTTCATCATCAGTACCGTCAGCAGCCTTCATCATCAGTACCGTCTGCAGCCTTCATCACCAGTACCGTCTGCAGCCTTCATCATCAGTACCGTCAGCAGCCTTCATCATCAGTACCGTCTGCAGCCTTCATCATCAGTAGCCTTCATCATCAGTACCGTCTGCAGTACTTCATCACCAGTACCGTCTGCAGCCTTCATCATCAGTACCGTCTGCAGCCTTCATCATCAGTACCGTCTGCAGCCTTCATCATCAGTAGCCTTCATCACCAGTACCGTCTGCAGCCTTCATCACCAGTACCGTCTGCAGCCTTCATCATCAGTACCGTCTGCAGCCTTCATCACCAGTACCGTCTGCAGCCTTCATCATCAGTACCGTCTGCAGCCTTCATCATCAGTAGCCTTCATCACCAGTACCGTCTGCAGCCTTCATCATCAGTACCGTCTGCAGCCTTCATCACCAGTACCGTCTGCAGCCTTCATCACCAGTACCGTCTGCAGTACTTCATCATCAGCACCGTCTGCAGCCTTCATTATCAGTAGCCTTCATCATCAGTACCGTCTGCAGCCTTCATCATCAGTAGCCTTCATCATCAGTAGCCTTCATCACCAGTACCGTCTGCAGCCTTCATCACCAGTACCGTCTGCAGCCTTCATCATCAGTACCGTCTGCAGCCTTCATCACCAGTACCGTCTGCAGCCTTCATCATCAGTACCGTCTGCAGCCTTCATCATCAGTAGCCTTCATCATCAGTAGCCTTCATCACCAGTACCGTCTGCAGCCTTCATCATCAGTACCGTCTGCAGCCTTCATCATCAGTACCGTCTGCAGCCTTCATCATCAGTACCGTCTGCAGCCTTCATCATCAGTAGCCTTCATCATCAGTAGCCTTCATCACCAGTACCGTCTGCAGCCTTCATCATCAGTACCGTCTGCAGCCTTCATCATCAGTACCGTCTGCAGCCTTCATCATCAGTACCGTCTGCAGCCTTCATCACCAGTACCGTCTGCAGCCTTCATCATCAGTAGCCTTCATCACCAGTACCGTCTGCAGCCTTCATCATCAGTAGCCTTCATCACCAGTACCGTCTGCAGCCTTCATCATCAGTAGCCTTCATCACCAGTACCGTCTGCAGCCTTCATCATCAGTACCGTCTGTAGCCTTCATCATCAGTACCGTCTGTAGCCTTCATCATCAGTACCGTCTGCAGCCTTCATCATCAGTACCGTCTGCAGCCTTCATCATCAGTACCGTCTGCAGCCTTCATCATCAGTACCGTCCCATCACTGTGACGGGTTTGACTGGGAAGCAGATCACTGCATGGAAAACTTTACAAAAGCTCTGTCCTATTGACCACACACACACACACACACACACACACGCACACACACACACACACGCACACGCACACACAGGGATGGAGAAATTTGTGTACTGACATAAAGTGACACACGTCGGATATCCAAGCATGCACACATGCATTTCAAAGAAACTTGAGAAAGAGATGCACACACATGACCGCCTGGCTTCCATAAGGTCCTCACAAGGACCTATTCTGTGTGTGTGTGTGTGTGTGTGTGTGTGTGTGTGTGTGTGTGTGTGTGTGTGTCTGTTCTGTAGCATCTAACAAAGTCATATAGGTGGGTGATGATGGCATGATGGGAAGTTATTTCCGACCACAGCTTGATGACAACCTCTTAATGTGAGACTGCTGCACAGCCTCACATCTCCACTTCAAGCTAAAAACAACCTGGGCAGGCTGGCAAGCTGAGAGACAGACAGGCGGAGAGACAGGCAGACAGGCTGAGAGACAGACAGGCTGAGAGACAGACAGGCAGGCTGAGAGACAGACAGGCAGAGAGACAGGCAGGCAGGCTGAGAGAAAGACAGGCTGAGAGACAGACAGGCAGAGAGACAGGCAGACAAGCTGAGAGAAAGACAGGCTGAGAGACAGACAGGCAGAGAGACAGGCAGACAAGCTGAGAGAAAGACAGGCTGAGAGACAGACAGGCAGAGAGACAGGCAGACAGGCTGAGAGACAGACAGGCTGAGAGACAGACAGGCAGAGAGACAGGCAGGCAGGCTGAGAGAAAGACAGGCTGAGAGACAGACAGGCGGAGAGAAAGACAGGCTGAGAGACAGACAGGCAGAGAGACAGACAGACAAGCTGAGAGAAAGACAGGCTGAGAGACAGACAGGCAGAGAGACAGGCAGACAAGCTGAGAGAAAGACAGGCTGAGAGACAGACAGGCTGAGAGACAGGCAGACAGGCTGAGAGACAGACAGGCAGAGAGACAGGCAGGCAGGCTGAGAGAAAGACAGGCTGAGAGACAGACAGGCGGAGAGACAGACAGGCTGAGAGACAGACAGGCAGAGAGACAGACAGGCTGAGAGAAAGACAGGCTGAGAGACAGACAGGCAGAGACAGACAGGCAGAGAGACAGGCTGAGAGACAGACAGGCAGAGAGACAGGCAGGCAGGCTGAGAGAAAGACAGGCTGAGAGACAGGTAGGGTGAGAGACAGGCAGGCAGGCTGAAAGAGACAGACAGGTTGAGAGACAGACAGACAGGATGAGAGACAGAAGAGCAGGCGGGCCAGAGAGGGACATGTTGGTAGGCAGACAGGCAGGTAGACTAATAAACAGCCAGACAAAAAGACAGGAAGACAGATGGACAGACAGACAGACAGACATGTTTGACAGGTAGGTGGACAGACAGGTGAGGAGACAGGCAGACATCCAGGCATCAACAGCATAATATCGAATGAGGTACAGACAAACACACACACACACACACACACACACACACACACACACACACACACACACACACACACACACACGTGTCTCTCGTTGCCAAGTTGGACATAATCCTCCCCATCTGCAAACCAAACCAACACCTGACCTTCTAAAATAAAGGAGGGAAGATGGGGGGAGGTAGGGGGAAGAGGAAGGGAGGTAGGGGGAAGAAGAAGGGAGAGAGGAGAGAGGAAGAGCGGTAGGGGGAAGACGGAGGTAGGAGGAAGAGGAATGGAGGTAGTGGGAAGAGAAAGGGAGGTAGGGGAAGAGGAAAGGAGGTAGGGATGAGGAAGGGAGGTAGGGGGAAGATGTGGGAGGTAGAGGGAAGAGGAGGGGAGGTAGGGGAAGAGGAGAGGAGGTAGGGATGAGGAAGGGAGGTAGGGGGAAGATGTGGGAGGTAGGGGGAAGAGGAGGGGAGGTAGGGGAAGAGGAGGGGAGGTAGGGGAAGAGGAAGGGGGAAGAGGAGGGGAGGTAGGGAGAGGAGGAAGGGGGTAGAGGGAAGAGGAAGGGAGGTAGGGG